>NC_056522.1:39611089-39715289 GCF_019175285.1 Sceloporus undulatus | reverse complement strand
CTTCATCATCATAACCTTTATTAGGCATCTCAAAAACATATCACACAATTAAAATTATAACTAAAATTATTTACATAGATACTTAAAATTCCTGCCTTATACAAGTTACTCTATGCACTACAGCTGTTCAAATTGTACCAAATTTTTGTTGCCTCCATTAGAAAATTTGCCATCAATCGTGTAATCTGTTCATTACAATCCTCCAATAAATGCACTAGAGTTATATCCATTACACAGTAATTCATTTCCATCAGTTTCCTTATCAATTTCCTTCTCGGTTTTTGATACAATGGGCAAAGAAAAACAATGTGTTGTAAGGTATCTGGGGATGCTTCACAAATACATAAACGGTTAGCAAAAGGAATTTTCATATATCTCCCCTTAGTGACACAAGACGGGTGGATGTTCAGTCTTGCAAAGAGGAAGGCTTTCCTCGCAGCCTGAAGGGACAATGTTTGGAAATACTTTGGTATCTCACCACAACAGGGGGGAATGCCAAATACAAAAGGGGAGCATACTCTGGGAGAGTTAGAATAAATTTTCTTATGTTCCCAACTCAAAAAACAATCCTTGATTGTCTTGAAACACTCCTGCTCCGTCAATAGGAGTAGAGAGTCCAAATTTAAACCCTTTAGTTTTAGATTATCTTCGAAGGTTTTTGACCAATTAGTATAATAATTATCAGATAGAAGAAACCAGATTAAACTAGATCTATTTGGTCTATAATGAATTTTAAGCCAATATTTATACGCCATCAACCAGGCTGTGGTCTCCAGTGAATCCAAGCCAAGTTATTATTTTTATTACACTGGTCCAGGGCCACAACCCATGATAAAAGCTGTTTGCTCATTTAAGGGTTATAGTTATTGGATGTTCTTACTGTGTCCTGTTACAAGGCACACATAAGCATCCATATAAAACAATATTTATATATAAAACAATAGGCATTCAGATTGGAACTATTTTCCATTTCAAAATGGAATAAGTTAATAAAGTGCCTGCAGAACAAATAATTAAAAAAGAAGACAAGCAACAGCCTAAAGATCAGGATACACATATATCATTTAAAGAGGTGAAAATTAATCCAAGAAACAAGGAGTGACTCCACTTTAGACAACTAAGGGACTTATGTTGGCACTACTGCGGATTATGCCATTCTAAGTACCTTTTGGATGTTGTGCAAAATGGTTCCAGTACCTTCTTGTGCAAAACCCTCTCTCGACCCCTCTTCCTTGGCTAGCTATCATCCAATCTCTCTTCTTCCTTTTCTCTCCAAGGTGTTGGAACGAGTCGTCTATTCACGCTGTCTTGAGTTTCTTGAAACCAACTCCATTCTGGATCCCTTCCAGTCTGGTTTTCGCCCACGGCACTCCACAGAGACGGCCCTTACTAAGATCTCAAATGATCTTTTGCGGGCCAAGACGAATGGCCTTTATTCTATCCTTGTCCTACTAGATCTGTCTGCGGCCTTCGACACCGTGGACCACTGTCTCCTAATAGATGTACTCTCTGACCTTGGTTTCTTGGGCCTTGTTCTCGATTGGTTCACATCTTACTTGTCAGATCGATCTTTTTCAGTGGTCTCGGGTGGTCAGACCTCGTCTTCTGTCCCCTTATCTGTTGGAGTTCCTCAGGGCTCTGTTTTGGGTCCCCTTCTGTTCTCTTTATACACACTCTCCCTTGGCAAACTTATCAGTTCTTTTGGTTTCTCCTACCATCTTTACGCCAATGATACCTAACTGTACCTTTCCACCCCTAATCTTTCACCAGAGCTAGAGCAGCAAGTGTCATCCTGTTTAACAGCTGTCTCCCACTGGATGCACCATCGGCGTCTGAAGCTCAATATGTCCAAGACTGAGCTTCTTGTTTTCCCTCCTAAGCCCACCCTTCACTATTCCTTTTCTATTTCCATCAATAACATCTCGATCCAGCCGGTCCAGGAAGCCCGCAGTCTCGGTTTCATCTTTGACTCCTCTTTGTCATTTATCCCCCAGATCCAGACTACAGCCAAAGTCTGTAGATTTTTTCTCTATAATATTGCCAAAATCCGTCCATATCTCTCAGCTTCTACCGCAAAAACACTGGTCCATGCCCTAGTGGTCTCACGATTAGACTACTGTAACCTCCTCCTGGCAGGGCTTCCTCTCTCTCACCTCCACCCATTAATTTCTGTTCAGCATTCAGCTGCACGCATTATTTCACTCACTCGCCGTTATGATCATGTCTCCCCTCTGTTGTCTTCCCTTCACTGGCTCCCTCTTCCTTTCCGCATCAGGTACAAACTTTTGCTACTCACCTTTAAAGCCCTGCATGGGCTGGCCCCTCTTTATTTAACTGATCTTCCCTCTCCCTACATCCCTACTCGCACTCTCCGCTCTGGTAGCCAAAATCTCCTCTCTCAACCCAGGATCTTCTCTGCCCCGTCCCGGATCCGTCCCTTCTCTCTAGCTGCCCCTCATTCCTGGAACCTTCTTCCTCTGCATGCACGGCTCATCATTTCCCTAACCAGCTTCAAGGCTGAGCTGAAAACCATATTGTTTAGGGAAGCGTTCTCAGGGAATTTGTGATTGTTATCTGGCAGTCTGACAATATTTGATGTGATTTGTTTGATATTTGATGTTTTTAATCTGTTTTTTCCTTTCTATATGGTAATTTTATCTATTCCTCTTTTACTTGTTATTATCTTAGAATGTACGCCTTGGGCAGGCTTTTATTTACTCCTAATTTTACCAACTTTGTATAGCGCTGTGTATAATTACAGCGCTATAGAAATAAAGTTTAATAATAATAATAATAATAATAATACCTTTTCCCAGGCTACAAAATGGCAGCCTAATGGTAGCTGGGTACAACTCCCCCCCCACCAAAATAGCTACTGATTTGTTGTAAGTTGAGTCAAAGGAACTCCCTTGCACTATTGCCTCCCTTGAAACCATTGTTCTCCTGAAAAACTATTATAATTATGAGCTTTCTGCTCTGACTCATAAAATAAGATCTCAGTGTGGACTTTGTGAGAGTTCTTAGACTCAGTGGCATCTGCCAAGTTGTTGTGCACAGTTGCTGTGGCCTGGAGTGCTTTTTACACTCTGGCCTTTATGTAAGTTGTGGCCCATCTAGAACAGTCAGCTCTCACCACAGTAACCTTTGCAACGGTTATCTCCCGACTGGATTGTTGTAATCACTTTGAATGGGATTGCCTATGAAGATGGTTTCTATTAATAGGAATGTAACTACCCAGGTACTGGTGGCAATAAAGATGTTTGTTAAACAAACTTCAATTTTGCACAATCTGCACTAACTCTCTTTAGATTAGTCTTTATCTATAAAGCCCCAAACACCTTGGAGCCAACTACCATATTTTCCGGCGTACAAGACGATTGTTGACCTTCTAAAATGTGGTCAAAAGTTGGGGGCCGTCTTGTCGCCGGTAACAAGAGAGCCCCAGGAACCCAGCGCACTTACCTGGTTGTCCTGCCAGCTTCCAAAGGCCTCCGGAGCCCTTTGGAAGCCGGTGCAAGGATGCTTCCCTGGATGCCAACTTCCAAAGACCTCTGGAGCCCTTTGGAAGCCAGCGCGAGGGTGCCTCCCTGGATGCCGGCTTCCAAAGGCCTCCGGAGCCCTTTGGAAGCCAGTGTTTGTGGGCATCAGGCCCCCTAAACTTGGCCTATAGTAGGCAAGGGCACTGCCTGCATGCAAGGCAGGCTTTGCAGGCCTCAGCAAAGTCCTGGGGAGCTGGCTTACATAGCAGCTAGCCCCCCTAGTGGTCGAAGCATAAATAACCAGTAAATAAAAATAGATAGATAGATAGATAGATAGATAGATAGATAGATAGATAGATAGAGGTAGGTGGGTAGGCAGATAAATAAATAAGCAAGCAAGCAGGCAAGCCAAGATTAGAGAACAAGTTGGGGTAAATGCAGTAATGTTTTTTAAATTTTTATTTGGTGTGCATTGGAAGAGGGGTGGTCTTATACGGCAAGTATATCCCAAACTCTATATTTTAACTGGAAAAGTTGGGGGTTGTCTTTTACGCCCAGTCGTCTTATACACCGGAAAATACGGTATTTGAAACTACACCTTTACCCACAAAGCTTGGAAGTAACATCTAACAAGTAACAACAGGCATGTGATTTTTCACTAATTTTCTTCCTGAAGAAAGCAATGAGTAATTTTGATAATTTTCTTTTTGCTGTAAGAAAATCTTCAAAATTGCAGCTTTTGAGGGTTATTCCCAGTTTGAGACTTATTCTGTACACATACTGAATGTGAAATTTTTGCACAGAAAATGACATGTGAATTTTGTGTAAAATAAGTCCCAAACTGTGAAGTTTCTTATATCAGTGCAGGATTCTACTCAGCAGGTATTCGTGACATTCAAGAAGCATGTTTTTCAACCACTTTTCTAAGATTTTTCAAACATTCTTCCCATCCCTAGTATTCCTTTCTATCTTTATTCTCTCTTTGTTTTTTTCTTAAAATATTTGTATCCCACCCTATACTGTAGCTGAAGATCTCAGGGAGCCTAACAATAAAATCAATTTAAACCAATAAATAGTAACAATCGTTTAAAAATATACAGTATTATATTATTAATTATTAGTTAAAATATATTAAATAGTTTTATCAGTTAAAACCAGGTGATTTAAAATTGGTTAAAACAATTTAAAATAATACAGCCGTAAGACATGTACACCTTGGATAGAATTAGTTAGGCGCAAAGGCTTTAACTTGGTGCTGAACAATCCCACTGTCAGTGCCAGTGGGGCCTCCAGAGGGAGGGAAATCCACAACTGGTGTGCCACCCATGAACTTCAACAATGGAGAAGGTGGTCACCGTCATATTACTGCAATAGAGGAGTAGGATTAGGGCAGCAGGGCCCCTTCCAGGGAAGCTAGAATGAAAAGTTCACTGGTCATTTTGATCTGCCAGCTGAGGCAGTTGCCTTACTTTCCTTAATACTAGGGCCAATATTTATCTATCCTTCTGAAGTATTCTGAACCACTTTTCATATCTAATAAGATGGGGGCTCTTAGGATTGGGGGTTCATTGATCCTAGAATTGAGTAAATGACTTGAATAGGATTTGCTGGGGAACTGATAAGTCCAGTCGGACACCACTTTAACTACCATGGATCAGTGCTATGGAATTCTGGGAACTATAGTTTGTTGTGACACCAGAGCACCAGAATTTCATAGCACTGTGCCATGGCAGTTAAAGTGATGTCAAACTGGATTACTCCATTACATGGGGATTAATAGGAGAACCAGAACTTATAGAAGTTGCTCTTTGAACTGAAATTCTAAGGCCTAAATCCTATTGTTAGGTCTCTGTTAGATCTCATGCATGATATCAGTAGTATTTATCTTTGTCATGAGTAGGCAAAGTGTGGCCCATGGGCAGCCACAAATGTAAAACTTTATCCTAAGAAGGGAGGAATGTGTTAAGAATCCTAAAATGGTCAGCCACTGACTCCCTTGTATCACACCAGATTATCAAACTACATGCACTCTTTCCCCCACAAAAGGTTGACTCTTACCTTGAAATGTTGTGTGCCACATGTTGTGTGAGTGAGTGAGAAATTGAGTTAAATGCTGTAATTTGTAAACACAGAGAAAGATGTTGAGGGAGGAGAGAAGAGATACTGGGGAGGGGAAACATAAAAAGCAAAAAGATGAAGGAGAGGTGTGAATGAAATATTTGCTAGAAATGGAATTGCTGAATCAACACTGACCAGTGCACTTCATCATAATTATCAGGACATACCACTGCCAGGGGATTTGTAAAAATCCCACTCAGCAAATAATTGCCCTGCTGTTAGGAGATAGTCAAGTGTTAACACACTGTCACAGCCCAGCATTTAGTAAGATATTCAACATTCAATTACTCTTGCTGAGAACTGAAAAGAAACATGATAGTTTTTCAGCTCCTTGCAGTTATGATTCCATAAGAATTCCAGTGAACACTCCTGCTAATCTCCAGATAAAGCAGAAGTCTTTGGCTCTCCCTCCCTGATACTTCAAGACATTAAAAAAAAAAATTCACAAAAAAGGGGGGGTGGAATCAAAATTGTGCTATAATGTGAGTTTTCTTTTTAAAAAAGCGAATATTTAAAACATTACTCTAATGATGCTAACATAACACAGTACTAAAAGATGTGAATGGGCTAATCTGATTAATCTGTTACGTAAATTTAACAGAGTAATCTGTTCAGTGATTGGGAATTATGCCAAAAACAATACCAGTAATTTATTTGTGTTGAATTAAGGTGAAAAATGCACACAACAGGGTGCAACTTTTAAAAGAAATCATACTAACTTCTTTTTATTACGCTTAGGGGCAAATATGCAATTTATTACACCATGATGAAGACTATGCAATGGATTAGATTCATCTCAACAAAAGCATCTGTAGTTCAAGACAGAACTTCTAAAAATTATTCAGATGGGGGAAGCCCCCACCCATCTCTGGAACGTAAATAATTACAAGAGTCTGAATGACTTTGAATGTTTCAGCTTTAGGAACAGCATACTGTGTTGAGTTATAACTTACAAAAGTGGTTGATAGACATATCAAATTTCTAAATCAATGTACTGAACTACTGTTATTAGAACTGTGGTGTGGCAACACTGTACCATTCAGGTTGTTTCAAATTAAATGAGATGAACATGATGCAGCTATTTGACTTTGGAGAGCCAAGTATTTTCCAGTTCATATGAAAAAATATATATCTTAAGTTTAGTATTTAGTCAGTCGGCACTTGGTATCCCCTGGGGTTTGATTTCAAGACTCCCCATGGAAACCAACACTCATGCATACTCAAGCCCCATTATATACAATGCAATGTAAAATAGTGTCCCTTATATAAAATGGTAAAATGAAGGTCTGCTTTTTGGATTTTTTTAAAAAATTCAAGCCATGGATGGTTTAATTCAGGGGTTGGCAACCTCCAGCCCGCGGGCCGGATCTGGCCTGCGGGCGCCTTTCTGCCGGTCCCCGGTCCCTCCTGCCGCCAAAATCGCCGCTGACTTCAGCGGCTTCGGCCGCCATTTTGTCCTTCAAAATGGCGGCGAAGTCTCGCACGACCAAAAAGGTTGCGCGAGATTTCGCCACCATTTTGAAGGGCAAAATGGCGGCGGCCATTAAGAGGCCCGCTGCGGCCTCCGGAGCCCTGAAACGGGGCTCCAGGAGCCGCACTGGGCCTCTGGGAGGCCCGTTGCCGTCACTGGGGCCCTCCAGGAGGGCTCTGACAGCGGCAGCGGGCCCCTGGGAGTTGCTGTTGCTGGGGGCCTCCAGGAGGCTCGGCAGTGGCAGCGGGCCCCTGGGAGGCCAGTTGCTGTCCCTTGGGCCCTCCAGGAGGGCTCCTGCGATGGCAGCGGGCCTCCCAGAGGCCCTTGCCTTCGCTGGGGTCCTCCAGGAGGGCTTCCGGTGGCGTAGCGGGCCCTGGGAAGCCAGTTTGCCGTCACTGGCCCTTCAGGAGGCTCCGATGGCGGCAGCAGGCCCCTGGGAGGCCAGTTGCCGTCGTTGGGGCCCTCCAGGAGGGCTCCTGTGATGGCAGCAGGCCTCCCAGAGGCCCGTTGCCTTCGCTGGGGTTCTCTAGGAGGGCTCCGGCGGCGTCAGCGGGCCACCCAGAGGCCCGTTGCCTTCACTGGGGCCTTCAGGAGGGCTCCGACGGTGGCAGCGGGCCCCTGGGATGCCAGTTGCTGTCACAGGGGCCCTCCAGGAGGGCTCCGACGGCAGCAGCGGGCCCCTGGCGTCAGGGGCCAGCAAAGACAGGGAGGCCTCCAGCGCTGGCGGTCCCCGCCGGCTCTTTCCCGGCCTCTGACAGGGCCTGGGGCCCCGTCAGGGGCCGGCAAAGAGGAGGTGGCCTGGCCCCTGGGGGTGGAAGCTCCACCCTCGGAACGCAGCCCCACCTCCGGGGGGTGGAAGCTCCACCCCTTGGCTTCGGCCCCCCCCAGTTGTCTGAGGGACATCAACCCGGCCCCCGGCTCAAAAAGGTTGCCTACCCCTGGTTTAATTTATGGGTGCAGAATCTGTGGATATGGAGGGCTGACTGTATCTGTTGAAGTATTCATGTTTTGCTTATTGAGGCAACAGTGAAATATAGTAACAGGGCCAAAATTATTATTAAGAAATTTTAATATCTTTAAGTCATTTATAGTGAATCTTATACATGACTATTTGAAAGTTATTTTCATTAATTCGGGGATTTAGTCTCATATAAATGAGTACATGATGGCAGGCTTAGCCTTTCTGTACTTCAGCATTCATATATTAGCCTTATAATATTATGTTCTCTGGTTTTTTCTCCTTAATCGGCTGATTCTAACTTTCTCAGGTTCAGTTAAGGATTTATTTATTTATTTGCAAAATCTATTTTTTTTATTTTGTCCCTCTCAAACATACTGCAGTTGAAGCCCCCTTCCCCAGGAATTATTCAAAGAACAGAGCAGTAATGTTTTAAAGCACATAACCATGTGGGTAGGGCCAATCACATGGGTCCCTACACAAACTGTCTTCTGTTTGTACACGGTTGATTTTAGCTTTGGAACCCACCCGCCACTGTCTATGTGGCTGTCTGTTTCTAAATTATTCCCAATTACTTTATGGGCAGAATGAGGGAAAAGCATCACTTTTAGTCTTATTCTAAAATTTAAAAAGCACCATAGTTCCTGTCCCTGCAGATATTCAGAGCTATTTAACATCATGAAAAGCATGAGCTAGATAAAGCTTTTTTATTGTTTCCATGGAAATGCATTCCAACTGTTTAAAAAACTAAATTTTCAATATTTGATCATTACCATGTGATAACGGTTTGTCTTTTATTCCAACTGCAACCTTTTCCCTATATTATAGATTTATTTTTCTCCTGGTCATTTTCTCTCCATCCTTTTCCTTATCAATTGTTCTTCATGGCACAGGAAAATCTAAATAATTTTCATATAAATTTTAGAATCTGGGAGACATTTCCTATGTGTTTTGTTTTCATGGGTTCACTTTCCACTATGTTGGCCAATGTGTCATTTACTTAATATTTCACTCATGTAATGACAAAGTTTTATTTCTACACAAGATAAGATAAAGCTTTATTCTAACCAAAGATAGCCAAATTGAGTTACTTTATTTGGCATTTGTTTAATATTAGCTATGAGGGGGGAAACCATGCAACTAAAGCAATATCAGGGCTTATTTCCCCCCTCAAATCCTCCAGATTTTTTTTTTTTAAATCTGAGGAAATCTATTATATCTTATGGATTATAGCTATCTTTGCTTCTGCTTCATACCATAAAACTGTACCACCGAATTGCATTTCAAGGACAAAGTCATTATTATTTTTATTGAGTTGTGTAAAAAGCGGAAAATGGTGTGGACACATCATCTTTGCCTACAGTTTTTGACGAGCAGCAGCAAACACAGTTGCAATGGACTTGGCTTTTTAAAAAAATCAATAATATTAAGCCTGTGCTTAAGGCAAATAAAATTAATACACGCAAATTAAAAACAAATTAAAAACATTAGAGAAAGTATTCACGGAACAGGTTATCCTACAAGGGAAGCCATTTACTGTGATGTCATAGTTAACGTTTTAATATTCTAATCCAAATACTGATTGCAGTACATTTGTTGTTTTCACCAGATCCCCAGTGAACTGCAAGTTGGCAGAAGCATAAGATACATTCTCACAATTAAAGATAAAAAAGCAAATTCAAGATTGTGGCACAAACGACATGAAGAAATTAAAGCAAGTCATTTATAGGCACAGAAACATGATAGTATCCCTTTTGATTCAATCTAGAAATAACAAAATATAATAAAGTTATAATTTTTGCTTTTTGTGGATTAAAAATATTGTTAACTATTTAAAGAGCATTTATTATGTATGTTGACCCTTTCAGTTTATTCCACTTTTCTTGCTAAGATTTGATGTTAAAACAAGATACTAAATGACATGTTTCTTCAAAATTCTTAAGGCTAAGGTTTATAATTTTAAAGAGATACAGTATCATATGATAGGCTATTGGAGTGCTTCCCACATTGATCAAATTGTTTTTTTAAACATCTTTTTTGTGTGTTCTTGCTTCATCTTATCATATAATCACCCAAAATTCTTATAAGAAATAATGATGTCATTTGGACTTTCAAAATGTTTTCATGGAGGTATTACAAATATAGTGTGTAATAAAAGGACTAGTGTGAAAAAGAAGATAATTCTGGTCATAAAATAAGGATTTCTTATGTTTTTATGTGAAGAGCAAATAAAAGCAATTAAGCAAGATGCAAATGTCCTCTTACAAATTTTATAACAGAAATGATGTGAAGATCACAGACTTTGCAATTCACAGTAAGCTCTTTTGCACAAGGCAACCAGTAGGTGGAGCAGATAACATAATTTATGACTGGGAAACATTGGCACAGATTCTACAGCAGGTTTCTTCATAATTATAGGGATCATGAAGAAAGAATTTTCTTCAAACAAAGGAAGGCTTTAGATGTGTTAGGTGTTACTTGTCTAGTTATTGAAACCACCGATAAACGAAGAACGTTGATTAAAAGCTCAATATTTCATAAGGATAAAGTTTTAGAGCTTGTCATTTATTTCTCCAGGCATCATCCACTAGAAACCCAAGTTTTAATCAAAATACCATTCCAATTCTATTTATAACTTCTTTCCATGCTAAGTTTTATACCAGCATTAGAAACCTTGAAATAGTAACATATTAGGGATTCAGGAAAGCTATACATTTGAATATATGCATTTAAAAAACAGCATTATTTGCATATTTGCATTATATTGATAGTGCATGTAAGATAAATGGCAATTGTGCAATAACATTTGTACAGTTGAAATTTTAAAGTTTTAAGCTTGAAATGCCAGGTCTTAAGTAGTGTTTCAATGATTGCTTCATATTTTTGATATGAAACATCAAAATATCATATTTAGACATGTAATTCCAAAAATGGTAACCTTACTTAAACTCTGGTCATACATAATTTGTTTGGTATGATTTGACAAATTTCTCTGCAACCATGAAGACAATTGTCATTTACAAATTAATCTTAAACACCTCTATGTGCTGTCCTGAGTGAAACAATTTAAAAACCTCCTTGCAATGTTTGGATGTTACTATAATTAAAGTTTAAAACAATATGAAGTCTTTCCCCTGGGAGATTATTCTCAGTGTACTCTTTCAGAGAGTAAATGAATAATTCATTCTTAATAATATCCATGTACTAATTAGTCTTTTCTTCTGTTTCTTCACAAACAAACCTTGATTTCACTAAATTTACAATTAAAATAACTAATTTCCACTAATCAGTTCACTTTTTCATAATTAATTGCCATGCAGCTTAGGTAAACAAACTGCAGCGTTGCTTATTCATGATGGATGTGACAGGGGGAAAAAAGAAAGAAAGAAAGGACTATATTTTCTGTGGCATTGTCTTTGATCCTTGACTGAAATATTGACCCTTGTTAAGCAAAAAGTAAAGATGTGACCAAATGAAAGAAGACTAAGCATAAATAAAAAATGTACCTTTCAACATTGAAATAGTATGGCTTGGGTTTCCTATATGGATGTTTATATAAGTAGGCACTTACTAGAAGCAAACAAAGACTTATTTGCATGGATGCTCATAAGCAGGGATTAAAAGGGGAAACACCTGTTTTACCACACAGCTCTTCAGAATTCAAACAAATATTCTAAGAAGAATAAATAGATCACTCAGAATATATACAAGAGTAGTGGCTGTCAGAATGCAGTCCAGGTAAATTTGCGGATCCAGAAAAAAGACCTCCTTAGAAAGTTTCCTACAGATATCTCACAATCTATTTTGTAATATAGCAGAGGAACGAAATTCTGATCCAAACATTAGCTCAATTAAAATGGAAAAAATGAAACCCCTCCTTGGCTTAATAACTTGTTATTTCTTGACAAGTGAGAAAACACAACAATAAGCCAGTCAAAATGAGTTTTTAAAGTGAGGTTATGCCCTTCGTGTTGTGTTATCACAGTGGCAGATCAAACTGCTGACTTGGTCTCTTTCTGCCAGCCGCGCTGATGCCGCCTCTATGAAGCTGCTGTCACGCAGCAGTCATGGTACCTGCTCTCGCCTATAGAAATGCACTAAATTGAACTCGAAGTAGTGTCTTTGTGATATCTTTTCAACAAGTCATGTCCCATTCAGCCTGCTAGTTTATCTCTGTCAAGCTTGGGGCCCCAGTGGTTTGCATGAGCTGTCAGGGACAGGTACACCAACCTGCTCAGTGCTAAGGAGGTAATGCATCTTTCGGGCTAGGTAATCCTTTTTCTTTTCATCCCTTTCAAGAGCTTTTTTCACCTCTTCTTTCTCCTTCATCTCAGCAAACTCTTCTAGTTCTTTCCTGTATTAAAATAATTTAACTGATTAGAGGACCAGCATGAAAAATATGTAAATGCTTTATAAATTCTTTCACAACGCAGCTTCCCTAGGGATGATATGCTGGCATTGTCCACTGTTTACTGAAATCAACAGCATCAGGATCTGCTTAGCACAGTTAGTAATGCAGGACTCGCACTGTTAGAACAAAGGCATTTAAGCTACTTTCTACCAATGTATTATAACTGATATTTCTGTAAGATTCAAACAGCAAGTGAGACTTTGATACTTTACAGATAAATGAGGAAACATAAATTAATAGTTAACCTTGTGTCTGGCTTTTAAAAATATTTAGCTCTCAGACTGAATATATATAGGCCTGATTTTAGTTTCACCAACTCAGATCTGTGAAGTGATGTTTTAATTTTTGAGCACAAAGAAAGGGATTTAGTACTGGAGCATGAAAGAAATATGCAGCGCTGATGTGAAAATATCTCCACAACCCAGAAAAGAGTTCCAGCTACTCTTAAAAAAAATGGGGGGGGGGGTAATCTGTGAGTTATCCATGGGTGTCTTCGGCAATATTTACCATTTCAGCACCTATATAAGGACCACCAGCTCTGTGTGCTTCAGCCACTCTTGCTGCATTGGAAGCATTATACCTTCAGAGAAAGTGATAACAACAATCTAGTTTATAAATATTGCATAGAGCGGTGCATCTCAAGCTCTTTGATGTGGGGAATCAGGATTGGGTTTTTTTTCCATTGTGTTAGGGATTGGTACCATTATTTGTGCACACTGGCTACAATTGTTTCTTTCATTCCTGAAAACTCAGCAGTGACCAGCAGCCAATGTTTCAGAGACTGCCACCGGTCCATGGAACACTTCTTTGAACAGCACTGCTGTAGAGGGTATAAAATAAATAATAGATTCTATGATTCTATGAAATATGGCACATCTTTTAGAGGAGTGCTATAAAGCAGTAGCAAAAACAGAAAAGATATCTCCAGAAACCTTGGCCAACTGCTACTACCAATATAGGCATTATTGGATAAGAACAAATAAAGGTCCAGTGTGGTATAGTGATTTGAGCATTGGATTACTACTGTGGCAGACCAGGGATCAAATCCCTGTTCAGGTATGGAAACCTGCTGGGTGACCTTAGTTAAGTTACACTTATTCAGCCTCAGAGGAAAACAACTTCGAACAACCTCTAAACAAATCTTGCCAAGAAAGCCACACATGATGGAGCTGCCTTAGAGTCACCATAAACTGGAAATGATTTGAAAGCATACAATAGCATGAACAATAAGCAAGCAATAATAATCCAAATCGGGGAGAGACCAAGCCTATATTTTCAGAAGAAATAGGAGAAATCTACAGACTTTTTCTATCCTGCTTTAATTTTTATTAAATTATTATATTATATGTCACTGAATAAAACACTGAAATGTAATTAAAAAACATTTTAGAAATTAGATATTTCACAGCATTAATGACAACAATACATGAGGGATTCCCTTCCCCCACATGAAAATACACATAGAGGTTAGCTTGATTAACATTTGTTGTTATTGGTATTAAGAAACAGCTAATTCAAATTAACCTTGTATGTGAAAGACATAAATTTTGTTCAGTGATGTATGGAGATTTAATAAATGCTAATTAGAAAAGTTCTGACCTTTTTATGTGTACCTTACACAAAATATAGCACTGAAAATATTTCAGTCCCTGTAGGGTAAATTTTAATATCTCAATATATTCCAAATCAATTAAATATCAGCGGGTACAATCCACAAACCAACCAAGTAAATACAGTGGTGCCTCGGGTTACGAAATTAATTCGTTCCGTGGCACCGTTCGTAACCCGAAAAGCCTTCGTAAGCCGAATTGCCATAGGCGCTAATGGGGAAAAGCCGCGATTCCGTGCGAAAAAGCCGAAAAAAGCACCAAAAGTTTTTTCGTAACCCGAAAAAACATTCGTAACCCGGAACAATGTTTTCCTATGGGATTTTTTCGTATCCCGAAAATTTCGTAACCTGGGTATTTCGTATCCCGAGGTACCACTGTAGTGAAATGGCCATAGGTTTTAATGGCCCTGGTTTGTTTCGAGTGCAGTATGATATTGCCTAGTAGGCACCTATGAGCCCTATTTAAAAAGAGAATACCCTTCTACATGCACAGACGTCTACCAATTTTGTCTCGACCATATCCTCCTGTGTCATGTTGCATACAACCTCTAAAGTCTCATGATTAACCTTCCCTTTGTCCTTCAGACAAAGAAATATAGAAGAAAGGTACATCCAGGAAAGCCCGAGTGCCAGTCTGGAACACCATACATAGCCCTTTAGATCCCATCTGATCTGTTCAAGTTGGCTCAGGTTATGAATGTAAGTTTAAAACATCAGTGGTTTTTGTATTCCCATGTACATAGTCATAAAGGAAGCAGCAATGGCAGAAGAAATGTGCAAGAAGATGAAAAGGCCAAGCAAGGTGAAAAGTCTGAGTGCAAGGGAAACTCTAAAGTCACCTTGCTTTGAAAAACCATCAGGCTTCTGAGAAGTATAGCGACTGTAGGTTCAGTTCCATGATGGAACTATCCAGACAATTATTAGGGTCATATGACAATTTGTCAGATTGCTGTCCAAAGAATGGGGCATTTGCAGTCCATTGCAATCTTATATACTTTTAATATTATAGTGGGATATAAGCTGTTTTAAAAACATTATGTGGCAATAAATGTATTTTAGATACATAACACTCTGTGCCAAATATCTGGATGCTGTCCTTTCTTTCTTTCTTTCTAAATATTAATTCATAGCACAAAATAAAGTGGCTTCAGTAAATCACACATGTTTTCCTTTCAAATGTACAAGGCAAAAGTAGAACAAAGCAGAAATAAATTAAAGATAGTAGAAGATGTATTGTTCTGTTTCAGTTCCTGGATATATTCTTTTTTGTTGCCGTTTACAGTTAAAGCTTTCTAATACAATATTTCATACAAGGTTACTTATGAAACATACTGACGTTTAAAAATCACCATGCTATGCTTTTGCAGCAGTGTAATTTTTTCCCCAACATAAGATTAAATTGCAAAATAAATGAATTACTTAGAGTGGCATGGCCCCCCATTTTGCCACACTTCTCTTGAAAATTGCTTATTAATATGAAAAAAGAAGTTGGAAAATAGCCTCTTTTACTTTATGCATAGTGTTTGGAGGCCTCCGAGCCTGCAAACCTGGACTTGTTGTGCATTTTAGATTGTGTTGGCAAGCGGGCACACTGACCTTTCTGACCTGCATCAGAAGGCTATTATTAATCGCTAAGTAACCTGGTAAAGCCAAACAAATTTGTTTCCATTGAAAGGATCTCTATCTGTGTCTGAGAATTTGTGCTGTACCAAACCAACCTCATTAACTGTGTCCACTTTTGACAAAGAACTAGGAGTGGGAGAGACTGGTGACCTTTCTTTGTCCTTAAGGAGCAGATCTCAGAGCCGTGAAATGTGAGTAAATAAGCATTTTCACAACAGCATTATTAAACATAGATAAACATACATTCTCAGGTTTTTTAACCAATTACACTTGTCAACATTGGTGCACATCTCCCATTTAGTAATTATTCTTTTTCATTGCCGATTTGTCTGGTGAGCCTCAGTGTCTCTAAAAGAAGCTGATAAAACACCTATGAATTTGTTTACAAGTTCTTCATTCTACTTCCCAGGTCTTCTTCAACAATGGCAATACAGTCGGCCCTTCTTATACACGGATTTTTTATACACGGATTTAAGCATACACGGTTTGAAAATGTTCCAAAAAAGTATAAATTTACCTTGATGTTGCATTTTTTATTAGGGACACCATTTTGCTATGTCATTATACTTAATGGGACTTGAGCATACACAAATTTTGTTATACATGGGGGATCTTGGAACCAAACCCCAGCGTATAACAAGGATCCACTGTATCTTGTAGTGTCCAAAAGTAAGTAAGTGATGAGTAAGACAAAAGAAAAGTATCTACATAAATATAATCTAAATTAAATCAGGGCTTTAATTATACGTGTATATAAAATAATTTTATCATCAAATTTGACTATAGTTATTTAGAATGAATTATTCAGTATCATCATTTAGAAAAGTTAACTTGTGTTTACTACTTTTGTTAAAATGCAGAATATAGTAATATAAATTTGTTACAAAATTTCACTTCTGAGCAGCTGCTATTGGTTGAGAAATTATTTCCTATTAAAAATACCTGCTGCTAGCCCAGAAATCTTTTATCCTTACATTGATTCCAAATACCTCTTTCCTTACATCTCTTTACTTTGCTTACTCTGCAGATTAAAGGGAAATATATGTTTGTTTGTGTGTATGTGTGTGTCTCCATGTGTTTTCCAACTCCCTAATGCTCTAAAAGAGACAGACTAAGAAAAGGATAACATCAATCTTGACCCAAAAATAAATATTTTAAATATAAATAAACATTATTTAAAATAAACAAACATCTCATAAATAATATTCAATTCCACAATTAATCTACTGCAGTCCTATGTCCCTTGCAAGTGCATCACAGAGGCCACAGAACAGATATCCTCCTTTTCAAGAGCACTGAGAGAAGTCTGCTCTTGGAGGTGAAGATTTATCCTCAGATACCCCATTTCAAATTTGGCTCCTTCAACATCTTAGCTCTGATATCAGTAGATCCTAAAGGGGATAGATAAAGAAAGAAGCATATCATAAGCAGAAATAGGGAGAAAGGGGGCAGATGGCAGGAAGCCTTGGCTCTATAGGATACCAAACCCTCCTGGTCCACAGATAAATCTTTGATATGCCTGGGGTCTCATGTAGGTACTGTTGTTTCCAGTGGCTGAAGTGAGAGGGAAATAATACAAGAAAATAAACTAAACTGCTTTCCTCCCTTCCTTCTTCTTGGGCAGTACAAATGTGGCAGGGCTATGGCTATGGAGCTTTATCTTTCTTTGGATCTTCCTGCCCCTAATACTAGACTTACTTTGTAAACACACTAAGGTTTGGATTCAGTCAGGACAGGCCTTCCATTAGCCTCCTTGAATAATCATCTCAAATGGCAACTTTGCTGCTGCTCCTCACCCTGACCCAACCATTGCCACTCTGGAGACTTGCCACTAATATGTGCAGCTCTCCTGAACCAAAAATCACTTGTACAGCTGATGGCCTGGGTTGACACCATTCTATGTAGGAAGCAGAGGTGGCAATAACTTCCTGAATCAGGAAGAGTCTGCCAGTGGATTACTCTTTGAGGCAGTGGCTTCTTGAATCCATAGTTCTGGGTCTTAGGAACTGGGCTCTGTGGGGGAGGCAGGGGTGTAACACAGAATGGAGGATCAGGAAGCTGTTAGCAGCTTTGGCTCTTGTTGCCTTCCTCTGTCACTACTGTATCTTTAATGTTGTCATCTTGCTTCACCATTCTGGATGAATGGAGAATTCCTTGGCCATCAGGTGATGAGAAGTGAGCAAGTCAGGATGTGGAGCCAGCTGCAGATCCTGTCCTCTTCAGGATTTGTGGTAATGTGCTCTGGTGGTGTCATGGGGGGCAGCACTTCACTCCAGGCTGCCCAGATCCAAGAGCAGACCCACCAAAAGCTGTGATGGACTTAGGTCCCAAAGACTGCCTCCTCCCATATGTGTTGGCCAGAATGTGCATGTTCCAACACCTCATGAAGTTAGGTAGGTGGGTACACGTAACAGGGCTTTCTCTATAGCAGTGCCTTGACTGTGGAACTCCCTACCTAAGGAAGTTAGGCTGGCCCCATCTCTTTTAGGCATCTGGCTGCCTGTCATGGCCAGCCAAGAGCAGCTCTCGGAGGAGGAGGATGAGCCTCCTCCAGAGCAAGAGCTACTTGAGGCTACACCAGGTGGTAATCCTGCTCTGCCAGGTCCCAGCTGTGCTCTCCCAGCCCCAGAGGAGGAGGCCCAACCAGGTCCTAGTGCTAGTGAGATGCCTCCTGTGGTGCAAGAGCCTAGTGGTGACTCTGGGGAGGAAGCTTGCCTGGATGTGCCTACTTACAAAGAGAGAAGGGCTGAGAGTGCTTGCAGGCGCAGATCCAAGAGGACTGCAGAGAGGCAATTAGCCAACCAGCCTCAGGTGGCACGGGGGAGAGTTTCCCTTACTTAAGCTGTAGACAGGCCTCCACTCAGTTCCAGAGTTTATTGCATGATCCCTTGGTGTGATTGCTGCTGGCACTGGCTCCTTGGATCTTGACTCCTTGTTGCTTTGACCTTGGACTGAACCCTTGTTATCTTCTGGCTGCTTTGATCTTGGACTGCTCTGACTACTCTAACTCCCGATATCTTGACTTTGGCTTGGCTTTTGGACTGCTCTGACTTCTGGTATCCTGACTTTGGCTTGGCTTCTCAGACTGTTCTCACGCTTACTCCTTGCAAGGTCTGTGTTCTGCTTCCACTTGCTGGGCTAAGTCATTCTTATCGGCATGTGTCTGTGTGTGCTGGCTGCAGTCCAGGACACTGCCACCCAAATAGTGGTGTTCAGCAGGGCATTAAGTGTTTGAAATCACTGTTTTAACTGGTTTTCAAAATTGAGTTCTAGGATTGTTTTTAGACTAATTTTAGGAGTTTTTAAAGAGTATTTTGATGTGTTTTTAAAACATTTTTACCATTGTTTGTTTTAACTGGTTTTTATTTGTTCAATGTCTTGGGAGCCCTTATGGACTGGGAGGCGATGCAGAAATTCTTTTTTTTAAATTAAATTAATAAATTTATAGATTTATTTCAATGGATCAAGCATATATGACTGAATCTGGATTCAATTGTATAGTCAAAATATGAGCATTTGCCCTTAGTTTAACACTACTGTTGTGTGCTGGACTATGATGAATCCTGAATAAAATTGGGCCTCTTCAGAATTTCTTCAACCACAGAAACCACAGCTAGATCAAGAACAATGTTTTGCATGGGATTTTGAACATGAAAGAGCAGGAGGGAAAACAAAACAGAAAAATTAGGATTTACGTGGCATCCACACTGCAGAAATAATCGGTTTCATGCATCCCCTCGCTCAACACTATGGAATCCTGGGAAGTGTAGTTTGTTGCCTACCAGAATGGTGCCCAACAAATTATACTTCTCAGAATTCCATAGCACTGAGCAAGGGAGTTAAAGTGGCATCAAACTGGATTATTTCTGCAATGCAGATGCAGCCCTAGATTTGGTTTCTGTGAAGATATGCAGGGGTGGTGGTGAGAGACTGACAGGTCTATCTCTTGAATATGGGCACATTTTGCCAGGGATTTTCATGTCTCTGAAGTGCGGGTGCAAAGACAGGTTTCAGAGCCTGAGTGAAGATGCTGGGGATATATTTCATGGCTGTTTCAAACAAAACACCACCTTAAAGTGTTGGTGAGCAAGTAGCAGCCTCAGAGCCAGGTTGATGCTGGCAGGTGTACTGATGTTTCCTCCTACCAAGGTGCACTCTTTCTTAGTGTTAATGGAAAGGCAGCAACCTCAGAGGAGGAGTGAAGCTTCTGAGACTGAACACTGACAACTGCTGCCTTCATCACACTAAGTGTTCTCTTTGTTGGGGGACCAGTATCAGCCTATTATCAGGAGTACAGATGCAGCCTGGACCTGCACTGGTTGTTGCTTCTAAACCTCCTGTCCAGTGAATCTTGCAGAAGTCACATATGCCTGTTCTCCCAATGTAACCAGCCTTGCCTTTTGCTACTCCATCATTATCATCACCATCATCCATATTCTTCCTGCCTTTGCTTTGTACCTGTGAACTCCTGCAAAACAAGCTAATGAAAGCTATGAGCCACAAAAGCTTTGATGGTTTACTGCCTGGTTTCAATGGTGTATTTGGTTTTTGAGAGATGTTAACATGAAAAAGAAAGAAGATACAGTACTATTTGTGGCTCATAGTGTCTAAAACCATCAAATCCTGTATTTCTGTCCCATTATTTAATATTCATCCCAAGTCTTCCTTGGTGGTTCATGTCCAGTCACACACATCTTGTTTCTATCATTCACACCTCCTTTGCCTAGCTATTCAAGACACTCCAAGTATGCTGTTGAGACTCCTGACATCTTAAACTGCAAAGGTTTTGTGGCTCTTGTCATCTGAAAGCATCAAGATTACAACTCTCATAATCCTCAACTATTCAATATGTTAGAACTGTTATCCAAACCATGTCATATTTGGGGGGGGGGGGGGTGGAGAAGACTGTCATAGCCTAACAGTTCTGTTAAAACAGTAAACATCAATTTCTAAAAAGGTACCCACAACTACTTGTTAATTTTCAAAGATCACCTGTAGTCCACAAACATAACTTGCCTTTAACATAGCATAGAAGAGAGACATCATTCCAGATATCAACATTATGTATATTTAGCAAAATTTGCATGCTAACACCAGATGACAACACAGTAACTATACATATTTCATACTTCATGGGCTGGGGATAGGGAAGAAAGTAGATACCAGACAGTCTGTAATAACCATAAACAATGAAGGTTGAATCTCCCTTATTTGAAAGGCTTGGGACCAGAAGTGTTTTTGCTTTTGGAGTTTTTCGGATTTTGGAATATTTGACTATATGTAATGAGATATCTTGGCAAAGGGACCCAAGTCTAAACATGAATTTCATTTATGTTTCATATACACATAGTCTGAAGGTAATTTTATACACAATGTTTTTAATAATTTTGTGTATGAAACAAAGTTTGGGAACATCAGAAAGCAAAGTGTTACTATCTTAGCCACCCATGTGGATAATTTTGGAATATTTTGGATTTTGGAATTCCAGATAAGGGAGACTCAGCCTATAGTTGGTGGTTCACTTTCTATAAGAAGAGTCGCTCACAGGATAAGCATCCCCTGCAAATAAATAAATATTGACATCCAGCTGCACTATTATCCTTGTAAAGACAATGTCTGAGGACTAACACAACCATCTCACAGGACAGTTAGCAAACCTCCTTTCATCTTTCTTTCAATTATGTTTGTTTATTTTTTTTAAAATATAAAATTCCAAATAAAGTAACACTTAAAGTAAAAACAGGCATTAAAAATTAAAAGTCTGTATTGTAAGTACAGGTTAAAAATATCTGGTTCTGAGTAGTCAGCTACTTAAAAAAGGCATACTGCATATTAAAAATCCCCAAATCCCTATATTTTGGATGGCCCTTATGGTCTCTTCCACCTCTATTATGCTATGATTCTTGGTTGTTCATGAGCTAAGCACTTAGGGAACTAGAAGGTGATGTGAGGGACCTCTAAATAGATACAGGTTAGCTGACAAATGGTAAAGAATCCTCAATGCCTCAGACTAAAGACATAGGGATGGGAAACCATGCCTGCATCAGCAGACCATGGTCCAAGAAACTAAATCTTTCCTGTTGACATCATGTGAGGAGCCAGTTGTTTATTTCTAGTGTTTGTCTCTCTGTTCTTGGCCATATTCATTAGCAGCAAAAGTGATGAAATAACAACCTGTATTCCAAGGTCCATCAGCTATTTGTCTAGAGCCTCACTGTCCATTGCAATAGATTGAAGACTATATTTGTACTATCCTTATCCCCCATTTGGAACAGAAGCACTTGGACCTGATCACTGTTGTCAGCCTCTCTGTTACATCTTGGATCTTTGTCCCTGGGAGAAAGGACATCTTTCTTCTCAGCAGAGAATCACCACTATTACCACACATCTCTTCTTCCTCTGGAAACTGGGAAGAGCTATTCCCTCCACAGAATCTTCAAAGGTGACTTCCATTTTCAAAGCTTGCAGCTTGGCTCCTGATAGTATTGCTTCAGTGCATAGTGCAGGCTTAGACACCCAATCCCAATCCTCTGGCAATGAGGATTGGGATCAGGTCCAATCCTTTGGCAATGAAACAAACACGGGAAATGTACTGTAGGTTGCTGCAACAGCTCCTTCATCATCCATGTTCAGCAGTCCCATATAGGCAATGGCACAGCACTCCAGGCCTCCACCCCCAAATCCCTCCCAAAACACTCATGCAAAACTCCTGTTTTCCTATTCCTGTTTACTGAGCTTTAGAGATTGAGGCAGCAGCTATATAGAGCCAGCAGCTGCTACTTCAATGCCCAGTCAAGTCAGTGCCTCTCTGCAGAAGCCCTTAAAACATATGCTCAGGAAAAGAATACAGCCCAAAACACAAAAAAGCACACAAGCAATCCTCTAAACAGCTCAATCAACCATGATTCCAAAACAAAATCTCACCTTCTTGTCTCTCCTATATATATTTTTATTTACCTTGTAACATAATGTTATACTTACCCTTTAGCAGAATGTTTATATACCTATATCTATGTACATTTATATTACAATAGGTTCCTAGAACTTCCATATTTGCAGAGCCCAAAGCTGCAAGTACTGTATTGCCAATCATATTGCGCAGTAGAACCAGCGTGGTGTAATGGTTTGAGTGTTGAACTATGACTCTGGAGATCAGGATTCGATTCCCTGCCTAAACATAAAAAAACCCCACCTTGGGCAAGTTACACTCTCTCAGCCTCAAGATGATGGCAATGGTAAACTCCCTCACAAGAAACTTGCCAAGAAAAAAACTATGATAGGTTCACTTTATGGTCGTCATAAGTCAAAAATGACTTGGAAGCACACAACAACAACAATTTTGTTTCAGAAACTGATTCTAGAAGTAATGAAACCATTTTAATGTTAGTTCTGGAAGCATGATTCCAAAACCTCTGGAAGCTCCCAAGACCCAACAAATCTTGCTGGTTATAATATCTGGGGAGAAAGACACAGAAGGAGATATTTGCTAAAATGTCTGAAAGGCTAGTAACATCAAAGGGAATCTGGGGAAATAGAATAAGTGTGGTTCAGTGGAATGCTCCCTAATGGAAAAGATTACTGTACAGAAAGATAGCTTGCCAGAGAGCAGGCTTGGAAATAATGCTACTTCCTAATATTTAATTTTTTAAATTTTATTTATTTTATATTTCCATAATCCAAAGTATTCTGACCATAACATACATATCAGAAAATCTATACCATCTTCTATATACAAAACCAATCCATTTAATTTTTTATGTGGGGAAAAAATCATAATGGAGTATTTGACCATGCGAGTCTTTATCTGTACTCGCAAGTGATACAACTCAGGTACTGGTTTACCATGACGTAAGAGAATTAGACCTTCAAAATAGCCTCCACAGCATACAGCAATGGACAACCATATCATTCTGAACATACTCATTTGATTTTGGAAGCTAATCAGAGTAAGATATGTTAAGTTCTTGCTTTTGGAAATATTAGCGATCCTTGCAGTTAGGAGGAAATCCTGCCCACATCCTGGAGAGCAACTATCAGTCAGAATTAACAATATGGAACTAGATGGACCAAAGGTTTGACAGTGTAAAACAACTTCAATAACCTTGTGAGCTATGTATCCCAACAACCTCTAGTTCTTTCTGTGCTGTGACTGCCATTCTGTGCGCTTTACAACATTGATAGAAAATCAATGTTGTAAAGAGCACAGAATGATATGAGTGAACCTCATGTGAGGATGTTCTGAGGGAATATGATGCAACTATCTGCTGAAACTATGTAGGCTTAAGCTTGGCAGAAGCTTGGATGGGGTGGTCCAGGGAACCCTGGGTATGCTGCTTTGAATTATGTGCACTGATTAAATAAATTGCCAACCACAAAAAAAAAAAAAAAAAAAAAAAAAAAAAAAAAAAAAAACGGCTCACCAAAATGTCATTGCCACTCTTTGTGGCAATGTTCTGTTCTCCATATTCTATGGCACTATGCATTTCTTTTCATCTTGAAAATACATTTCCTTTGTATCACTGAAGTTATTGATGACATCAATTGTAGGCAGCTGTTGCTTGTTAATTTCTACCAATAACATCTGACCCCTTAAACTGGCATACAATCCACCCTCCATATCCACAGACTTGCTATCTGTGGATGGCATGCCTGTGGGGGGGGGGGATGGAGGAGGAAGAGAAAAGAGGAGGCAGTGAGGAGGTGGAGGAGGAAAGAAGAGAACGAGCGTTGGTGGAGGTCGCAGCATGGACAAAGAAGAGAAGGAGGAAGAGGAGGAAGGAAGAAGAAGAAAAGTGGTGGCAGAGGCAGGGTTAAGAGAGGGAGGAAGAGGAAGAGCAAAGGCAGAAGCAGGGTGATGAAGAGGGGGTGGAGGGAAGAAAGAAGAGGAGGAAGAAAAGGAAGCAGCAGCAGTGGGGAGAAGAGGAGGAAGAGGCAGCCCCCTGCCATGGTGAAAGCAGCAAGGCAGGCTTTGGGGGGGGGGGGGGAATGAGATGGAGAAGACAATGGGACTTGAACATCAGCAGATTTCGATATTCATGGGGGGATCCGGAAAGAGCAAGTAGTGATTAAAATATATTTATGGTGTATCATCACCAATAATAAAATAAATGTTTTGATTATTGTTGTATTACATTGAACAACCAACTGCTATGGCGTCAGGTAATATAAATCCATATAAGTTACGAAATAATTTTTTTCTATAATCAAATAACTGCAAAAGCAAGCATTTAAAAGAACACATAAGATGTCAGACTTCAAAATGATGGTAAGGACTGCTGTCTGCCTGTCAGAGCCATAGCTCAAAGACCATGAAATATGAATACTGTATCCAGAACTTGGCATGTATGCTAAGGCTGCATCCAGAAACTTTTTTTAAAAAAAACACCACACTTATTTTAACTAATTTAAATACCTGTTTTTGAACCACAAAGCACCATATTCAGTTGCAAGGTGGCAGAGTTCCCTAAGCAGCATATAGGTTTGTAGCCAATACACTTTGAAGCTAGGAGAGTAGTTCAATAGACAAAGCTACTCTCTGTGTGACAGCCACCTTCACACATTCATTCAAGTAAATCTCCTACAGGTGACTGGGGGAATGTCATGGGAACATACATGCCTATGATTCCAGCAGCTTTACTCAGATGGGTAGGTACTGTATGTCCAAATGTGCTAACTGTGAAACTATTATTAAAGAACTCAGTGTTTCAAATACAGTGCTCCCTTTGTATATGCAGGGGATCTGTTCCAGACACACACCCCTGTGTATGCAAAAAAAGCAGGACCTCAAGTCCCTTTGATTCTAATGGTATTGTGGTCCTGTGCACAGCATGGGTGCATGCACCATTTTGTCCCCCTTGGCTTGCCATCCACACGAGCTCAAATCTGCTGGCAAGCCTGTAGATGGCATGGGCGGACTGTACAGCAAAATTCAACTACTGTATGTGGAAAGCTACATTCAGATGGTTGAAAAAACATAATTTAGTACAGCTAGATAACTTACCATCTATAATTCTATGTAACGTATGATAAAGTTGTTGTTGTTATACTTCTTCAAGTTGTTTCTGACCTATGGCACCTGTAAGGTGACCCTGTCATAGGGTTTTCTTGGTCAGATTTGTTCAGAGGGGGTTTGCCCTTGCCTTCCTCTGAAGAAGAGAGAGTATGATTTGCCCAAGGTCACCCAGTGGGTTTCCATGACCAAGTGGGGATTCCAGAGTAGTAGTCCAATGCTCCAACCAATACACCACACTGGCTCTCATCGATTTATACTCTTTTATTTCAATTACAGTGTTTTATATCTCTGTAGTGTAGCTCTGCAGATGCATGGATGCGCCTTTCAAATGTTCAGTGACATACACCAATATATACACATTCTAGAAAGGCAAGATAGCCAACCTGCCCTCCATGCATTCACTGAGCACATGAGTGGAATGAGATCATGATGGAAGAAAAGGGTTAAATCTCCTCTCCTGTCCCATATTCTCATTTAGAAGAGAGACAACATGCTGTGGAGGTTTGAGTGATGGACTACAACTTTGAGAGACCAAGGTTTGAATCCCCACTTGGCCATGGAAACCCACTGAGTGACTTTGGGGAAGTGGATTTCTTGCAGCCCTAGAGGAAGGCAATGGCAACCCCAACCAACGAAGTTTGCAAAGAAAAACTCATGATGGGGTCACCTTATGGTCATCATAGGTGGGAAACAACTTGAAAGCACACAACAACAAAATCTGTTAGAAAACAAAAGCTAAGTACTCAATGAACAGTTAACTACATGACGTCACATCTACCATTTGAAAGGACACCAGGTTCAAATGATGAGACAATGCAGTAAATGAAACTTTAGTGAAAACCTTCCCTAAGCACTCCTAGTGCTAGCTTAAGAAACAGGGGTGTATTCTGGGCAGGCCCTATTGGGCACCGTCATTAGGCGTGACGGGTGGAGCTTCCTGAAGCGCTTTGCCCCTCACACGTAACGAGGGCATCAAAATGGCAGCGCCCTATACAGATGGGCTCTGCCATTTTGACGTGATGGACGCCTAGTGTCCGCAGTCTTGGCGCCCTTGTGATGCCGCAAGGGTGCCATTGGCGCCTTGAAACGTCACAACGGCGCCGCAAGAAGAACCCGCTTTTTGCGAGTTCTTCTTGCTGCACTGGGGAACCATGCGGTTTGTCCGCTGCGGTTCCCTCACACAGCAAACATGGGCACCAGCAGACCGCCCTTTTGGGCAGTCTGTAAAGCGCCTAAGACTGGTCTTTTTGGCCTTTCATCTATCAATTACCTTAAACACGATATATAGGTAAAAATTTGTGTTAGGGCAACTATGGTCACCATCACAAAAATTGAGCACACATAGGTGTAAGCATTTTTTTAAATATGAAATTTTCTACTGACCACTTTGAAAATGACTCTCTTTCAGTACGGCCTATTGGGACAGTGTGGCTTAGGCTGAGATTTTACATAAATTTGCTTACCAAAAATATGCAGTTGAACTGAATGAGACTTATGTCTAAGTAAACATTTGTAGTGTTGTGTTTTGCCTGAAAATATTGCAAAGAGACTAAGTACTAACAAGGTTTAGTTTGCATAAACTTTGTCAAACTGCAGCCCACTTCACCAGGTGCAGTTCTTGAAAGCTGCTACCAAATAAAATGTGCTGTTCTTTTAAGGTGACATGAGATTCTCTATCAGTTTTGCTGCAATGGACTGATACAGAAACCCAGTGGAAGTTGTTCATGAAGTTACATAGGAAAATAACTATGTGCATCACTGATTGTTAATGTGCCCCAGAAGACACGAAAAGAAGACTGACAATGCTCTGAGAAAGTTAGAGAAACAAGAATTGATTTTTTAATGGTAAAATGCCACAATAATTTAAAATCTTTTCACTAGGTAAAATGCATTCATACTTTAGAAGTAATGCATTTAGGGACACTTATCATGATTCAGCTAAGATTATATTCAACAAATGTATGAGGCAATGAATTTTTCACTTTTGTTCAGACATTAAAAACAAAACTCACCCAAGTGCCAAGGCAATTTACTCTTATTCTGAGGTTTCATTTATTCAGTGTGCATTACCATTAATTTTTCCTATAAAATGCAAATTTGGTTGAATGTCCTCCCCCTGTTTCTATAAGCATTAAAAATAAAATATATTATATTTGTTATATACCTTTAAATGATTATTTCAGCAGTATTCAGATTACGATAGTGATATACAGAACACTATCATTTTCTAGATTTATGATTTATGACAACTTTTAATTAAACTTTATCAAAATGTTACATTTTGTTTGTATTTAAACAAGAATTTTGCAATCTTTTGACTTTTATAATAATCTCTCACAGTAGAACAACAGAGAACCTCTATAAGCTTTAGTGTAAAATAACAACATAGAGATATTCTGCACTGTAAATATTTAACTCTGTCAGTATTTAGATATGGAATTAATATAAACATTTTAAGTTTTACTAATATTCCAAATTAGCAACAGAGGTTACATAAATAATAATAAAGTGAAGAATAAAGAGCAAACATTTTTAAATTTTAAATATCCTATTACATAGTAAGATTTAGTGTACAATTGTAAGAAACCCATTGAGTAGTGGTGTTTGACTCTGGGAAACTCTGGGAAACCAGGGTTTGAATCACCTTGAAAACCCACAGAGTGAATCTGGGCCAGTTACACTCTCTTGGCCTTAGAGGAAGGCAATCACAAACTTCCTCTTAATAAACCTTGCCAAGAAGACCCTAGGATAGGGTCACCATATGTCAGAAAACATGAAGAGACATAAAAATAACAGCCTTAAAGTCAGTATCTAAAGGGATCTTGTAGCACCTTTGAGACTAACCAAGTGAAAGAACTTGCAGCATAAGCTTTTGTAGACTTGGGTCCAAAACACACTGCAGAAATAATCCAATTGGAGACTGCTTCAACTGCCCTGGTTCAATGCTGGGGAATTCTGGGAAGTCAAACTGGATTATTTCTTCAGTGTGTTTTGGACTTTGGTTTATTTCCTCAGAAAGTTTTTCCTCCAATTTTTTTCCCCCTCAGAAAGAGGCTAAACAGACCGGCACTAAACACTGGCATCAGACTGGAGTGGGGGCAAGGTGACTGCACACAAGCCGCCCTGACTCCTCCCTGATGTTGGTGTCATGCTGCACTCCCAACTGCATGGCAGGTGGCATCACCCCATTTCTTTGGTGTAGCATTTAGATGTATTGCGCCAAAGAATCAGTGAAAAGCAGCCGCTGCTGTGGCAGGGGTGGGTTTTTGCTGATCTAAAAAGGAGAAGCATTTTGCTGGTTCTTTTTAAAGCAACAAACTGCCAGATTAGGCCACGGTGTGCGGTTGCTGGTGCCCTGAAAGGGGTACTGAGACACCACTCTGTCGGGGTGGTCTGTTTTGCCCCTTAGTCTCAAAGGTGCTACAAGATCCCTTTGCATATTCTAGACTAACACAGAAATGTATCTGAATTCTAGTCTTTAAAATCAGCCAAAAGTTATCGGATGTTATAGAGGCGCTGCTCAGCTATTGCAAAACGAAGCTGCTGGCTTCATTTATGCCACAAGAGCCCCCCCTCCCCCCACACACACACACGGCAAAAAAACACATACACACCTGCATAAACTTCCATACTCATAGATATCTCATTGACTACATTCCACCAGTGTAGGGGGAAGGGTCCTTCAGAGACATATTGAGGGCACACAAGAAAATGCAGGATCTCAAGCATATAACCCTAAAAGGAGCAAAGGAGCCATTAACTATACTATTTTAGGAGTTCACACAGTTCATTCCCTTTCATTGACCAGCATGGAAGCAATAATAATAATAATAATAATAATAATAATAATAATTTGTTTTATTTATATACCGCTATTCCAAAAATCATAGCGGTGAACAACAAGTAAGCTAATTAGCAAGTAAGCTAATTTGCCCCCAACAGTCTGGGTACTCATTTTAGCGACCTCGGAAGGATGCAAGCCTGAGTCGAGCTTGGGCCCTTTTGCTGGTCTTGAACTCACAACCTTGTGGTTTTGAGTGAATGGCTGCAGTACAGGCATTTAACCACCTCGCCACCAGGTATATTAAGCCACAAATATACATGACAGAAGAAGAATGGCACGATAACAAATAAGAAAGAAGCTTCAATGAGCTGGTAATGCTTAGGAAGTGGTTATAGTGCCTCCAAAGAACCTCCAACTACTGTACATCATCACCATCACCACCACAATGATCACAGGATTCCTTTCCAGATAATATAAACCTTTAAAGGACACACTAATTTGATAAATATATGAAATGTACACGAACATTGTACTAATCGGTATAAGAACAACAAAATTATTGAAATCTAAATTTCATGTTGTCACGTGCATAAGTACATCTTGAAGGCTATGATTACTTCCAAACTAAACTTTTCACAATGTTTGCAGCATTCCACTGAACCTAAAAGGAAGACAATAATCTTCTAAGAGTAAAATTGTATGTATTTTTACGCAGCAGTTGAGTCCTGTGGTATTTAATGGGACTCACTCCTAGGGAATCATACAACCCCAGCTATTAACTAAACATAACAATCAATAGGTTGGATTTTTCTGTTGCCTTTTAAATTTGTATCCATTTACTTCTTTTACAGCTTGTTAGACATAAGTAGTTAAGCATTTAAAGATCATTGCTCAGGAAACTTACTACAAATGGGTTATGAATACTTTTACTAATCCCCTATATAGGGTTCTGTCTTGTGAATCTGTTCACAAAACCATATGGTTAGAGCACAAGAGATAGTAAGGTAACAGAATATACAGTACACCTTCCTTACTTCATTTCTTTAAACGTAAAGAGAATAGGCACTCAAATTTATTGACACATTAGTTTTAAAATAGACTTTGCATGGTGTGCTATTCACTCATCTTTCTTCCAAAAACAGGGCTTTCTTTTCAATTCGATATTAATATGAGTACTTCATAGTAGCAAAAAATATGCCTAACAGATCTTACCCAAAGACAGGCGTGGGACAGACCGTCCAAAAAGGACATTCTCCCGGCACCTAGTTTTGCTCCACGGGGAAGCCACAGCCTCCAGACTGTGGGACTTCCCTGCGGACCAAAAAGAACCCGTGAAAAGTGCACTCGTGAAATCTTAATGGCACTGTGACGTGCAGATGCTATGCGTCCGGCACATCATAATGGCGGCGCCCGTCTGTACAGAGTGCCGCCATTTTTACGCCTTCGTCACATGCAAGGGGTGAGGGGCGCCTAGAAGCGCCGCCCCTCACAGGTAACAAGGGCGTCCTTTCCTGTCCGTCTGGACCGGGCCATAGTTTCAGTTTTTCAAGTGCAAGAAAAGAAATGAGACATTGTTCTGTCTGCTGAAAGTGAAACACAAATTATTCACCATTCAGTTTTGAGTTGACCTGCTCAGTCCAATGGTGAATATCTAACTTGATATTGACTTAGGTTATCAAGTGTATTTATTGTTTATCTTACACTGCTCACACACTCTGCTCCTCACACACATTTACAAGTAAATAAAGCATATATGTGCTCTCAAGCACACTCCTATAAAAACAACAACTTTGATACTACCAAGCTTTCCTCCAGCCCATCCACCAACATCCAGCTTCAAAGGGGGAGAGAGGCAGGCCAGCTCCATCAGGCCTAGCCCAGAGTAAGATGAAAAGCCTTTCCTCCAGTCCATCTGCCATGGCCATGGCCCAGAGGGAGAGAAGAACCAATGAACTTGATCCCTTCCCTACCACCATTCCCTTCTTTTTTTGTGTCATGTCTTTTTAGTTCGTAAACTTGAGGGTATGGAACTGTCTAATTAAAAAAATATATATAAGCCACCGTGAGAGACTTTGTGGCTGAAGAGCGGAGTATAAATACTCCAAATAAATAAATAATAAATAATGTCCCAATATTGCATTGATGAATTTTGTTAATGAGGAATTTTATTAAAAGATTGTTTCTGGAAATGAAGTGTAAGGATTGAATGCTCCCATTTGCTTCTTTACTATATGTGGGTGCATCTACATTTTAGAAAAAATGGAGTTTGATGCCTCTTTATATGCTGTAGTTCTAAGCTATTCAATCCTAGGATCAGTAATTTTATAAGATCTCAGCCAAAGTGCTAGTGCCTCACAAAACTACAAATCTCTGCATTCTGTAGGATGGAGCCATGGCAGTTAAAGTGATGCCAAACTGTATTAATTATACAGTGTAGATGCACATGTATCTTTCTAGAGACAACATGAATTATTTTAATAGTTGGATCTGGAAAAAACATAAAGAACTAAATATGATTTTAATAATCTGTCAAATGATTGCTTCTAAAATTCAAGTAATCCTTCTGAAAGCAGAAGAGTTACAGAACTATCATATCAATAAAGTACATTGCTCCATCCCTTGGCTGTTTATCTCCTACAGAGTTTTATTTCCATAACTAGAGCTTGAGTTTATACACACACACACACACACACACACTGGACTCTAGATGGTCTGTCTATCAGATATTTACAATAAGATGAAATCGGGACTATTTAATGAATTATAATCTAAGATTTGTATTTTGAAAATATATTACACATATTAATATATTTTATTTATTTAATTATATTTATTGTCTTAAGTTAAACAATATTTATGATGCTTTATGTGTCCTTGAAATAGGCACACTGTGCTATGAAAAAGTGGCCTAGCGGCTGGAGTTCATAAATTTTGCTCAGCTTTGGATGAGTTCAAAGAATTGCCATGTAAGAAAAGCCTTACAGAGGGAATTTATCTGATTATGGCAGTAATAATTACCCAGCTGTTTATTGCAGATAGAGAAATAATTCATGTAGGCAATAGGCCGTGGTGGCAATGACACTCCACATTTAGTAAATATGCAAACTGTTCACTTCTAATTAACCAAGCTAGAGGATGCCCTTATTAAATGTATAAACTAAAAGTGCCTTCCTGACAAGTGATGAATTGTTACATTGCACAAACTCTTGCCACAGAATTATTGGAGTGAACTTGGGGCTTAACTTCATTAAGAGATCTTGTGGGATAGTTAAATGAGGATGGACAGCATAACAAGGCCAGCCTGACAGCCAATGATATGTTAGAGCTTAATGAAATTGCACCTTTTCCTTATTTTTACTCACTTTACAGTTAAGATCCCACACTAGATAAAGTGGATGACTGTGAAATCTGCTGCAGATTTGACTAGACAAAAGTAGGATGCACACCTAGGTTCAGAATTTAACAAGTCAATGTACAAAACTAGCGTTGGGAATCTTTGGCCTGTTACAGACTGCCAAAATAAAGCTGCTTCGGGTCTCTTTGGAGGTATGCTGTTTAAATGATGCATGCATCCTAAGAATCTGGAAGCTGCACCAAAGCTGCCCTCCAGTGCTTAGGAATGGAGTGTGACTTTGGCGCGACCTCTGGACCCATGCACCATTTAAATAGCATACCTCCAAAGAGACTCGAAGCAGCTTTATTTTGGCAGTCTGTAACAGGCCCATGGTACTCCAAACACTGTGGGATACTGCAGTTACATTGTCCCTAACCACTTGCTATGTGGCCTCAGGGGAGATGCAATCCAACACATATTCCCCATCCCTGCTAGAGAAGCTGCTGTAGTAATTTTAACCCTTATGCAATATGAGGGGACTTGTAGTTCTGTTAGAGTCATATTGTGGAATCTGCAAAAATAAATAGACCTTCTACACAATATTGTCACCAGCACATCAATGTTCCCAAATTTTTGCCACTTGCTACTGTATATATAATTTAGTTTCTAGAAACAACAAAAATAAAATCGGGGGAAACTGTCCCAATGGATTTAGTGCTTTCCCCCACTGCCTCCTGCCCATCACTCACAAACTGTAACAAAAAAAATCCTCTTGTGGTCAGTAGGTTGGTTCATTTGGGGGAAACTAAAATTTCTTCCACTGGGGGCACATTGTAATCCTCATAGGGGAGGTTAAACCCTAATGCTAATCTTCACCCTAATCACAGTCATAACCCTCAACCGAACATTCTAAGCATTAGAATTTACACTGGGACAAAAAAATTCAATAAGTCAAACACTGTAATTGAATTTAAAAAAACCCTTCTGAATAAGGATTAATAAAATATGTTTCTATATACAAAATGTTCAAAATTGTTATGTGCCTTCAAATCATTTGTGACTTATGGCGACCCTAAGGCGAACCTGTTTTCTTAGCAGAGTTTGTTCACAGGGGGTTTGCTCTTGCCCTCCCCTGAAGTTGAGAGGGTGTGACTTGCCCAAGGGTCCCAGTGTGCTTCCATGGCCAAGTGGGGTTTCAAACCCTGGTCTCCCAGTGTCCTAGTTCAACATTCAAACTACTACATCATGCTGGCTAAATTACTCATAGTTACTTCCTCATTATTCTAAAACTGCTTCAAGTTTCATTCCTCCCTTATGGTGAAATTGTTTGATTAAGATTATGATATTAGAAAATCAGTTTGTCTTGTTATTTTTTGCTTTTTGGCTGTTTGTGAAAAAGCATGTTTGACTTTGGCCAGCAGTTCAGACTGTATCGAGAAGATAACAGGTAGCCGATGCTGAAGCTAAGGAATTGCAGTAATGTGGTCCCCTTTTTCTGCCCAGAAGGAATTTCCAAACAGTGATCAAAAGCAGTCATCAAGGTTATGCGAACAACCTATTCCCCATATTAAGAAGATCATATGACAGCAGGAGCAGTTACTGTATTGAGAGCCACACAGTTTTAAACTGCATGAACTGATGACAAGAATTTCTGGCCATGATAAAATCTATTCCCAGTAAGCATTTGAACTAAATAACTGTCAGTGCAAAGTAAAAACTTGCTTAACAACTTGGGAATCTACTCCCTGCCCTTCTAAGTCAATCATCTCATTACTCCAGCTTCAAACCCTTACTTGTTTGGTTTTTCTCAGTTCTAATCATCTTTGCCTCATTAAAACAATACCTCCTGAAGAAACTACCAAAGTTTATGGATGTTGTTTAGTGAGCTACCCAGTACTGTATGGGTTCTGGTCCTAGAGCTCTTTTTAGAAACGAAAAGAGAGAGAGAATGTCAAATTGCTTTCTGTGATTGGTGAGCAACATCAGAGTCCTATATTGATTTAGTTAGATTAGATAAAACAAGATAGATTTTCCACCATTTGACTGGTCAATGGTTTGCTTGTTTGGCAACTCACTTTCCATTCCAGCTAACCTTCCTAGTCCAGCTCCTGACTGCAAAGTATAGTAGCAGATAGACTCACACATGTCAACCATCCAGGACTTATCTACCATTTCAAATTCTCAAACTGTTTCTGAATTGTCCCAGACATTTGATGCTCTTAGACCACCAATGAAATGTAACAGCCATTTTATACTGCAGGCACTTAAGGTTCCCTCTTGACGGACGTTAGATGGCTGAGCCATAAATAATTTCTGCATCAGGTCTCAGTCACATGGCAGTTTAGACATAAGAAGGCGGAAACATGAATAGAAACAGAAACTGACATGTTCTTTGCATTTTCCTGTGAATTTATCATGTCTAAAAATGGGATATAAATTAAGAAAATAGAATGAAATAGGTGTATTCTCAAAGGTATTCTGTTATTTGAAGAAAACATTCAGATGGTCTGAACCATTTAAGTATGTGAGTTACCGTATATACTCATCTATAAATCTAATAATTTATGACCAAAAATTGACCCCAAAATCCCAGGTTGACTTATTTATAGGTCACTATGGTAATGTGACAGCAGCTCTTTCAAATTTCCCCATGCATTCAGCAGAACAGTTCATTTCTCTCTTGCACCAAGCAGAAAGAGTCCTGAGTGATTAACTGATACTGATGTTTAAGTGTCCTCTCCCGCCCCCGTGTCTGAAATGAAAGCTGAAACAATGACGCAAAAAACCTCAATGAGAGTCTCTCTTGCCACACACACACATACACATACTGTAGTAGCCTCCAAGTTTTATCCTTGACCTATCCATAGGTCATGGCAAAATCCATAATTTTGGCCCCAAAACATGACCTTGTCTTATACATGAGGTCGACTTATAGTTGGGTATGTATGGTAGTTCCCAGATGGCACAGGCTCATTCACCTGATGGGAGGCTTTATTAAAGGTTTGGCAGAGTAGATTTTTTTTTTTAAAAAACTAATTACTCATTTGAGAATCAAGTTGGAGTCAAACTCAAGATCCTGTTAAAATGTAGAACAATTTATTCATAAGGATTACAGCTTCACAATATATCCTAGACTTTGGAATGAACAGGGATTTGTCTCTGTACAGACTGCTTCCTTTAGGAACAAAAATAAAGAGTAGAACTGGTAAGTGTGGACTCCCAAACACATTTTCCAAGTAATCTTGAATACAAGAATCATAGTGCAGAATAAGCTGGTGGGGGAGAGTACTTAACCCTTACTTTATTACTTGATTGTTGTTGTGCTCCTTCAAGTTGTTTCTGACTTATGGTAACATTGATACAAAACCTATCATGGGGTTTTCTGTGGCTGAGAGTGTGTGACTCACCCAGTGGGTCCCCATGGCTGAGTGGGGAATCAAACCCTAGTCTCCAGAGTCACAGTCCAACACTCAAACCACTACACCACAGTGGCACCACAAAGGCACTTTAAATGCTTTTACAACTGTTTCTCCCTCAACTGTGCTTACCATATATATTCAACTATAAGTCGACCTCATGTATAAGTCAAGGGCAGGTATTGGGGCCAAAATTATGGATTTTAGTATGACCCGTGGATAAGTCGAGGGTAAAACTAAAGGGCATGTAATGAAAGATGTGGATGAAGCAAAGGAAAACAATGCCAAAGAATTAAAAAAATCACAGCACACATAACTATTGGTACTCATACTAAAGGCTGGATGGATGAGACAGTAGAAAGGGATGAGTGCTTCCAGGGCAGATTAAACTCTTGCCTGTCACCAGGGGATGGATGGATGGATGGATACATACATGAGTTAAAGTACAGTACTTACATTGACCCGTGGATAAGTTGACTCAGGTTTTTTGGGTCAATTTTTTAACCTAAATTTCTAGACTTATACATGAGTATATACAGCATTTAAACTTCAGAGATTATCCTGAGAGAGGAAAAGAAAATGTTGGGCAGGATTTACAGAGGAGAACAGTCAAATGAAAGAACAGATAAGCCTCTTCTTCTCAGTTCTCCACTGCAAACTTCCTGGTTCTTGCATTAGCATTAAAAAGAAAATTCAAGCCTAATACAAACTGGCGCAAAATGCTGTGCAGGGGCTGATTTTAGGGCTCGGTAGGGCTGAGCATCCATATGCACCCAGCCGTACTAGCAGCAGCCGTGCACCATCTTGCTGTGTCCCCGTCCACACAGGGCGCACGACGATGACACATGGGCGCCCACGCACCCAAATGGTGCTTACCAGAAGCATTGTCATCAAAGCGCACAAGCAGCTTCTTTTTAGGGAGCACGTTGGTGTCATGGCGTGCAGTTGGTGTGGCGCCAATGAGGGGTAAAGACAGGCGGCATGGAGCCACCCATCTGTATCCCCCCATAGTTGGGAATCCCATGTTTGTTTCATAACTTACAGTTTTAACTGAAGGGTCTCCTCATGAAACCTATTTCAAGTTTAAAGCCATGAGCCATAGCAGAGAAGTTGTGGATAACACATTCTAATGAGCTCAATCTATTCCTGGAATTAGCTCATTTTCTGAGTTGATTGCATGATACAGTACCTTTAATGCCTCAAAACATTAAGTAACAGTTAAAAGTCAACGTATATCTGAAACATTAAAAGTAGGAGCGAAATTGACTGTATTGTAAGTTTTCCTATTATAAGCTTTATAATGTTTTATTAATGCTGCCAATCTGTATCATTGAGCCAGTTTTTAATTTCATAAAATCATTTTCTTGTTCATAACCTGAGGCAATTTTTGTATATAGGACTATAGGTTACAAGTATACACAATCAGCAAGTGCACAGTCAGCTTTTAAATTAATCAGCCCAATTTATCTTTGTAAGAAAGCAAAGTCTCATTGTGAAAACCTAATCTTACATATGTGTTTACACACATACAATGACACAGAGGGCCATCTAAACACCATGTAGTTTGCAGATTACAAGGGCTAGAGAATCAGTATGTGGAAGTGCATTTTGACTGTTTGTATTAATAATGAAAACAAAAACATGCATCTTAATGATATTGTGGAGTGAATCAACATAAAACATGCTCTTCTGCCACAGATTTTATTCCCAAAAGGCTAAAGTATCTCCAAGTATCTCTTAAAAGGAAAGAGAGGGCATCTTCTAAGGAGTATGATAGGAAAACAATATGTAACAAAGGCCTGATCTAGATGGACCTAAAGTGCACCCGCATCATGTGTTAGGGGTTGACCGAGGGTGCACCGCCCATACGTGCTTCACCCCTAGCTCGTGACGAGGGCGTCAAAATGGCGGGGCCCTGTACACACGGGCGCCGCCATTTTGATGTGACGGATGCCTAGTGTCTGCACATCCCGGCGTCTTTGTGACGGGTTCTTTTTGCTGTGCGAGGGAGCTACGTAGTTTGTCCACTACGGCTCCCTCGTGCAGCAAAACAAGGCGTGGATAGACCGCCCTTTTGGGGCGGTCTGTATCCTGCCAAAGTTTAATTTTCAGAGGTCCTCCCAGGGATTAAAGCCCAAGGATTAAAAAGGATGGATTTTACAAATGGATTTGAATTCATTGGCTAAATACTGCAAGAATAGATGGGGACTTGAAAAATCTTGGACTGGAAAACTCAAGGTAGGTTGCTTTAGCACATGTCATCCAATGGTGGCCAAGCAATTCATCTGTCTTAATGAATTGTTTCAGTGAGGCACTGTTGAAACAAGTACGAGAAAATTATCCTGACCTAGTAAACTTGCCTTGCCTCATTTCCATTATTTATTTACAGTTGGCTCTTATCTGTGGGCTTTCCATCTGCAGATTAGAGCATCCACGGAAGGCCCTAACCTGTTCTCTTCAATGGAAGCACATGTACATGGCCAATGTGCATGTTGTGCTGCCATTGAGGAAAATGAGACTTGAGGTCCCATGGAATTTGCCATATGCTGGGTGTGGAATGGATGTCCCGCAGATGCAAAGGGATGACTGTATCAATAAATATTTATAGGCCACTTACACATGAAGATTTCAAAATGATGAACAATATTAATCAAATATGCACTACAGAAAATCAAATTTCAACCTTTGGGTCCTGTCAGCACAGGCCAAATAAAAGGTCCTGCTGCTGTCCTCTTGGTGGGGAGTGCAGATGATACATGGCCCAACCCATAGTTCTGGTGTGAACATTTCAAACAGCTTCTGGCCAGTTCATTACTGAACTTGGAAGATCCAGAGCTCTCTGTTGTGATGCTGGCAGTTGTTTAAAATGCATCCCACTATGTTGCCTGATGCGGCTGCCATTGTGGTGACTTACTTGCTCTGGGAGTAGTCAGTCTTGTGATTGATGTTGGACAACCTGTTCTATCCTCAACATTGCAATGGAGGGCCTCAGGTAATGGAGGAACACTAGGGTAACTCCAGGGCCAGTATACTGTGGGCCATTCCTAGAGTATTCTGGCTACCTTAGACCATAGATGGTAAATCTGAACAATTGGGAAGGTTTACAAAAATAGATTTCATCTTGGGCCTAAAACCACTATTGTTGATGCATTGCTTATTTCTTTATTTCTTTTATTTTATTTTGACTTTCTCCTAGAAGAGGGCTGTATATAAGGATACAGTTTAGAGCCTCACAATAGATTAAAGTGAATACACATAAGCACAGTGCATGACTGATAATGTACTTTCCCTGAGAAACAGAATTAATAAACAGACTACAATGGCAGGTGAACCTCCAGTACTACAACATTATTTTACTATTTTACTAAAAAAAAATAAAAAAATCCCAAGTATTTTCTTTTGTGAAAATGCAATAAGATAAATTCTGTATTGTTGACTGTATTTCAGTTCTGGATTCAGTCCAGCAGATTTAGTAGAAACACAATTGCATCACACACAGACTGGTAGAAACGAGATCATAATTTGGCACCACATGCTTAGGCAGAAGTAAAAAGACCTACTTTATATATTGCATAATGGAAGCAATTCTTTCCATGAAGAAATAATTTAATTAGCTCTATAAACTATTTAGAAATAAAAAAGAAATTTAAAATTCTACCACTAAGTACTTTTATCTTTACCTGACCATCTCATTATTCAAAGCAATAGCTTCCAGGTACTTCTTCAGTGCATAATAATTATGGATATATTTTCGGATGTAATAGCCTCGCCATCTTTTTTGAATCTGGGAAAGAAAAAGCACATATATTTGCTTCAATGTCTTTCCTGCAATAGAAACATCTAGTCAGGAGTGATAATGCTTTCTTAATAGGAATACTGCTTGTCCAATAACATGGATGTGAGGTAAATAATACCTATGAAATAGTTTCATCAATCAAGAAATCAAAATGAATATACCAAGTGAGTATAAACTGACAATTATTTTTATAAGATATTTTTTAAAAGATGAAGATAGGCTATCCACTATTTCCAGTAGCTTTAAAACATTTGAAGGATTGTCACATTGAGGATGGAGCAAGCTTGTTTTCTGCTGCTCCAGAGAATAGGACATGAAGCAATGGATTCAAACTACAGGAAAAGAGATTCCACCTAAACCTTAGGAGGAACTTTCTAACAGTAAGAGCTGTCCGACAGTGGAACATACTCCCTCAGTGTGGTGGAGTCTCTTCTTTTGAGGTCTTTAAGCAGAGGCTGGATGGCCATCTGTCAGGGGTGCTTTGATGGTGAGTTCCTGCATGGCAGAGGGTTGGACTGGATGGCCCTTGTGGTCTCTTCCAACTCTATGATGTTTATCACACTATGCTCTTAAAGATGTACTATTCCAGTGTGACTCCTCTAGCTGCCTCCTGTTGCATGCTGGGATTGGCAGTTTTAAGGAGGGGTATTTAGAATTCTCAGGCAGAGAAGTTCAGCTCCTTAAAACTGCCAATCCCAGCATGCAACAGGAGGCTGCTAGAGGAGTCACACTGGAATAGTAGCTCTTTAAGAGCATAGTGTGATAAGGACTTAAGATTCTATAAAAGCTGTTGAGAGTGTTGAAGTGATTGCTGATTGGTGGAATGTTTGAGCAGATTTTCATGAAGCAGTTGGTAAATGACAGGAATTTGAAAGAAAGAAGTTTTAGGTTTTGCCTGGGGTGTTTAGACGAAAGGGGCTAGAGAAGAGATTGAGAAGGATTTGAGTTAGACTCAGACTGGAGTGAGAGAAATTATTTGAGTGACCAATAAGTGTCTGATTTAGCTTGAGGGAAGAGAGTATCATGTTTTAAATGTTGTATATAAATAAGCTGCAATGTTATGCTTAACTTCAGTAAATAAAGCATTGTTTTTGTTTTTATACACTTTTGTCCTCCGGAATCACTATCATTCTGAGAGCCTGGTTAGACAAGGTGTGTGCGGTGACAGCATTGAAGATGGGAGGCCAGTGTCCCTACTGGGGATAATAGTATAAATGCTCATACTAACCCTGAGGGCATTTAAACTGACTCATTGGGAGTCACACAAGGGAGGAAGTTCTTACATGGGGCAGAGGTGGAGATAAGGGAAAGCCCTCACACTAAATGTTTGCAGTAGGAAAAGGATGGGAATTTGCCAATTTCTTGATCTACAGTTTCCAATCCCTTCAGAAATTGGTATAGGAAGAAATAATCTCTCAAAATTCTTGAAGCTTTGCCAGGACTTTTTTCCTGCCTTCCCAATCCAAAGCTGCTCAGTTTTTTCCAGCTGCTACGTACTGGGTATCATCCTGCCCCCAGCTTTCCTTCTCTTCTTCCTCCCCCCATCCAGCACCAAAGTTGTACAGGAATCAACAGCTGTGAAAAGATGTTACTGCTGACAAACCTGCTTGTGGGGAGGAGTCTTCTTTGAGAGTTGCAGCCTCTAAGCAGGATTTTGGTAAAAGATTGGAGAAAGGGGAGATAGTTGCAGAGGAAAGCTATAGAGGGCGAAAGTTGTGGATGACTGGCAGCTGGCAATTCAGTTTCTGTTTATCCAACTCTCCTCAAGCCCCAATCCTGACTAGAGGATGTGAAAAGATGTTTCTCTTTCCTCTCCTCCCCTCAATTATTTTGACAGCTGAAACATATTTTCACAGCCTCTTGTCAGGATTGGGGCTTTGAAGGAAGAGAATTGCACGAAAACCAGAAACTAGATCATAAGCTGCCTAACATCCACAACCTCTCTGCCTCCACAACTCCTCCCCTCCTTGAATCTTTCACAGAAATCCTGGCTAGAACTTACAGCTCTCAAATGAAAGCTGTAAACTTTGGACAACTTTCCTCCTCCCCCCTCAACTTCTGCCCTCCATCTGATAATAAATACATCTCTTCGGGAAGGTACGGTTCCATCATCTTTGAAACAGGCTATTGCAAAGCCTCTATTGAAGAAACCTTCCCTTGATCCCCTATCTATGATTAACTATAGACCGGTCTCCCTATTACCATTCTTGGGCAAGGTGATTGAGAGGGCAGTCGCCTCTCAGCTCCAGGCGGTCGTGGATGAAACCAATTATCTTGACCCATTTCAAACTGGCTTCAGGATGGGTTACAGAGTTGAGACTGCCATGGTCGCCTTAGTCGATGACCTCCGTCTGGCCACCGACAGGGGAGATATAACTCTGTTGGTGCTCCTAGACATCTCAGCGGCCTTCGATACCATCGACCATGGTATCCTTCTGGAACACCTGAGAGAACTGGGTATCGAGGACACTGCACTCCAGTGGTTCCGGTCCTATCTCTCGGAAAGGTTCCAGATGGTGAGGCTGGGGGACAGTTGCTCTCGTAAAAGAGAGCTTACATTGGGCGTCCCTCAGGGCGCCATTCTGTCCCCCACGCTATTCAACATTTACATGAAGCCGCTGGGAGAGATCATCCGGAGCCATGGGGCGCAGTGTTATCAGTACGCTGATGACACCCAAATCTATCTCTCCATGTCTCCGACTGATACAGTGACTAAGGATGGCATCTCTCCTCTGGACGCCTGCCTGGGGGCAGTAATGGGCTGGATGAGGAAAAACAGACTCAGACTGAATCCAGAGAAAACAGAGGTACTCATGATAGGTTCCCCAAGTCCGGGCAGGGAAATTTGTCATCCTGTCCTAGATGGGGTTAAACTTCCCCTAAAGGACACAGTTCATAGTTTGGGAGTACTCCTGGATCCATCTCTGCAGTTATCATCTCAAGTAGATGTGATGGCCAGGAGTGCTTGGTACCAGCTTCGGCTGATACGCCAACTACGTCCCTGTCTGGACCGAAAGGACCTTGAAAATGTAGTACATGCACTGGTAACCTCTCGTTTGGATTTCTACAACACGCTCTACATGGGGCTACCTTTGTATCAGGTTCAGAAACTTCAATTGATTCAAAATGCTGCAGCCATATTGCTCACGGGGACGGCTAGATCTGACCACATATCACCCGTTTTAAAATCTCTTCACTGGCTGCCAATTCGTTTCCGGTCCCAGTACAAAGTGTTGGTTATTACCTTTAAAGCCCTAAATGGCTTGGGCCCAGGTTACCTGAGGGAATGCCTCTCTCTGCATAATCCTCCCCGCACACTCAGGACAACAGGTAAATTATTACTCGATCATCCTAAGGTGAGATTGGCGACTACCCAGCAAAGGGCTTTTACAGCAGTAGCGCCTTCTCTCTGGAATGCTTTACCAGATGAGATCCGCCTTAATGGAACGGTGGAAGCCTTTAAAAAGGCACTAAAAACCTACCTCTTCCTTCAAGCGTACCCTCCTAACTCCTTGTAATAAGTTTTTCCCCACAATTGTCTATGTTGTATATATACTGGAATCTTAATAATTGCCGAATTGTATGTTGTAAATATTTGATTTTAGACAGTAAGCTATTTTAATATTTCACCAAATTTTTAAAGATGTCATTGCTTGTAATGTATTTATCTTACATGTTGTACACCGCTTTGATCTTGGGAAAAGCAGTCAATAAATAAACAATTTATTAAAATGATACACAATAAAAACACCATCTTCATTATACTGTAAAATCTATCTGTATTTGCAGGATTATGCAGGCCACTAGTTCAGGACTACTTGGCAGGCCTTTTGTATTCTGGTCCTAGGTGGGCAGTAAAGTGAGGGGGTTAACAGAACCCCTAGTGGGTTGCCATTCATGGGCAACATTTAGCTTGGCAAATCAAATTGTACATGCCAAAAATGGAATTAGGAAATGTATTTTTTTGGGGAGATTTGTTTATATAATCCCCTCCTCATTAGCAATCTTTATGGGCCAATTTCATCAGATATTTTCCAGCACAACTATTGTCTTATCTCAGTTTTCCACACTCTGACACTTTCTGACATACTAGAGCATGAACAACATAACTGCATAGCCACCTATTATTAGAATTACAGGATTCACAGACTAATGTGTCTCTAAGCCAAAAGAGATGGGAAAGGATGTCCCAAGTGGTACACATATTTTCACTAGTATCTTTTCCAGCACACTCGCAGTTTTATAGACCCTGTATCAGATCTCTATAGCCTGAGCTGAAGGTAATCTTTTCAGTTGCTTTATATGTCTGATGAGTTTTTCTGATGTTCTTGATACAGCGTGTGTGCATGAAGACTTGGCTTTTCTGAATTTGTTAGAAAAATAATACTTGCATTAATATACATTTTAATTTCAAGGTGAATATTTAAACACTCCCAGAAAAGACAAGTGTGTATGCCCTTCAAAGTAATTAGCAAGTTTCAATGGTGATTGGTACCAAACAATTATTGTCATTGATCAGTACAAAACAGATAATTTTAAACAAAGTCATTGTGTGCTCAGCAGATTACAGCTTGTTAACGGGCAAGTTCTAAATGACCTCTTAAGCTAGTCAAATCAATGATGCATATTCCTCATTAAGTAACATCAAAATGTAAGTGGTCTTATAAATAATGTTTATTTTAAGCACTAAAACAAATGGCAAAACCTTGATCTATCAAAAGCCATCTGCTCATAGAAAGGGTTTAAAAAAAAAGGGGGGGTTACTTTGTTGAAAATTCACAGCAATCCTTAAATATTCCAACTAATGTATTAAAACTCACTATTCTAAAAGTACATCAGATTTGTGAAAATTATGCATTATGATAATTGATTTCTTTGTTATTTTTACATGTTTCAGAGGTAAGAGTTTGACAGTAACAGGTCAGATTTAATTAAGAGACAGCTTTAAAGAACATATTATAATACAGAATACATTACACTAACCTGGTACTGATAACTTGTTTTTCCTTAACCTAATTTGAAAACTGTTTTTCAAAGCTGAAGGCATACTGTATTTGTGGTCAGCAGTGTGGCAGGGAGCTACAGCTTGTGAGCCATATCAGTCCCGCTAAAAGAAAATTCTCTGCAACACATTTTCATCCAAAGCAATCAATCTATAGATAAGATTCAGCAAGGTGGCAGCATGAGACTACACAGACTAAATAAAAACTTTGGTAGGCCAAATTTACACATAGGCCTTACTTCCTACTCCTACACAAGATTAATTTTGAGTGATTATCCAGTTCTCTGCTAGTGTGAGATTACTGATTCTACTGGGCTTTTACTAAATATAGTGTGGTGCAGTGGTTTGAGTGTTGGACTGCAACTCTGGAGACCAAGGTTCAGTTCCCTGCTTGGCCACGAAATCTACTGGATGACACTGGGAAAGTCACATGCTCTCAGTCTTAAGACACACGTGCCAACATAAAAATTCAGGGATCATGGCAATGATGGCAGTTCTCCACTGAATAAGTGCAATCATACTCTCTGTATATTGAAATAAAGCAGATTTATTAAATTAAGTAACCATAAGGGCCCATACAGACAGGCCAAAATAAAGCTGCTTCAAGTCACTTTGGAGTCATGTTGTTTAAATGATGCATGCGTTCTAAGAGTCCAGAAGCTGTGCCAAAGCCACAATTCTGTCCTAAGGACTGGAGCATGGCTTTGGCACAACTTCTGGACTCTTAGGACGCATGCATAATTTAAACAACAGATCTCTAAAGTGACATGAAGCAGCTTTATTTTGGCCTGTCTGTATGGGGCCATAAGAAAATTATGTACTGAAAGGGTGAGAAAGTGGAAACCTATAGCTAATTTGACAATGGCCTGTCTCCATTTCCTCTATGTCTTTTATCAATTTAGAACGGCCAGTTTCCCCATCTCTTTGTCTGGTGCATTCTAGTTCACCTTCTTAGCAGTTGCTTTTTCTCTGAATTTTCACTGTACAGCTAATAGGACATATACATGAGATAGCAAGCCATGTCCCGCCCCCCATTCTTCAGTGTTGGCAAAGACATGTGTCTGGGGTATTGGGGTAGGATTTGGGAGACTCAGAAGCAAACAAAACAATGAGTCATGAAACTCACTGGAGAAGTTTGGATTAGTTACTATAACTTATTTAATATTTTAAATAATTCCACACCATTTAAAAATGTTTAGACTTCACTTAGACAATGGATTTGAGTCTGGCACACATAAACATCCCAGTCATCTGTACAAGGAATACTTAATCTAACCTACCAAAAAGACTGCTGTAGTGATAAAGTTGTAGCTGGCAGGGAGTAAAAAAAAAGTGTACTACCTTTGAAGTAATGGTGGGATAAAAATGCAGTCAGACAGATAGAGGTTCCAACTGAACTGTGGACGTGAACAGCAATGCAGAGTTTTGCATGCAACATCTCTTACAATATTTCATATAGCAGTAAAGACAGTACAGTTGCCCTCTGTATCCACAGATTCCTTATTCATGGAATCAACCATTCACACCTTGAATGAGTACATTCAAAAAGGCAAACCTTGATTTTGCCATTTTATATAAGGAACACAATTTTATTATGCCAGTGTATATTATGAGACTGGAGCATCCATGGATTTTGGTATCCACAGGGAATTCTGGAATCAAACCCCAATGGATACCAAAGTTCCATTGTACATACAGAGCTGTTCTCAGATAACCAGCTATTGTTGTTACAACTCTAACTTATTGTAACTCCATCATAAGGACTTTTGGGCAAGATTTATTCAGAGTTGGTTTGCCCTTGCATTCCTCTTAGGCTAAGAGGATATGACTTGCCCAAAGTTAATAGTAGGTTTACATGGCTGAGTGTGTTGAACCCGTAGTCTCCCAAAGTCTTAGTCCAGCACCGAAATCACTATGCCACCACAATCATTTTGGGTGGGCTGCACTGAACCATCTATTTTTACTCCCACATTTTGAATATTTATTTATTTTTATTCATTTAATTTATGTTCTGTCTTCCAATATCAGATAATAAGCAGTCCCGTAATAATCAGCATGATTTACATGCTCAAGACTAAATTCAGGCTGCTGAAAAGGACTGTAAAGTGTTGGAAATCATACATGTACAGTCGGCCCTCCTTATCCATAGATTTTTTATTCACGGATTCAAGCATCCACAGCTTGAAAATATTTTTTAAAAGTATTTCGAATAGCAAATCTTGATTTTCCATTTTATATAAGGGACAACATCTTGCTCTGCCATTATATTTGATGGGACATGCGCATCCACAGATTTTGTTATCCATGGGGGATCCATGGAAGCAAATCCCAGCGGATAACAAGGTTCCACTGTATTACCATCTCTATGAGCAGTTTCACATCCACCTAGTGAAACATGTTTGAAAACTTGTTTTGTACATGTACCACTCAAGTAGGATCAAATTACAATTTAAATTTAATATCTAGTTTGTGTTTGTGATCAGGAAATTTGCTGGAACTAAATAAGCATGGGTCCAATCACCACCTGGATGGAAGACCAGTAGCAAACTGTGTCTATTCCTTCTTGATTTTCCTCAGAGAATAAAAGCAGGATATAACTAAATATGCATACTGTAATAAATAAACAATATTTTCAATAGCTATGATGACATGACCCAACATTTAGACAGAGCAAGAATTTACATATCAGTACCTTAAATCAAACTACAATATTCAAAAATGCAACTTGGATTACTTAGTATAACTTTAAATTTGTAACTATGTACCATTTCTTCACTTCACCATCAGCATATCAATCAAGTTTATATTATTCTCGGTTGCTCATTTTATTAAAAGCAAATTCAGAGCACAATTGACTTTTCATTTGTTTAACAAGTGAAGAAATATTTACCCTGACAGCCATTTCATTGTAGAAATTCATCTTCATAATAAAATATGCTGTCTGTGAATCAAGAGGGAGGGGGAAGAGATGGCATACATTTCAGTTACACAAAGAGAGTACTCCTATTTTTACATATAAAAGATAAGAATCTTTATACATAATACATAATAAGAGTTCTAGGCTTAGAAGAATAAAATCAAACTTTGTATTGAAGAGATAGGCTTCCTAATACATAATGCAGGCTTAACCAGAAAAATCTATGGTAGTCAAACTAGCAGCTAATGGAGATATATGATCATAAAATGCTCTCCGCTGAGTTTGATAATCAATGGTGCTCTACTGAGAGTAGAATAACAAAGCAGAAATATTCACAAGTGCTGGTGACACGTAGTATTGTATGATTTATTCACTGGGGTTCTTTTAACCAAAACTCACAGAAACATAAAAGGAATTCATATTTCAAGACGTCTGGTTTAATGAAAAATTCAAAGAAATGCTGTCTTCAGTCGAAATCGTTCAAGGATATGGATGCAGTGATGGAGCAAAATTGTGCCTTCCAACCATCTGTACTAAATGTTATGTACTTAGTTGCCTCCCGAGTAATCCTCGTGAATTTTGTTTCATTTAATATTCATTCTAACATCATAAAATCATAAATACAATAATAACATGTTACAGTGAATCCCCTGATATAGAAAACATTTCCTGGTTCCCTTCCAATAAAGACGAATCCTGCTCTTAGTGCTGGAATATCCTGTTACAGCAAATACTCAGTTGGCAGGATAGGTTATTTTAATGGATACATCACTTTACACTAAGCTTTCACATCTGTTCCGCCCTCTAATTACAAATGCAAAATGAACATAATTCACAACTGCATCATAAAAAAGTGAAATAAGTTCTTTCAAGGCAGAAGATTTGTTTCATTTAGCCTATCAACCAAATTTCGGGGGGGGGGGGGGGATAGCATTTAAACTACAAATCAGAAGGGAAAGTAGTTTCCCCTGGTATGTAGTTCCCTGTTCTCTCACTACATCCCCTGGCAAATAAGAATTCACTGTAAAAGGGTTTCACTGTAATTAGTGTTATTTGAATTGCCTAGTCTGATCCAAAGCAAATTGTCTGTGGAGAGCAGCAGGACTGGATTATTTATCAACAGTCTGGGCAATTAAGAAACAGTTGGCTGCAATATGTTATTTACAAACGAACACAATAATGCTACTTCATTTTAAATTCATTTTCTTCTTTATGCTCACTGAGGCATAGTTCCTTTTGTTTAATTAAAGGTGGCATGCAAATACTCACACTAATATTACATCATTCCCTTAATAATATAACCCCTACCCTGCAAAAGTGATCACAGAGATGGGGCACCTTGAGAAAATGGAAGACTGTTAATGTTTTAAAGCTAGAAAGTATACCAGCTTGGTGAGCAAGTACATCTTCTTTCCATGCAGCGAGTGAAAGGAGCCATTAAAATGGGGAATCTACTCCACCTCTTCCCATGACATAGCCCATGTCCACCTTCACCCTTTTTCTATTTTGGGGCACTTTCAAATTTCCTGAGCAGTGAATAGAACATTGTGGATCAGAGGTGCGAGTTTGTTCGGTCTATTTGGTTAACTCTATATAGCTGTACAAAACTGGCAGGGCAATATAGGGTTAACTTTGATAAAGCCCAACAAGCTTAAGCAACATGGAGATCAATCACCTCTGCTGCCAATACCAATACCTACGCTCCATACCATGCTTCTGTCCTGTCTCTGAATTACTTCTCTAACTTTTACATATATGTGTATTACAAAGAACAACCATCTTTCCTATGTTCCATGACAGTAAATAAATAGATGATCTCCATTATTTTATTAATCAGGCCTGAAAGCTAGTTAATTTTTCTACAATGTTGGTTGACACAGTACTAGTCCAGGAAACAAAACCATGCATTCACCACTTTACTATACAGCCAGCTCCTAATATCCAGCAACAGTAACTCAAAGTTTAACAGTTTATGATGAACAAATATTTGTGTCTCATACTGTCCTGAATCTTAAAGCACACAAAAGGCTTTGTGAGATCAAAATGTCAAGAAATATTCAGGTAAAACAATACCAGAAGTGCTTTTGATTTTAGCCAAGAAACAGCTATGCAATGCAACAGGGAAATTAAACAGAAGGTTGTGATTCACTGCAGGGTGTTCCTATTTGAAACATATAAACAAAAGTTTAAATGAAGCCAAGATCTTTCCCTCATGTTTTCCTTGACTGAAGTTCTTTTATCTTTCTTTTTTCCTGAAGACAATTGATCCAGCAAGGCTGTCACCAGTTGACAACTTAGTGAGACCTATTTTGTTTTATTTTCCTTTAATCCTGATCATTTATGCCTGACTGAAAGCATGCAAGATTGAAAGCTTGGTCTGATAAAAGAGATTTCACCTTTGTATCATGTTTTGCAAAGCTTAGACTACAAGTTTAGTTAAGAATTATCTAAAATTACAAACTTAATTTTTACCTCTGCCATTTTTCTGAATTTTTTTCTTCCTTGATAACCCCGCCACCATTTCTGGATGAACACCATCATTTGGTTCAGATATCTAGAAAACAATATTTTGATAAGTACATTTTTAAGATAATTGAAGATCCCCCCTTTTCCTTAAAACAGCAAATATTACTATGCAGTTGTAACAGCTGTTGAATTTCAAAATTCAATTTCTAATTCTTTTTGAGAAAATTGCATCATATTTCTTCCTTTCTCTAAGAAAGTAGTACAGTATTACCTGAATGCTGAGTGTTAAGTGTCATCTGTAGTATGCACTTTTCAATGTGAATTTCTAACCATGTTAATAGAAAGGGAATCTTTTTATATTAATGCCAACTTCTGACAAGCATAAACCAGGAAAACTTTATTATCTTTTGGGTACTCTCCATCGCCTTATTTAGATCTGAACTTTCAAGCACTGAAAAAATAGTGCTAGCTAGGAAAGCTCAGGGCTTAGAAGGAAGAGTTAGGGGCAAAACAGACGGTCAAAATAAGCAGTTTTCAGGCCGGCGGGGCATTTAGATGATACACATCTCAAAGCTGGCTGGACACCGCTCTCAAGCAACCCTATGGAGAAAAAAGACGGACTAAAAAGGAGCTGGATTTTTCCACTTCTTCCCAGAAAATGTGCACCTTCGCATGTACGTATAAATGTACTGACATCAGGGGCGTTCTATTCTAAAGGGGTGCTCTATTCTAACCCTAACCCTAATTGTGCATATAAACACCCCATCACAGGAGTGCATTTAAAAGGGATGGAGCTGTCATACCCAAGCAGTGAGGGTGCCAATGCCCAAAAGAGAAAGTATGACACTTCTCATGGAGATGAGTACAACATACACAAAGCCGACAGTCAAAGAGGGAGCATAGGGTGAAGTGGGGGCACGATTATACCTTGCCAGCATCTGCATGAGCACTCTTCTGCTCTGATGCCCTGTCCTAGTGAAGCGCTGCACATGTGAATGTGTGCAGGTTCACAGGGATAGCCATGCAATGGGATGGCAGTCACCAGCTGTACCCTTCTGTGAAAGTGCACAAGGATGGTGGGGGAAACACTAAAAAAAGTAGCGCAGCTTGAAACTGCCTGTGGTGTGGCTTCAAACTGCATTGTGTAGTCATTACATGCACACTCCAGCCATCTTGGGAGTGGGCGGTGCAGTTGGTGGGGGCCCATCTGTTTAGCTCCTTAATCTTGAATGGAACGGAAAAGATCTATCATGCAGTTCCACTTAAATACAGATTAACAGATGGTTTGGATATAGCATTGCTTGTTTAGTAACCCATAGTTTATTAAGATGCTGTGAACTTGCAGTATCCTGCCTGTTCTTTCATGCCATCTTCAGCACTTTGATCCTGTTCTCTTTGAACCCATTTTCTTTTGAATTCCATTTTGGAAGCAAGATGGGAAATAAATCCAATCAATCAATCAATCAATCAATCAGTTTTACATCCAAAACAGAATGGTTTGATCTCTTCAAATCCTGATTACTGGCGGGGGGGGGGGGGCTGTTATACCAGAGCTTCCCATTTCAGACATAACAAAAAACTGTGGCATAAAAAAGCAGGATCAGTGTGCTGAAATTAGTGATGAAAAGGGAGAAGGCAAGGAAAATTAGGAGGGTGGTAGAATGTGGATCTACTTGTCATACTGGATTAATAAACTATAATTTCTTAAATGAGTAATATTAAGTCTGAACTTCCCTATTATCAGTGCTCTTGTTCAAGCTATCATCTTTCAAATACCACATGGATGAGAACAAATGACATGCCCCTCTGTACACATATCTGCTGTCTGAGACAAGAACAACCCAAGACTTGGGAAGTACTAGGGAGGCCAGGATGGCTCCATCCCTGTTGTCCTTCTGGCAGCAGGTAAAGACGTTTTTATGCCGCCAGGCTTTCACATGACATGAATGCTGTTTTGTTTTTGTTTTTAAAGAGGTTTAAACTTTAAACTTTAATAATGTAATGTTTTTAATTGTTTGAATTGTTTAATCATTTTTAAACTTGCATTTTTCATGTTTTACAGTGTTTTAACTTGGACTGTTTTAGATTTGTTAGTCACCTTGAGTACTGTACTGGGAGGAAGGCAGGATATAAATCATCATCATCATCATCATCATCATCATCATCATCATCATCAAGAGCACTTATAGAAAACTGAAAAACCGTTTGTTCTTGCCCCATATTAATCCATATCTAGTAGATTGCCAGGTTGCAGAAGGAAAAACCTTTTACCTTTAGATCTTCATTGTGTGAAAGATAGGCTGGAGCTTCTTCTGCTCCTTGTATTCTAGTTGTCTCATCTTTGCCTATCTTCTAAGGTAAGAAGGACCCATCAGGAAAAGCCCTGCTGGTGCCTTACACAGCCATAATAATTTATCATGTTAGTGGAAGGTATTTTTTGAGACTGTATAGCAGTGGTGAGTAGATGGCAAAGAATGCCACGTCAAGCTTGCTTGACAGAGACAGTTTTTGCTGCCATCCCCATATCATCAAAATACCCAAGGCTTAACATAACTTGATCAAATAGTTGTCATTTGTCATTATCCCCTCCCCCCCCCAATAAACCATTCCCTTCTCCTTTTGTGTCGTGTCTTTTTTAGATTGTAAACCTGAGGGCAGGGAATCGAGTATTATCCCCTCTGTTGTAAGTCACCCGGATTCCCAGTGATTGGGTGGCATATAAATAAATCCTATTATTATTATTATTATTATTATTATTATTATTCACACAGAAATGACTAAACATATTTTCGATAACTTATTTAACCTACCAGCATATTAAAATTATTGTTTATTATTATGTTTATTTATATCTTGGCTTCTTCCCAGTACAGGGACTAAAGAAACATAAAAAAACCCAAGAATTTCTAAAGTAATTACAGTATATTATTTTTCCTATTTAAAAGTAAGGACTTTTGAGCTGGTATAAGTTCCAGGTAAGATTTTAATTGTAAAATATAAGCAAATAAGAAAATGTCAGGCACATCAGTAAGATTTGGGGAAAAAATAATAACTGAAAATTGTGCAGTGCAATTCCATAAGTTATGTATAAGTATGACTGGACTTTAGTGGGATTTAACAAAACAATAGGAAACACATGACGGACAAACTTCATTCTTGCTGCAAAAGCAAAACCAGGTGCAGACTACTAATATCTAAAATTAGAATAAAGCAGAAAAAGAATTTAAATCAACAACCTTGCCAAAATGTGATCTGAAGAATATCCCAACAGAATGTGAAGAAAATGTGAGAAATAAATTCGTAATATTAAGCCTAATTGGCCAGGTACCAGAACTATGATCAGAGGAATGCAGAATGATAATAACTGTGGCCAAAAAGAAGGAGAAGAATCAGTGGCTGACAGATGAAACACTTCAAGCAGCTAAAGAAAAACAAGAAAAGCAAATTATAAGGGAGACAGGAACACAATCAGAACCATGAATGCTACTGTCAAATGATTAATGTGTAAGGAAAAAGAAGATTACTACAATAATCAATGCAGTGAAATTGAAGCCTACAACAAAAAATGAAGAACAGGAGACCTCTTCCAAAAGGTCTGAGAATGTGTAAAAAAGATGGAAACAATATACAGAAAAGCTATATTAAAAACGCAAAAGGATGAACAACTCATGGGAAGAAGAAACCTATGAAGATGAACCCCAAATTTTGGAAAGTGAGTAAAATCTGCACTTAAGGCAGTTGGGAAGAATAAAGCACCAGGCACAGCTCAGTCCAGTTCTTACTAAAATATGCCAAAAAATATAGAAAACAAAGCAATGGCCCTCAGATTGGAAGTGATCAACATAAACTATACATAAAAAAGGAGACACAACAGAGTTCAGTAGGTACAGGACCATTGCACTAGTTTCCCATGAAAGCAAAGTCATGGTCAAAATTCTGCAGCAAATACTCCTACCATATATGGAGCAAATAATCCCAGAGATGCAAACTGGTTTCAGTAAAGGAAGAGGCACTAAGGACCACATAGCAAACATATGATGGATAATGGAGAGCACCAGAAAATTCAGAAAGAAAATTTACATGTGCTTTATTGACTACAGCAAAGCCTTTGGTTACATAAACCATGAAAAGCTATAGAATGCTTTCCAAGAAATGGGAGTGACACTATGCTTGATTGCCCTGTATTCAGGGCAAGAGTTTGTCATTAGAACTGAATATGGAGAAACAGAATAGTTCCCAATAGGCAAAGGAGTCAGGCAAGGCTGCATATTATCACCTTACCTATTCAACCTCTATGCAAAAAATATCATATGCACATTAGGCTTAGACTCAGAGCAGCAGTGAAAATCAGAGAAGGGAACATTAATAACCTAAGATATGCAAATGACAGAATACTACTAGCAGAAACCAACTAAGATCTGGAACATTTACCAAAGAAGGAGGAACGTGCCAAGGTAGGATAATGGGCATGGAAGATCTTCAAGAAATAATTTTAGAGAATGAGGAAATTGAAATAGTCAAGGAATTTTCATATCTTGGATCAAATATTGATCAGAATGCAGATTGCAGTCAAGAAATTAGAAAAATCGGAATGGGAAAGGCAGCTATGAAAGAACTGTGCAAGATTCTAAAGATATAACTCTGAATATCAAAAAGGATTGTTCAAGCTATTGTATTCCCCATCATCATGCATGGATGTGAGAGCTGAACAGTGAAGAAAGCTAATAGAAAGAAAATCCACTCATTTAAGATGCTATGCTGGATAAGAGTGCTGAGAATACAATGAATGGCCAAGAAGAAAACAAATGGATTCTAGAACAGAGCTCTCCCTGGAAGCTAGGATGACAAAACTGAGGTTGTTGTACTTTTGCCACATCATGAGAAGGCATGAATCATTTGGAAAGACAATGATGCTAGGAAAGGTAGAAAACAACAGAAAGAGAGGAAGGCCACATACCAGATGGTTGGATTCATTCTGAGAGGCCACAGGCATGAGCCTGTAGGACCTGAGTAGAGCAGTGGAGAACAGAGGGTCTTGGAGATGTGTCATCCACAGGGTTGCCATGAGTCAAAATGGACTGGAGGTCAGTTAACAACAACATTTGCACAAGATTGCAACTCAAAATAAATGAGACAAAGGTAGGGAACTCATAGCTATCTTGGTGTTGTTGGACAGAAACTGCCATTAGCTCTTACAACATAGTAAATGGTAAAGAAGTCATGAGCTGCATTTTAAAAACAAAATCTATAGAGCCATATGTTGCCAACCCAAGATGGGCAGTGCTAATACAGAGGAGTTTTGATGATGCTTAAGCCAGTTTTCCTAGCAAAAATAGCCTGCTGCTGGAAGAACCTTCTTCCAGCAGATGATTTCAAAGGGAGAGAAGAATGCTGGAGCTGATCCGCACCCCCCCCCCCCACCATTCCCTTTTTCTTTTGTGTCGTGTCTTTAGATTGTAAGCCTGAGGGCAGGAAACCGTCTATTATCCCCTCTGTTGTAAGCCGCCCAGATTCCCAGTGATTGGGCGGCATATAAATAAATCCTATTATTATTATTATTATTTGTTGACAGAGTAGTGTCAGCATAACCACTCTGCTGGCTAAGATCTCCTTGCAGAATAGCCTTCCTGCAAAAAAGAGAAGGGCTGGAGCAAGGGAAGAGATGACTTGCAAGTCCAAGCCACGCCAAGCCCAGGGACACGGCCACAAATGCATCACAATGTTAGGCCAATGTTAGCTGATGAGGAATTTTCTCCTAAGAGCAAAGATAGGCAAAGGCCAGCTCCCTTTGTACTAAATTCAAATTCCTCAGTTTTACATGTATCATCTTCATCTTGGTCTAACATTGGCTGACTTTGTGGGTTGTCCATGGGCTGGAGGTAAGTTGGATCTGGACTAACTTAGGTTCTCCCTTATCTTGCCACTTTTCCACCACTTTTTAAAGCTTCTCTGCTACTAGAGCTTAGCTAGTAGTGTTTCTGCCAGCAGATCACTCTTACATATTTCTGAGCTCAACTGGTAGAAAACATTTTCTGTTGGCAGGTGCTTCGTCCTAAATCTTTACAGGCAATGCATCTTTGAGTTAGGATTGCACTGAATGGGCATAAATGGTTTTACCAAGAAATAAATATGTCTGAAGTCAGTACAGTGGACCCTCCACATTCACTGAGGTTAGGGGCACAGGATGCCCATGAAAATGGGAAAATAGCAAATAAAGAACACAGATTTTTTTAACTGAGAGATTACCTCTCTAAGAATCTCTAGGTCTTCCAGGAAAGCTCTATGGTCAACATCTGGTGTAAATTGACCACAGAATTGCATTGGAGGACCTACAAATGCCTAGGGAAATATTCTCTCTAGGAATCTCTAGGTCCTCCAGCATGACGTTTGACAGAAGGTGACCACAGAGTTGCACTGGGGGACTTATAGATTCCTAGAGAGAACATATTAATTAAATCCATGAATAATCAAATCCGCAAAAATCAAAGCTGCAAATGTGGAGGGCTGTAACTATGTCTTTGATCTTATTACCTTATGTAAGCCCGGACTTTGCATCCTCTAAACCAACTCTGAATTTTTACAGCAGCATCATATTCTGTCTTTCTGTATTCATCTACAGACCTGAAAATGCATGAAATCATTTTCAAAACATGTACTTTGGTCATTATATTTAAGAGAATTAACAATAAACACATATTATTTTCTTCAAATATATTCATTCTCTTCAATTAAGTCTACAAAAATAAGCTTACTTTGCAATAATTGAGGAATACTTCTATTCTTTATATTTCCCCCTTTATCAAGGAGCTCTGACTGGTCTCAAAAGCATAAAACAATCTAGCAAGGACAGCTGATGCTTTCTAAAGATCGTTTACAGAATACCAACCCACCACAACTTTTACATAAAACCAATCAGAAAGAAAATGTATCATTGGGGGATTGAGAGTGCAAGAAATGAAAACCAACATAACTGCCAAAATATTTGCAGCATGTGTAGAGTACATAAGTGAAGCTCCCTATGACCATCAACACTTCAGGAATATGGCTTCTGATAAAATTTACTATGTGGGATTGTAATCAAGCCCAATATAATAATATGACCACTAAGAAAGAGAGCATATTAAGTTGGGAACTGAGCAGAAGACTGTAAGTATAGCATCCTCAAATCTTTGAGGAAAGCTCTTAATGTTTTTCAACACTTATTTCATGGATCACCTATTTCTCTCCAGATTTAACTGTCATAATTTCAAAATACACTAATTACTTCCCATCACCATTTGAAAGACAATGCTATGACTAGTTTTATTTTCCCTTGGATGACAAAGCACTGAATACAGCTTTATAATATTTACTTTATTTTAAAATATACAAGCTAAAAATCAGTTGAGATGAACAGGTATTCATTCTCTTGCATTTTGCACCAAAGAGCCTCTGCTAGTCAAAGGAGACAATACTCGGCTAAGTAGACATTTAGGCCTGTTACAGACAGCCAAAATAAAGCTGCTTCGAGTCACAGTGGAGGATCAATGATTGTCTGCGTCTAAGATTCCAGAAGTCGCACCAAAGCCACGCTCCTGGACGTGCTTTGGTGCGACTTCTGACTCTTAGGACTCATGCATCATTGAAACACCAGACCTGTGACTCGAAGCAGCTTTATTTTGGCTGTCTGTAACAGGCCTTAGTTTGAACTTATGTGAAAGAACTTCCTGCGTACCTTTATTTCATTTCCAGCTACTTCATAGTAGTCTCTGTTTTCAAGTCACCTGTCAACTTATGGCAACACTATGAATTTCATAGGGTTTTCTTAGGGAAAGGAATGCTCAGAGTGTTTTTGCCAGTTCCTTCCTGTGAAATATACCACTGGGTATTTGTTGACAGTCTCCCATCCAAGTAATAACCCTAACTTCCAAGATCAGAAGGAATCTGGTGCCTTTAGGATATTTAGGCTTGACATAGATCTCTACCCTCCCACCCCCATCTCCAGACTGCTGTTTCTCAGAGTGTGGTCTGTTTAGGATGTAATGCTAACCCATAATTTAGTGACAAGGGCCATTCACAGTAATCAAAGAACAAACTCACAATATATTTCAAATCCATTTCCATGTGACATATGCTCCTCTGACCAGTCAAAAGAGAAGGGCCACAATAATAAATCCCTTTTATTGCTATCAGAGAGAGAAGCAACATTATCTCTATGGAAATGTCACCATGAATTAGACAACTTAGACAACTAAATCATTCAGGTAGACTTTATACACAGGGGCTTCTGATGAGACCTCTTCAGAACAGATTATAATATACAGTTGGCCCTCCGTTTTTGCAGGGGATCCATTCTGTACCCCCACACAAACAGAGGCTTTTGCATATTCAAGCCTCATAGGCTTGAATGGGGCATGCCACTGGGTGCATGCACCACTGAAAACAGCGGAGGTCACCCCTTCACGGGTAATCGAGGGCACAGATCCGAGATCCGTGAATTAGAGGGGTGCCTGTAATCAACTTTCTTTTTTGCCTGTAATTGTTTGTCTTTCATATTACAGTTCTATTTGTCCCTGAAATAAAAGATCATTTAAAAAAAAAGAGGGGGGGGAATCCTCACTACCTTTGGCTTGTTATGCTCATTGTTTCACCACAAAGTTCTAGTCTACTGTATTCAGAAGTCTCCCTTCTGCTTGAACTCAGGACACAGAAAACAGGAACACCACATGCTATATACTTTGGAATAAAGGCATCTTACTAGCATCAAAAAGCTGCCATGGACAGCAGTAAAAGTGGAATAATAGTGCTGTAACAGTGAGAGCCAACATTGTGAATGGTTTGAGTGTTGGACTACAACTCTGGAGATCAGGATTCGATTCCTCCTCAGAACTGAAACTCACAAAACCATATAACCCATTGGGTGATCTTGGGGAAGTGACATGCTCTCAGCTTCAGAAGAAGGCATTGGCAAACCTCCTCTGAATAAATCTTGACAAGAAAACTCTGTGATAATGCCTTAGGGCAGCAATAATTCGTAAACTACTTTAATGAACACAGTGTCAGTATAGTGCTGTACCTAGAAAAGGCTTCAGGATAGGGTAAGGCACCACACCTGCTCTCCTGTCTGCTGAGTTAATAGAGTGTAAACTACTTTTGCTCTTGGAACTCAGCAGCAATTTAAGAAAGGTGAAGAAAAGGAAAAGCGGGGGCTGGGGGTGGCTGAGGGACGGAGGGAGAAAAACTGGGACATTTTAAAAGCAGCATTAAAAGTAGAAAACAATTTATCAGAACTGTCCCTACCAAATCAGGATAGTTGGAATATGTGTTTTCCTACATATCTGTAGTGTGCAATGTGTTTTTTCCCATAATAAGCATCCCTCAAAGGCCTCCCTTGCCAGTGAGAGAATGCCCCCCCCCCCCAGTAATACCTGGTGCCAGAAGGCCTTTCAGTTTGGGCACTCAGTCCCTAAAAGGTTCACCATCATTGTTCTAGATGGTACATACCACGCTAGCTCAGTCTCTAAGTTCTGTTACAGAACTTTACTACTAAGTATGGATAGCACTATATACATGACAACCAACCCACTATCCAACAATAGCCCACACTGTTCATAGGGAGCTTAGGAACAACTTAGAGAGCTGGGGATGTATAGATTGAAGAAAAGAAGTTTAAGAGGTGATATGATAGCCCTGTTTAAATATTTGAAGGGATGTCCTATTGAGGAGGGAGCTAGCTTGTTTTTTGCTGCTCCAGAGACTAGGACCCGGAGCAATGGATGCAAGCTACAGGAAAAGAGATTCCACCTGAACATTAGGAGGAACTTCCTGATAGTAAGGGCTGTTTGACAGTGGAACACATTCCCTTGGAGTGTAGTGGAATCTTCTTCCTAGAGGTCTTTAAACAGAGGCTGGATGGCCATCTGTTGGGGATGCTTTGATTGAGAGTTCCTGCATGGCAGGGGGTTGGATTGGATGGCCCTTGCGGTCTCTTCCAACTCTATGATTCATATTTAAGCACACTGTTCATGGCATGTTCTTCCCACACAGGTGCCTGCACTTGTCCAAGTGGTGTGACCACACTCCACCATGGTGCAATCTTTCCAGATGTTGTGTCATCCAGCTGCTTCAGCCACCTGTCATATTCTGTCCTAAGAAATTCTTAATAAAGTGGGCCCTCTGTTTACATGGGGGATCCGTTCTAGAACAACCCCCCCACATATGGGAAAAACTGCAGGACCTCAAGTCCTGTTGATTTCAATGGTGGCACACTCCCGTGCTATTTTCTTCCCCCAGGCTTGCCATCTGTGTGAGCTCAAGTCCACGTACGGCAAGCAAGCGTATGAGGCGGGCAGACTGTAACAGATCCACACACACACTGACCCTTTTCCATGCCAATGCCCCACCTTCCATTGCCCTCAATTCCATCCCACCAACTTTGCCAATGGGAGGTGTTACCCATCCTCCCTCTTTGCATGATCCCCCACCAATCTTTAGTCTGTAGTGTTACATATGATGAGTCTATTAATCCAAATGTTTTCCCCCATTTTTCTCTAATGGTCTTACTTCTGATAGTACTTCTATTCCAGCTATTGCAACCTTCTGTGAATGTTACCATGCTAAGTTCCCAATGCTAGGGAGCTGAAACGAAAGACATATTGCTCCAAATCCAGTGCTGCCTTTCCATGGGGGATGGAGACTGCTCTCAGGGGGGCAACTACACTGTATAAATAATGCAGTTTGACACCACTTTCACTGCCATGACTCCATCCTACAGACTCCTAAGATTTATAGTTTTGTGCGGCACCAGCACTCTTGAGCAGAGAAGGTGAAAGTCTTTGTACAAACCCCAGGATTCCATAGAATGGAGCTACAGCACTTAAAGCAATGTCAAACTGCATTATTTCTACAGTGTAGATGTATCCTTAGTTATATTTTTTGCTGTTGCAATTAAAGACAAGAAAATCATTATTGGTATTATTATTATTATTATTGGTATGAAGTTATTTCCTAGCTGGTTAAGCTTGATGTGAATCAGGTCATCATGGGTGCATTTACACTGTAGAAATCGTGCGGTTTGACACCACTCTAACTACCATGGCTGAATACTATGCAACGTTGGATTTTGTTGTTTTGTGAGACATTTAGCTTTCTCTGTCGGAGAGCTCTGGTGAGACAACAACAAACCTCAAAAATCCTGGGATTGGTAGTAATAGCTTTGTGAGGTGCCAGCAGTCTTTCCTCTCTAAAGACATTGGTCCAAAACACACTACAGAAATAATCCAAGCTGAGATTGCTATGAGTGCTCTGGCTCAGTACTAGGGAATCATAGGAAGTGTAGTTTATTGTGCAACCAATAGTTGCAATTTGGGTTGTTAATGAAAGAAATGAATCTTGGAGCCATTATTTTTCCCCCTTTAAATATTTAAAAAAAACATTTAAATAAATAATATAATATAATATAATAAATATATTATTTATATTTTATAATATACAGTATTTATATTATAGATATATTATAATTATATTAATTAGAATTAATTAATTACTAATATAAATATTATGAATAACACAATAATTAATATGATAATAAATATATTATTTATATTTATAATATAATTTATATTAAGATATATTAAAATTATATTAATTATAATTAATTACTAATATAAATATTATGAACAACACAATAATTAATATGATAATAAATGTATTATTTATATTTATAATATAATTTATATTAAGATATATTAAAATTATATTAATTATAATTAATTACTAATATAAATATTATAAATAATACAATAATATGATAATAAATATAATAAATAAATATAACTGTATATTTTATATATAATTTTATTTTATATATTATAATTTATATAATAATATATTATAATTATGTTAATTATAATTAATAATATAAATAATAAATATAATAGATAATGTTAAATACCAATAAAATAAATAAATTTTATTTAAATAAAAAAATAAAATTTAAACGTTTTAAGGTCTATAAATCCCACGAATCCTGGGAATTGTATCTTACTGTGGCACCAGAGCTCTCTCTCTCTCTCAATAAATCTCCCAGGATTCCCTAGCATTGAGCCAAGCAAGGCAGTTAACTGGATGATTCCTGCAGTGTGTCTTCTTGGACCAACTGCAGCTTCCAGGAGGAAGGAGACTGAGCCCTTAAACCGGTATCAAAGTGCATTATTCCTAGGCTGGAGCGTTACCTGTTCCTTCGGAAGCCCTCCTCCTTCAGCCCAGGGAGCCTCTCTTGCAGCCTGGCCAAAGTCACCATCCTCCTCTTTTGTCCCCCCTTGGCTTCCCCCCTCCCTCCCCGAAAAAGGAAAAAAAAAGGGGGCCGGTGTACACGCCGTCGCCATGGCAACCGGACCATACCAAGTGATCCCTAATCCGGGGGGGGGGCCTGAAAGACAAAATGAAATAGAAATAAAAATAAGTACTCCATTCTCCTCAGACCAGAAGCACGTTTAGACTGAAAATGGGAAGGGAATGGGGAAAGGGGGAAAGGACGAGGCAGCCCCTCGCGGACTTCGTTTTATTATTGGGAGGCTCCGAGGGAAAGAATGGTCGGGCCCAACTTCCTCCTGCCGTCGTCGAGGGCCGCTTCCGGGGTCCACAGTCATCATGAGGGACTGAGAGGGAGACGCGCGCAGAGACAGAGAGAGAGAGAGAGAGGAGCTCCGGAGGCGTCCCTCGTCGTCGCCATTTCCCGAGTTTCTAGCGAGCGGCTCCCGCCTCCTGAGGGAGCGGCCGACGGAGGGCGTTGGGTACATGTTCCGGGGGGCCGAGCCCGCCCCGAGCAGACCTCCGTCCACCGGGAAGAAGAGCTGGTGAGGGACTGCAGCAGGAGCAGGAGGAGGACCATTTATTTATATGTGCCCTTTAAGGGATTCTTGAAGACTACAACTCCCAGAATCCCAGGCGATTGTCCAGCACGGCTGAGGCTTCTGGGAGCTGTAGTCCAAGAGCCTCTTAAAGGGCACGGATTGGGGACCACAGATTTATGATGATGTTGTTGTTTGAGATATCTCCAAGAGTCCCTATCTTCCCCTGCCTTGCCAGATCCTGCAAGGCCTTGCCCGTAATTCCCCTATTGAGCCGATCCCTTTGGTTTGTGGCCTCCCTCTCTTTCTTCTCCCCTCCACCTTTCCTGGCATCATTGCCTTTCCTTTCTAGTGATCCATGGCCTCTCATGATGTGGCCAAAGTACGATAGTCTCAACCTGATCCTCTTGGCTTCCAAGGAGAGAGAGCCCTGGTCCGGTCTGTTCAAGAACCCATTTGTTTGTCTTCTTGGCTGTCCATGGGATCCTAAGCACTCTGCACACTCATGTATAAGTATAGAAATTTCGGTCCAAAAAATTCACCCCCCAGAAAACATCCCTGAGTCAACTTACTGTATCTGAACTCTTATTGAAAAGAAGGAACCATCCGCTGGTGAAAAGCAAGAGTACAGTCTGCCCTGGAAGCGCTATCTATTCCCTCATCCATCCAGCCTTTTAAAGAGTGAGCACAACGAGTTATGTCTGCTGGGTTTTTGTAAATCCTTTGACATTGTTTTGCTTTGCTTTATCCTTCACATCCTTTGCTATATCCCCTTAAATTTTACCCTCGACTTATCCATGGGTCATAGCAAAAGCCATAATTTTGGCTCCAAAACTTGCCCTCGATTTATATATGAGGTCGACTTACAGCACCACATTTCAGACGGGTTGATTTTCTTTCTGTCTGCTTCATTCTCTGTCCAGCCCTCACATCATCTGTACATGGTAATCAGGAATACAATGGCCAGAACGATTCTGGCTTTAGTGCTCAGTTGTATGTCTTTGCTCTTCAGTATCTTTTCCAGTTCCTTCATAGCTGCCCTTCCCATTCCTAGCCTTCTTCTTATTTCGTGACTGCAGTCTCCATTCTGGTCAATGTTTGATCCTAGATATGGTCAATGTTTGATCCTCGTTGTCTAGATTGAATTCATGTATTTCTTCTGTGGTCATTATTCTTGTTTACTTCGTGTTCGGCATCAGACCTGCCTTTGCACTTTAATCTTCGAACCTGGCTCATGGCGGCCCTGTGGATGAGACACATACATACACTGAGGAAAGAGCAGATGCGGTGCTCAAAACGGCATAAACAGCATCCTCCTTGGCAATTAAGGCTGCTTCAGCTGTTATCGATATTCTCGTAAAATCATGTCAAGACAAGGCCTTATGTGGGCTAAAGATCTTGTATCTGTGAGGTCCCTCATAATAAACAGGTGAACGTAAAATCATGTCGAGACGATCTACAAGCCACTCAAAGTGGCTGCTTTCTCAGCTGATGCCAGGCTAGATGTAATACAGTTTGGCAACAGGCCACAGGCATCCTCTATAATGGTCAGGAGGCAGGTTTTAAATAAAAAGAGAAACAAACAAACCCGCTGGCATGTGGACACCTGATCAAAACATAATTTGATTAGTGACAAACTCTTTGAAAAATCGCTGGATCCAGTATTGGCAGAGATTAATGATAAGGGGAAAGCATTTGCTTTTTTCACATAAAAGAGGAAAAGAGATCCCTTCATCAGGGACAGTCCTCCTTTCTTCCCCATAGAAATCATTGACTGCTAGATTTGGAAGAGACCTCAAGGGCCATCCAGTCCAACCCCCTGCCATGCAGGAACTCACAATCAAAGCACCCCCTTTGACAGATGGCCATCCAGCCTCTGTTTAAAGACCTCCAAAAAAGAAGACCCCACCACTCTCCCAGGGAGTGAGTTTTACTGTTGAGCAGCTCTTACTGTGAGGAAGTTGGAAGGACTCAATCAGGGAGATCATAAAGTAGGTTGATGTCTGAGTAGTGAGCTTGGATATAAGCTGAAACCATCATGAATACAAACCAAAGATTCAGCTGCCGGGTTTAAACCATGGCATGAAATTATATCCATGCAATTGTACTTTGGCACCTCACAAGAAGGAATGGAAAAGACATTAATACTGGGAATGGTGCAGGGAAGTAGAATGAGAGGAAAGCCACATACTAGATAGCTAGACTCAATCAGGGAGGTTACAAGTACCACTGAGTCAGAATCCTGCACTTGGAAGAGACCACAAGGGCCATCCTGTCCAACCCCATTCTGCCATGCAGGAACTTACAATCAAAGCACCCCCTTTGACAGATTGCCATCCAGCATCTATTTAAAGACCTTCAAAGAAGGAGACTCCACCACTCTCTAAGGGAGTGTATTCCACTGTTGAACAGCTCTTACTGTCTGGAAGTTCCTGCTAATGTTGAGGAGATTGTATCCTAGGGTTGGGAGACATCTCTGTCAGAGAGCTCTAATTCCATGATAAACTACAATTCCCAGGATTCCCTAGCACTGAGCCAGGACAGTTAAAGTGGTCTCAGACTGTATTATTTCTGCAGTGTGTTTTGGATCTTAGACACAAAGTGGGCTCCACAGGCAGTTCTGGAAGCCAATTTTTCCAGAGCTAAATAAGAAAAAGAAACAAAACAAAATTAGAAGGGTCTAGAAGTATACTTCTGGTATTATGTACTTTTGTCATGTTGAACATTGCAAGGGTGTCTCGCAACCTATTTAAAAAGTAAATTGCTGCTCTGGGAGGCTTGCAATTTAATTCTCTCTCTCTTTGTTTTACACCAGACGAAAGGCATTCTGGCTGAGCTGGGGGTAGGACAGGAGCTGCAGAACTTGTGTTGCCTGTATGTGGCCCCAGAGCACTTTTGGGACTCTTATATAAAGCTATAGGAGCCTTGTTTGTCCTTGCATTCGACTGTCCAAGTAGGAGGAGATTTAAGGCACTATGTATGGTCTTAAGCATTTCTAGATAGGTGGACACATTTAATATTATTATCAGGGTGGTGTTTGTGAATCAGATGATTGTTGGGAACCAGGAGTACTGCTATTGTTACACAGCTAGGTTTCCACAGAAATCTTGATCTATGAAGTTCTGGCCTAGCATGAATACCTAACAGGAGGCAGTCAGAAGCAGTTAAAGTGAATTAGCAGTGTTTTAAGAGTGTAGTGCGATAATCTACTAAGTGAAGCCTTTGTACCTGTGATTGTGAATCCCAGACAGCATTTGTTTTGTCACATAAAATACTTAGCCTCAAAAGTCAATTAATTCTGAGCTCCAAAACACACAACAGAAATAATCCAGTTTAAGACCTCTTTAACTGCCCTGGCTCAATGCTAGGGAATTCTGGGAATTGTAGTTTTGTGAGACATTTAGCCTTCACTGTCTTCCTCTCTTTCTACTGCCTTCTACTTGCTCCATCATCATTGTCTTTTTTAAATGAGTCATGCCTTTTCATGAGTACAACAGCCTCAGTTTAGTCATCCTGGCCTCCAGACTTCCAATAGGCTTGATCTGTTGTAAGACCCATTCGTTGGTCTTTTTGACCATCCATGGAATCCTTAGTAGTTAGCACCCTTCTCCAGCACTAGATCTCAAGTGATATCAGACCCTAAACAGCAATATGGCATATAATTAATTCACATTAGTACTTGCCCTGTTTTGTATGCATCAAGTGTCTTACACTAAAACAAAAACCAAAACCTGTTATTACATGAGAGAGACAAAATGTGACTGTCCAGATATTGTTGGACTGTAACTGCCATTACTCGAAAAATCAGTGGTGAGGAATGCTACAGGTTATGATCCAAAAGCTTCTAGAAGGCTGTATTTCAACCACTTGTGTTACCTACATGTACAAGCAATACTAGAACAAAAGAAATATGGCTCCCCCTGTAAGAACAGGGACCTTTAAGGTAGCTGCTATTGAAATCAGGGACTTAATTACAATGACAACTTTGCATTTCTTGTCTGCAAATATTTTAACATGTTTTTCTTCACATATATGTTTATTTTGCCATGTGTTCTTCTGTTATACTTAACACTGTTTCATACTTCAGAACTGCAGACCTGCTCTGTCTGCCCACAGCTGCACAAAGATTGCACCATTCGGATGTTCTGCTGTAGTTGTAGTTAATAGTTTATTTCTGCAAAAGATTAGGGTCATCTAGATCAATGCTTCTTAAGCTATCTGATTTAAGAGACCAGCAGTTATTTTTGTATTTCACTGTGTCATTCATTGGTACCAAATTTGTGTCCATTGGCTGCAGTTGTTTCTTTCTTTCTTTCTTTCCGGGAAACTCGAGGGGCTGGCTACCAGTGGCTCAGGGATTGGCATCAGTCCAGCGACTACCACTTTGAGTAAAACTGATTTACCTGATGGTCATTCTTTGTGGTTGCTGCCAAAAGACTTTTCTCCAGTCAAGCAACCTGAATAGAGAATAAAATTTAAATATCATCTGTCTTAATGACTAGATCATTTCCTTGCCTGAGCCAATGATCTTACTGGAACTATGGAATCATAGAATCATAGAGTTGGAAGAGACCACAAGGACCATCCAGTCCAACCCCCTGCCATGCAGGAAATCTAAATCAAAGCATCCCCGACAGATGTCCATCCAGCCTCTGTTTAAAGACCTCTAAGGAAGGAGACTCCATTACACTTCGACTGAGTTTTTTTCCACTGTCAAACAGCCCTTACTGTCAGGAAGTTCCTCCTAATGTTGAGGTAGAATCTCTTTTCCTGGAGCTTGCATCCATTGCTCTGGGTCCTTGTTTCTGGAGCAGCAGAAAACAAACTTATTCCCTCCTCAATATGACATCCATTCAAGTTAGCATATTTATGTGTTTATCCATTTGTTAAGAGGAATGTATACAGAAATACTCAAATATTACTTCTTGTTTCATAGATCATCTACATGAGAAGTGGTAGCTATTATAGGCAGGAAATAAATGATTTTGGTTTTTCAAGTCTGCCGTTATCAACAACATTCTGCGTGCAGGTGAAATGGAGGATAGTATAACAAAATGATCATCTCTTCTTTCCATTTCTGTTTTGAATATTTTTTTTATGTTCTTTTCTCTGTATAAGTTCATAAGCAACATATGAGCATCTTATTGCTTGAATCAAACTGGAAATACTCTCTAAAGTGCTAGAGGAGTTTTTGTTGTTAGTAGAAGGGTGGTTAATCAGTATAAGAAATTCTACAATTAATCACTGTACTAAATTGATAGCTTTCCAGTTAAATATATAATTATTTGGAACAAAAATTTACTACATCGTTGTAAACACATTTTAATTAGGTTTGCTTTGAAATCATGAAGCATGAAAAGAATAATCTTGTGGTGGCTGGATGTTTACACATTTTTTGCATTACTTACTAGCAACTTATTATCTCTGATACAGCCGGTCCTTCTTATACACTGTTTTTTATACACAGATTCAAGCATCCACGGTTTGAAAATATTAAAAAAAAGTATAAATTTCAGATACCAAACCTTGATTTTCCATTTTTTTAATGAGGGACACCATTTTGCTATGTCATTATATTTAATGGGACTTGAGCATACACGGATTTTGTTATCCATAGGGGATCTTGGAACCAAACCCCAACATATAACAAGGATCCAGTTTATTACCATTCCTTCCCTGAGTCCTCTTTACATGCCTGGTAATTAGGTCTCTGATGTCTTTATTACCAGGTTTGTAGAAGGTAAAATCAAATAGATTCTACAGTTGTTGTTATTGTGTGTCCGCAAGTCAACCCTGTGCCCCTGAGGTGAACCTGTCACAGGGTTTTCTTGGTAAGATTTGTTTAAGGAAGAGTTGTTTGCCTTCCTCTGAGGCTGAGAGAGATGTCACTGATGGTGAACCTTTTAGGAACTGAATGCCCAAAGTAAAAGGCTTTCCGGCACCGGGGGCGGGATATATGGGGGGAGGGACTTATGGGGCTGGACTTCCAGCCTCCATGGGTGGGAATTCTTCACCCCCCACTCCCTGACTAAGTAAGCCTTCCGGAGACAGGTGGAGGGCGGGGGGGGGGGGAGGCAAGGGGGGAAGAAGAGGAACAGGTGCATGCGTCTTCCCCTGCCCTCCACATTCCCTGAAAAATGGCCTTGTGTGCCATCTGTGGCACACATTCCATAGATTCGCCACCATGGACCAGGTGCTGCATGATGGGGTGAGCTCCTGTCATTAGTCCCAGCTTCTGCCAACCTAGCAGTTCAAAAATATGCAGATGCAAGTAGATAAATAAGTACCACTTCTGAATGGGAAGGTAACAGCATTCGGTGGAGTCATGCTAGCCACATGACCGCCAGAGCAGACAATGGTGGCTCTTCAGCTTAGAAATGGAGATGAGCACTGTCCCCTATAGTTAGTTACAACTGGACAGTCATGTCAAGAGAGTACCTCTACCTTTTTCCAGAGTTGTAGTCTGACGTTGAAACCACTACACAACACCGATTCATCTTCTACAATAGCTCTGTACAAAAGGAAATAATCTACTTTCACTACTCTTAACATACAGTACAAATATCACTTGGAGGCGGGGGCAGGATCTTGTATCAGTTTGTGACCTGAGGAAAGCAAGAAGCTGTTGTTTTTGTTGTTGTTAATTGCATTGAAGTCATCTTTGATTTAGGGTCAAACACTATAAATGAGAGATCTCCAAGATGCCTTATCATCTACAGTGCTATTCAGTTCCTGCAGACTCAGGGTTGTGACTTCCTTGATTGAGTCTATCTACATATAATGTCTTTCATTTTACTAAGTATTTTGTCTTTTCTAATAAATCATGTTGTATCATGTACAGTAGCCTCAATTTGGTCATTTTGGCTTCTATGGAATATTTGGACTTGATTTGTTCTAGGACCTATTTATTGTTCATTTTGGCAGTCCATAGCATCTGCAGAACTCTTCTCCAGCATCACATTTCAAATGAGTTGTTTCTTTTTCCTGTCAGCTTTTTTAAGTGGTTGAAGTCTCTTATACTGCTATTGACTTTTCTGATGCCTGGGATGGCATTGTGAAAGAGAAAGTAGAAAGGAAATATTATGCCACAGCTTCCAAAGCCTATGATAAAGTCTCTCAGGAAATAGAATGCTACTTACGTACAATAGGATGCTACTTACCTACATTCAATATGCAGGATAGATAATTCAGAGTAAGTAAGTGGTGTTTTCATTGTGTTTGGGCTTTTTGTAGGAGCAGCATTGCATTAACAATTTCACAAAATGGTTAGCAGTGAGAGGGAAAAGATATTTAGTGGCAATCTAGGATGAGGAGATGTGTGACACACTGATGATGAATCCTATATTTGATTCTTTAATGTCCATAGTGGTGTGGGAGGGAAGGCTTACGGTATTTGTGGATGTTTTTTGGTTGTTAGTTTGATTGATTGATTCTTTGTTTTTGCTGATAGAGCTTTAGAGTAAGAAAAATTAGAAATCCTGAAGCACTGGGATGCCTAATGATAATAGCAACTATTGAGATTTTCAACTTAATTTCATTAAATTATTTGTAATTGGATTTCTGTCTTTCCTAATTACAGGCATTTCAGTAAGACTATGGAGGAGCTAGTTCATGATCTTGTCTCAGCATTAGAAGAAAGTTCAGAACAAGCAAGAGGAGGATTTGCAGATACAGGAGATCATTCTCGTAGTGTCTCTTGCCTTCTAAAACGCCAAGCCCGAAAGCGAAGGGGAAGGAAACGACGTTCATTTAACACCCATCATCCCTGGGAGACTGGTCACTGTTTAAGTGAAGGTTCTGATTCCAGCCTTGAGGAATCAAACAAGGATTATAGAGACAACCATGCTAATAATAAAAAAGACCATAGTGACTCTGATGACCAGTTGTTGGTTGCAAAACGCAGGCCAACTTTGAATTTAAATAATCTCAGGGGCAAAAGGCTTCTATGGCATGAACCTGATCTAGCAGTCGACAATTTGGGAAATAGGACTCTGCGTAGACGACGAAAGGTGAAACGAATGGCAATTGATTTACCTTCAGAAATTGCAAATACATTAATGTTACCTCAACAGCAGGACAATATTAAGGATCAAGAAATGGACAATGACAACAGATCTTCTCAACATCAAGAACTATCAAAGAGCAAAGTTAAAAAAAGGAAACTAGCAGCAAGTAAGCAGGGACCAGAAATTTTGGATGAAGGTGTTGTCATAGAGAATGATGAAATCAACCAGGCAAGCAAGGATAAAATGGAGTATGAGGAGCAAAAGGGCTCAGATGAAAACATGAGTGACAGGTCACTTTTATTCTTTCTTTTAAATCCAAGTTTTTTTCTTACCTTTTGTTAAATATTTGTGCTAATGTGTTAAATTTGTGCCTCTGTAGTTAAAGATTCAAATATAGTGATAGTGTACAAAAGAGACAACAAAAGTGTGCCTTTAAAAAAAAACCTGCATTGACACATTTTCATTGTTTTGTGTTAAGGCATCTAAAATCCAAATTCTGATTGCAAAATAATACTGATTTCAGTGGCCCAGATCTAATGCTGTACTTCAGTATTCAACTCCAGCAGAATCAGGACTCCTTCCTATCCCCTTCCACTACAGCAATGTGGCACCCCAAACCTACAGTAGGGGTTCTCCCAGTTTTCCAGAGCAGTTTTCCAGGGTACACTATAGGCTGAAGGAGATCAGATTGCTGATTTTGATGGATACAGTCAGATCCAAAAGTACACCACTGTATCCTGACCAAAATATTTATTTTCTTTCTACCCTCGAGAGGCCACTTGTAGTTTATCTCAAAATTTATACTGTATTTTCTGACGTATAAGACAACTGGACGTACAAGATGACCCCCAACTTTTCCAGTTAAAATATAGAGTTTGGATATACTCACCGTATAAGACTACCCCTCTTCCAACACCCACCAAATAAAAATTAAAAAACATCAGATTTGATTTCAATGTGGTAATTTTAATGCAAATGCTTATGACATGCAAGTACTTAGCAGGAAAACTGTTGTATACAAAGCCTGCTTGGATTGGTCAGCTCTCCCAGCCTACCCAGCCCTTCCTGTCTCCAAGGCTATCAGAGCAGTAGTGCAAACACGGCTCTTTTTTCCATACCCCGGGCGTCCTGGATGCCTGCAGCTTGCTCTGCCCTTCACTTACACCTTCCCAGTGAGCCGCCTCCTCACCTCATCATCAGGACAGCATTAAGTCACTTCTTTCCACGAATCCTGGTGAGTGTATTTTCTTCTACTGTACTTGTACAGCACCACCCTTGCTGGTTTCATGTGGTTGCCGCATATGGCGGGGATGCAGCTGCAGCCATTTTTGAGCACCCCCCACCATATGCGATCTCCAGTCTGGCTCAGAAGTTCCAGCATCTGCCCTATAAGATGACACCCGGCATATAAGATGACCCCTGACTTTTGAGAAGATTTTCCTGGGTTAAAAAGTAGTTTTATATGCCAGAAAATACAGTAGGTATTTCTAAAGTCACAGACATTGTAATCCTACATAGATTAACTGTGAATTCAGCAGTACATACAGTGGGCCCTCCATAGTTGCTGAGGTTAGAGGCCCAGGACCCCTGTGAAAGTGGGGGGAAATGTGAATTAAAGACCCACTATTACCCCCCCCCCCAAAGAACAGCTCTCTATGAATCTCTAGGTCCTCCAGTGCAACTTTATGGTCGACACCTGCCGGAGGTTAACCATAGAATCACACTGGAGGACCTACAAGTGCCTACAGAGGTGTTTTGTCTAGGAATCTCTACATCCTTGAGTGTGACTCTGTGGCCAACTTCCAGCACAGTCATACTGGAGGACCTAGAGAGAACATATTAATCAAATCTGCAAATAAAATCCACAAAAGTCAAAGCCGCAGATGTGGAGGACTGACTGTGCTCTCAACCACATATGTATAAGAAGGCATCCGCATAGTCTGCAAGATACATTGTATCATATATACTGATATATAAGTTAAATTCATGTATAAGTCAAGGGCAAGTTTGGGAGCCGAAATTATGGATTTTGCTATGACCCTTGGATAATTTGAGAGTAAAGATTAGGAGCATGTAACAAATGAATCTTTTCTTCCCCTTTGAAAAATACAGAGGGAACATACTTAGAGAAAAGAAGGGGTTGTTATTATTGTGTGCCTTGAAATTGTTTCTGACTTAAGGAGACCCTAAGGTGACCCTTTCACAGGGGTTACTTTACAAGAATTGTTCAGAGAGGATTTGCCTTCTGAGGCTGAGAGAGTGTGACTTGCCCAAGGTCACCCAGTGGGTTTACATGGCCAAGCAGGGATTTGAAATACTGTATTTTCTGGCATATAAGACTACTTTTTAACCCAGGAAAATCTTCTCAAAAGTCAGGGATCGTCTTATACGCCGGGTGTCATCTTATAGGGCAGGTGCTGAAATTTCTGAGCCAGACTGAAGAATCTGCAGTCGCCGCATATGGTGCGGGGAGCTCAAAAAAGGCTGCGGCCACATCCCCACCATATGCGACGATTGTATGAAAGCAGCTACCGCTGTGTTAATCTTGGAGACAGGGAGGGCTGAGCAGGCAGGGAGAGCTGAACAATTCAAGCAGGCTTTGTATACAACAAGCTTTCCTACTAAGTACCTGCATGTCATTTGAATTAAAATTACCATATTGAAATCAAATCTGATTTTTTAAAATTTTTATCATAGAATCATAGAGTTGGAAGAGACTGCACGGGCAATCCAGTCCAACCCCCTGCCATGCAGGAAATCCAAATCAAAGCATCCCCAACAGATGGTCATCCAGCCTCTGCTTAAAGACCTCCAAGGAAGGAGAATCCACTACACTCCAAGGGAGTGTGTTGCACTGTCGAACAGCCCTTACTGTCAGGAAGTTCTTCCTAATGTTGAGGTGGAATCTCTTTTCCTGTAGCTTGCATCCATTGTTCCGGGTCCTGTTCTCTGGAGCAGCAGAAAAAAAGCTTGCTCCCTCCTCAATATGACATCCTTTCAAATATTTAAACAGGGCTATCATATCACCTCTTAACCTTCTCTTCTCCAGGCTAAACATCCCCAGCTCCCTGAGTCGTTCCTCTTAGGGCAAGGTTTCCAGACCTTTCACCATTTTAGTCGCTATCCTTTGGACACGGTCCAGTTTCTCAATGTCCTTTTTTAATTGTGGTGCCCAGAACTGGACACAATATTCCAGGTGGGGCCTGACTAGAGCAGAATACAGTGGCACAATTACTTCTCTTGATCTAGACATTATACTTTTATTGATTCAGCCTAAAATTCCATTGGCCTTTTTAGCTGCCGCATCACACTGTTGACTCATGTTCAACTTATGGTCTACTTGGACTCCTAGATCCCTTTCACATGTACTTTCATTCAGCCATGTGTCTCCCATCCTATATCTTTTCATTTCATTTTTCTGCCCTAAGTGCAGTACCTTACATTTCTCTGTGTTGAATTTCATTTTGTTAGCTTTGGCCCAGCTTTCTAGTCTATCCAGATCATTTTGAATGTTGATCCTGTCCTCTGGAGTATTAGCTATTCCTCCTAATTTGGTGTCATCTGCAAATTTGATAAGTATGCTCCCAATTCTGTCATCCAGGTCATTGATAAAGATGTTGAATAACACTTTTATTTGGTGTGCGTTGGAAGAGGGGTAGTCTTATATGGTTAGTATATCCCAAACACTATATTTTAACTGGAAAAGTTGGGGGTCGTCTTATATGCCCAGTCGTCTTATACGCTGGAAAATACAGTAAATATTAAAAGACATGAAATTGTTAACAACTTAACATTTTCCCAGATTTTCACTGGAATAGATAGTCATAGAATTCTTTTGCACATAGTATAGCTAAAGGATTATTAATTGAGTATTTGGGATTGTTAAAACTGAAATTATAAAGAGGATATGTAGGCCTAATTTCAGCCCTTTGTCCTGTTCATATAAATTTACTGTCACAGTGGCTAGAAGAATAATAGTTGAGTGCTAGAGCATTTTGGTTCTTTGGAACATCTGAAGTTTCTTTGTTTTGTATTTTTTCTAAAAAATATCTTTCAAGTGACTTTCACAAACACATCATTTGTTAGATACAGCTGTGATGATTAAAGAAAATGTATCTGACTGTCAAGAGCCTTACGACCATGAAATCTAAACATGGGAAAGTGAGAATGCATACCCACATGTCCCTGGAAGTATCCCCCTTCAGGTTATTTGGCTATTAAAATGCATTAATTAATTTTAGTGAGTCCAGTTGTTTGAAGCATGCTGCACCCTTTTGTCATTGTCAAATGGCTGTCTTTCCTAAATTTGCAATTAATTTAGACCTAAACTGAATTGCTAGTCCCAACTAGAGTATACTCGTTGAATCCCTTGAAACTTGATAAGTGAGTATTTGTGTAAGTTCTATTGATTCAGCAGGGCTACTCTGTTTGGAGCTTATCATTAGATTTGGTTCAAATCTGTAAGTAAGTGGTACAAAGCTGTATGTAAGAGGTACAAAGGTATTAAATGGCTGTTTGTGCTGACCCCTTCATGGTGGCTATAGAGATGCACCATGCCAGGAAGCATGTATAGCTGTCCCAACGATTGTGTCTTCACCCAGATGAAATGAGCACAGTGTGTTGTATTCTGACAGATGCATAATTTTTGCTAAAAAGGTTCCTCTAGATCAAATTAAGGGGTTATTACAATCCATGCTAACTGTGAATTTTTGCTAGTGGGAAATAAATTAGCTTCATTTCAGGCTATTGTAGTGGAATATAATTCAAGTATACTGGAATAAATAGACACAATGCATTTTAAATAGTGCCATGTATGCTTTCGAGATTAAATCACAAAACCAATAAATACTTCCCTTCAGACCAGTTATATTTTAGTATTCTAATAAACACAGAAAAAGAGTAAATGTGTGCGAAAAACTCTAGCTCCCTATGAATGTGGTTTTGTTACAAGATTAAGGGCTGCCTCAAATACTACATACTGAAGATGTTTGAGCACCATCTTCACAGCCATTTATCACTCTGTTACTTTATACAGCTAAATCCATGTGACTCACAATTATCTATACTTGTGCATGAAACATTTTTATTACATGTACAGTTAAAACATTTGGATGATGTAGATGAAACAGTAACATGTAGTGCAATCCTCGGAAGTTAAAAGGTAGCTAACTGTAACCTGTTTCTTCTTGTGCTGCTAGGAGCGTATTGATCATCTTTGTTTTTCTCAGGGTGACCTTTACTTTGATTTAATAGTGTGGCATTGTGTAAACATTCTTTCTCTGAATAATAGAATTCCAGTGTATCTTTGTTTGGTGTATCCTCCTGAATATTTGCAAATGTTAGCAAAAGTAATTATATCTCTAGACACTTATGTTTCATGTGCTGAAGAAAAGCCCAGAATCGTTTTTGATTGAGACCCCTCCCTACAGCTTTTTAAAGCTAGCAGTAGTATTTTGGATCAAGCTGAATTGCACAGCATAAGAAAGGAGCAGTGAGCATTTGATGGAAACAGATAATAAAATGCATCAATTGTGTCAGCACCTCATTGCAGTCACATCTGGCTTACTGTCAGGGTCCCATTAGATTCCTGTGGTTTTATGTGCCAAAAATAATATGTTCTGTAGTTAATGGAACTGGGATATTTGTAGTTAGATATTTCTTCTTCTTCTTCGGAATCATCTTATTTTCTTTTAGATTTTGGAGAGGCTTAAGCTTCATCTGAGTGCAATCTTGTCTCTTTAAAATTTTATGGCAAGGATATCAATTGCACTTCTGATCTGTTTCTTTCTCTCTGTTATTACAGTGAATCCAGCAGCCTGAGCAGTAGTGATGCTGGTTTGTTTACCAATGATGAGGGAAGACAAGGTACTAAAATAATTTGTTTTGGTGTTTTCTTTTTTGTTTTACTTTCAGGATTGTATCAGGTTAAGTTTTGTAAGCACCATATAAATGGTTACTATATCAGTTGTGTGCCTTTAAGTCATTTCCAATTTATGACAACCCTAAGGTGAATATTTCACTGGATTTTCTCAGTAAGATTTTCCAGTTTTTCCCATAGGAAATATGGCGGGGATTTATTTATTTATATATATTTTTAATGAAGCTGGTTCATGCTGGTGATTCAAGGTAATAGTGTAATCTACTGGATTGATAAAGATTATACACAGCATTTCTTCAAATTATGTTTGGTATGAAACCTTAGACATTAAGACTTCTTTAGTTAGAGAAATATTGCTTGATACTACAATAGTTTCTGCTGTTATGAGCCTCAGTACTATGTAACTGGTTATATAAATCAAGTACATGTAGTTGCATGTCCCAGTGAGGCATGATTGCTCCCCAATATAAAAAAAAAACTTTATATTGAGTCTGGGTCTCCTTCTTTGGAGGTCTTTAAGCAGAGGCTGGATGGCCATCTGTCGGGGATGCTTTGATTGTGATTTCCTGCATGGCAGGGGGTTGGACTGGATGGCCCTTGTGGTCTCTTCCAACTCTGTGATTCTATGATTCTATGAATCCAAGTACCATGTCAGCTGCAGAAGTTGGTTCAATGTAATGTCGCTTTTCCACAAAAATACTGGTTACAATCACAGATGCAAGAGACAGAGTCATCATACATATTTTAATTTGGGGTGGGTAGATATGTCCTACCAGATTTTCTTGAATTGCAGATCTCATCAACCCTAGCCAACATAGCCAGTACTGTAGTACAACTATGGAAGTTGCAGTCCAAAAGCATCTAGAGTACTGTGTTTTTTCACCTATATATTGACTGGTCAAATAATTTTCAAATTACATTTGACAGGGGTCATACTGTATCTTAGTGATGGAGCAGAAGGTGCCAGGTTGTTTGCCTGTATTTCCTGTTAAGGAATCCAGCTGGCAAACCTGTGTAAAACCTCTTTCTCAGGAATTGTAAGCAAACTGCCCTTCAGATGTTGTTGGTGTGCAGCTCCCAACAGCATGTGCTGTTGACTATGCTGGCTATAGCTCACGGGAATTGTAGCCAAACAGTATCTGGTGCTTGCCCCTCCCCAGTTGTACCTAAGACAGGAAATGTTGAAGCATGTGTGATCTGGGATCAACGTGCAGAAGACCTACGCATGGAACAAGACACCACAGAAGAAGTTCATGAAGCTGTGAAGTTTGGTGCAAGCTGCAGAGGAACAATCCTCCCACGCATAAGTTGTCAGCAAGACAAGGACTGCAGAGTTCTCACGAAGAGACTTTTATTTTTGAGTACAGTACAGCTATATACATCAGACTGACAAAGTCCTATGCCAGGCTTCTGTTTACAGTGCAACATCACAGAGTGTTCAGCTCACTCAATTATATACAGTATCTCCCCCTGGGATTTGAGTCCAGCCCACTACTGGTGTGTTTCCTGTCAACTGATAGACATGACTCTGCAGAATTGAAGTTTGCTGACTTCATCTCCTGCCCTTCTGTCATCAGCTTCCTGTGATTCAGGACTCTTCAATGATGAGTCATCATGTCTCCCAACTGAACTCAGGTTACCTTTTCACCTTTGCTCCAGTTTCATGCCGTAGCCACATCTATGACATTTTCTACCCAGAGTGCAATTTACTCTGACAGGAAATAGAGACCTGAACTATGGCCTGTGAGCTGATATGATATATTTTGTATTGTTATGTATAATACATAGATAACAGCATTGTACATATGTAGCTCTATGCCAGCAATTTTATTTGGAATCCCAAGTATAGCCAAAACAATTACAACATTAAAAGTACGTATACATTAATCATAGAAAGTCAGAAGCCATTTTTAAAGTATATCACAGAGCATGCTAGACGAGAAATGCCTCTAAGAACATGCATTGGTTCTGGATTTATATAGACCTAAAGATCAGAGCTCTTGTTTTTGCTCTTTTCTATTAGATAACATACAGCCACAATTCAAAAGATGTCCTCCATCTCTATAAGAACCTTTTTGGGTTCATGGAATATTTGGCCATCTGGATCCCAATTCAGACATGTACATAAAGATTTTTGCCACCCATGGGGCAACTGCATCCCTGCCTTGGTTTACATCCTCATATCTTACAAACATTTCCCTACTAATGCACAAAGCATCATTATACTTCCACTCACAATGTCATGAGGTTGCATGCTTTTTCTCATGATATCTACTCTATCATCCCCTCCCTCACTCTGTTTCTGGGATAGTAAGTTTCCAGGCAATGGCACTTTCCCATCATTTGGCCAAAGTTCTATGATGTCATCCCTGACATCACCTTTGTTATCTAGCAGATAGAATCATAGAACTGTAAGAGACCACAAGGGCCATCCAGTCCAATCTCCTGGCATGCAGGAAGATAATCAAAGCATTCACAAAAGTTTGTCATCCAGTCTCTGTTTAAAAACCTCCAAAGAGGGAAACTACCACTCTCCAAGGCAGCACATTCCACTGTCAAATAGCTCTTACTGTTCGGAAGTTCTTCCTAAATTTTAGGTGGATTCGCTTTTCCTGTAGTAAATTTATTGCTCTGTATCTTAGCATCTGTAGCAGCAGAAAACAAGCTTGCTCAATATGATGCAGTCTTCAGTATGATGACATAGGGCATGATTTCCATACCTTTTACAGTTTTGGTTGACCTCCTGTGGACATATTCCAGCTTGTCATTATCCTTCTTGAATTGTGGTGCCACTTGAATCAGTGACCTTGCAACTGAAAATAAAATATAGCTGTTGAGGGGGGGGGGGGAGTACTAATTTCAAAGTCACTAGCATACATTTAGAATTTTAGATGTTGATTTAGCAAATTGTATAAATGGTTTTGCTTCTAAAATTTTGTTTTCTAAGATCCATTAAAATTTCTCTGGACACATGATAATGTCCATTATCACCAGAGTGTGGTAGTGTCATCTCTCATTTAAAAATAACTTCTTCACAACTTATTTCTGAATGAATTTAATCATATTAATTTTTGATCACATCTGTTCATGATTGTTTCCCCCTTTTATATACCATACATATCATTAAATTAAGCTAATTATATACCATTATCAACTACAAAGAATTGGTTCCACAGTTTTATACCTTTTAATTCCATGCAGGAAATACAGGGTTTATGTTCTGCTAAAAACTGAAACTGCAGTAGCACAAATAACTTCCCAATTTGTTTTAAACATTAGATCTTATGTCCTCCTGTTTGTTGTTCTAGTAAATACTATGTTTTGAGCAACTACTAGGGGAACAGATGTAGTCCAGCAATAAAGTATGATTCTAGATAAGAATGGGACTTCTTTTGATAACAGACCTTGATTTTTTTTTTCAATCCAAGGTGACGATGAGCAGAGTGACTGGTTTCATGAAAGTGAACCTGGAGGTGCCTGTGGGATCACTGGCATCATTCCCTGGTGGGAAAAGGAAGACTCAACAGAACTGGAGAAAGAATTGCCTGATCCAGTCTTTGAAAGTATCTTAACAGGCAGTTTCCCTCTTATGTCCTCTTCAGGGAAGAGAGGTGAGCAGGTTCTTAAAAGAAAAAAGAAAATGTTATGGTTTTTTTTCTCCTTTAGCAGCTGCCACAGGCTTATCAATCAAAGCCAAGGTTTATCTTCAGAATGTTTTTTCATTGGAGCTCTGTCATCAGTTTGCTTTCTAAACTACTGTGCCATTTAAGGTACCATTTTCTACCAAGTGAGGCTCTCCTTAAACTTCCACTGCCACCAAATATGAAGACTTTCACAAATCTCACTATTACCTCCAAGAGTGAAGGCTTTTCCTTGTCCCCATCTCTACCACCAATGTAAGCAACTCCTCCTGGTGTTGTCCATAACTGTGTGGACCTCCCAGGTGTCTTCAAGATATCTGTGTGGAACTTATCTCCACCGAACACTACTTCTCTTTATTAACTACTGCCACCACAGACGCCCTATCTGAATCCAAACCTTCTAATATATAGTGCTCTCAGAGGCCAAAAGCATATAAATACAAAAACAAATACTTTATTAACAGAAGTTGAACATAATAAAACAGATTAATTATTTTATCTATTTAGAACACAGCACACACTCTTTCACACACTCCACTCCTAGCTAATTTCTAAAACACCACTTATTATTTCATAAATTTGGTTGACTGACTCTCTTAACCCTAGTCCTCACTTGAGTCACTCCTTTCTTATTTCTGACTACTGTAATTTACTATATCAACTGTCTTCCCAACTGTCATTCACCAAACCCATTCAGACCCCCAAAGACAAGGAATTTCTTACATTGGCTGTTCATTACATCAGTTTATTTATCTAGGTGTATTTAACTTGTATCATGATTTAAGTTGAACCAATATGTTTTTTCCAGATTTCCAGACAAGATTTAGTCATCTTCACGGAATACCAGCAAGAAACATCAAAAAGTCTGCAGGAAACCCAACCACAATGGTAGGTTTGTTATTATAATTTACAATGAACTGTATTTTTTATTAAATTACAGAATTTGTAAAGCCTCAACTGTTTGTGTTTAAGTGAAAGTAATTATTTTATTGGGTGCAAATCAGAGAGGTGATGCTCAGTTTTTCTGACATTTTTAATATTTGGCTATCCTTTTAAGCTGTATCAATTCATTCAACACAGTGTGAGTGTTCTTTCTGAAGGTCAAATTGACAGCATTTAGTGTAGCCTAGAGAAGCTTTATGTATAGAAGTTATTTTCTTATCTATTAATTCTGGAAAAATTTCCTTATATCGCTGAACCCTAAATCATTCTTGTTGCAATGTCTGGAAATGGGTTAAGGACTGCATACAGTTCTGTGTTTGTGTGACTGGACAGAGGAACTTCATCTTCAGTGCAATTGTTAATAATATAACTGTTGTACTGGAATTTTCATATTCTTATTTCACAGATGTAATAGTGAAAGCATGCCTAACTGTTATGTTAATTTGAAATTTTTGGGTATTACTGAAACCTGATAATCCAGGAGCTTTTCATCTTTACTAAATAAATCTAAAAAGGTATTTTCTTTGTTTGGAAAGTCTGGAAAACATTGAGAGGAGCTGAAGAACATTTTAAAAATCTTTGTTCAGGAATAGGCTTTTTGAATTCAATAATCTACTTTTAAACCTTGGCCTGTGAACTTTGTCTTTAAAGGTAATGAATCAGACGAATGGTATCTACTTGCTGGTTTCACATCTCCCTATTTTTATTTTTGGTTCACTGCTTGCTTGAGCATATCTGGGATTTGTAGCCCATTTTCTAGCCTTATTGCAATCTCACTCTGGTATTTTATAGAAGCTATTACAACTGATAGGTTAACTTCATGGTATTGATGACACATGGTTTAACCATGCTAAAAACTGCCTTCCCCCTCTAAATTGTAAAAAGGTGATTAAGTTTCAGATGATGGAGATATACTGTATCTGTGTATACATATAACAAGAGTCAAAAACTGTTTTCTGGTATGGTGTCTCAGTAGTAGAAGCCCTATCTTTCTCCCACAAAATGCATATTGGATATTATAAAATTGAACCATACAAAGAAATATTTTGAACTGTTAATCCACGAAAAGCTGCATATATTTTGTCGATCATATTTTCAGAAACCACTTGCTACTGTGTCAAAAATTAAATTCTTCTGATTCTGTTTATGAATATTCATATTTAAGAGGGTAGTGTGCTTTTGTGATTTCTTTTTGCACATTTTGTAGCACAAAATATGGACATAGATAATGTTCTGTATATCAAAATTCATGTTTGCAGAGGGCAACAAATTAAATAGTGTATTTTTTTTCTTGGGCTCCCATATGTATTAAGCTTGCTTGGTAGTGTACATGTAGGAGCTGCTGGACATACAGTAATTTTGTGTGGAAGGTGACATGTGTGTAGATTTCATTCTTTATTACCATGGCAGTCTATCCTCCCTACCTACCTTCAGTAACTCCCAGTATATTTCCTGTGGGAAGTGGACGTATGCACTTACTAGTTATCTATGAGGAAGTTTCAAAGGCAATCTTTATAATGCTGAAACAAAAAGAAAGCAAAAATGTCATACCTATGACATCTGGTAATACAGAACAAGAAGTAATTACTGCTATTGGATTGTTACATTGAAAGCAAAAGTGCTTTTAGAAAGATTAATTTCATGAGCTAAGGAGAATACTGCAATGCAACTCATTGAACAGAATTGGGATGATGACCTAATTCTTTCACTCAATTTGTGATACCAGCATAGAATCTGTGGCTCAGTGTCTATGAAGAGAAGTTGGGAGAGACAAATTTTCTAATGAGATATCATCTGTGTGCATTGCTAGGTCATAAACTCTGTGTGCTTTGTACCCACAGACGTGATTGTGCAGTTTTGTATAGCTTGTTGTATTCCTATAACTTGATTTGTCTTTCTCAGAAAAAATGCTGACTATGTGTAATAGACTACATGAAACTCTGAGGCACTATTTACTGTATGTTCCAAGATAACCTTTGCTGGTTGTGGTAGGATTCAGTGATGGCAGTTCACTATTTTAACTAAATTGTTAAACATAAAATACTACTACTTTTTACAGTCATCCCTCTATATTTGCGGATTTGATTATTCACGGATTTCATTAATATGTTCTCTCTAGGACTGTCTAGGTCCTCCAATGCAACTCTGTGGCCAACTTTAACTAAAAGTTGCACTGAAAGACCATTTGTAGCTACTCCAGTGCCATTCTATGGTCAGTGTATGTTGGACATTGACCACAGAGTTGCACTGGAGGACCTAGAGATTCCTAGAGAGGTGTCCTTTAGATAAAAACATGGTGTATTTGTTATTTGCGGTTTTTCCATATTCACAGGGGTCTTGTTCCCCTAACCCTAGCGAATATGGAGGGACAACTGTAATTAGTACTGCTACTTGTTTTGCTATTAGTCTCTGTTTTTAACAAAGTTATAAAAAGCACTGTGTAAAAATATGTACAACATAATGAAACTTAGCATAAAACAAAAACAATTTGCAGTAATTTAAAACAGCAGCAGAATATATTTAAGCAAAAGACAATCACATGCATCTTTGTGTGTCTGCCTTTGTTGCCTGTCAACTTATGCTGACCCGTTAATTTCATAGGATTTTTTAATGGAGGGAATATTCAGAAGTGGTTTTGCCTGTTCCTTCCTCTGAAATATATACACCACCTGATATTTGTTGGCAGTCACCTATCCAAGTATTAACCAAGGCTGACTCTACTTAGTTTCTAATAGCAGACAGAATGTGGTGCCTTTTACTATGAAACTGGATGGTTTTGCATATCAAATACAATTGATAGGGTCCCCCCTCCCAAATTTTACAGAAGATGTGAAATCTAGAGAATTATTAGTAGACTTTTGTTCACAAATTGAGCTGCCCCATCTCCTTGTGCTATGTTCTTGTACATCTGAAGTATCTACTTTTGTCACCTGAAGAATGGCATGAAAGATGTAGTACAGGATATTCCATGGGAAATTAGGCACACATCTTGCATACCAGCTCAGTAAAATAATTATTCATGTAGGGAAATACTAGAATAATCTTCCTTTATATGTTTTTTTTCCTTTCAAAGAAGGTTGCAGAGACAGCTGTCAGAGTTCCTAGTATTTTTGGACTCCATGGTCATGGTTGGTTATTCAGTCTGCTGCACATCTTAGATTCTTCAGCTCTTAGTTTTGACACCAGGATGCTCTATGTTTTCCTATATGTTTTCATTTTTTCTCTGGCATCTGGCATTTATTCATTTATTTATTCACATCTATTTTTATATGCAGCCTTTAAATATATCTTCATTTGCCTTTAAACCTGATCTGTGTTTCTGAGTTAAAATCAGAAAGAAGTTGAAATCATAATCAGACAATATCAAAGTTTAATCATTGATTATGATCCTCCTCACAGGGCAGTTAATATAAGATGGCTCTATGAGGTGAAAGAAGGATATTGTTAACCAGGTACCAATGGCTTGGTACAGACAGCTGAAATTAGGGCTCGAGGGATCGGAGCATCCACAGTCTCTCGGCACCATTTTGTGCATGTGTGCGTTCAAATGGCATGCACGCTGATTACATGCCTTGTGTGCCGCATCCAAACGGCATGGGGCTCAAGAAATGTCACGGCGCAGCTCCTTTTTGGAGCGGATCGTTGCCATGCCTGTGCGGTTGCTGTGGCAACAATCCAGGAGAGAAAAGGACGGCATGTACAGCCCCAATGTTACCTTTACCTGTACTTTTTCATGTTTATTCAACAAACTACCACTTGAAAATGTTACATAATACATAGTGCTTACAGTAGTGCCATTCAATTACAGCATTAGTCTCACATATCTAGTAATGGAGAAATGTTTTCTAGGGCTATATAGAATTTTGCTAAATGATAGAAATATTTTGTTTACAAATTGATGGGTCTAGCACATTGCCTGTATAATGTTAGCATTTGCTTACCAGTGTATGACTGCAATGTTGGTAAGTACACATATTTCTTATTCTGATGTAACATTTTGATTACTGGTACTGCTCATTATTCATTATGGAACTGCAGCATTTTAAAGTTCTCTGAGCCAGGGTAGCAGATTTGCTCAGAGTGAAATAGATGAACATAGTTCCTGATTCAAATCTCATATCTGTCATACATTATTGTATGCCTGTGTTTCTCAAACTCCATAGTCAGTTCACAATATGGTGATACTAATTCTTAAACTTTATTACATGGTGGTTGTAAATATTACCTCAGGAACATATGAAATGCACTAAAGGTAAAGGTATTTCCTGTTGACAAGATAATAATAATAATAATAATAATAATAATAATAATAATAATAATAATATCTTATTTCTATCCTGGCTTTCCCATAGGATCAAGGCAGCTTACAACAATGATAAAATATATACAATATAAAAACCCCACTATACCCTCCCTCCCTACATAACAGTAATAAAATCATTAAAAGAATAGGAGACGGGACAATGGGGATCTTGGGATAATTGGTGAATAGTTTATATTAATGAACTATATCAGCAGGGTGACCGAGGGTTATTCAGGGAAGTCAAGGTTGTCAAGTCATATCTGACCATAGGGAGCAGTGCTCATCTTTGTTACTAAGCCAAAGAGCCAGCATTGTCAGAGACTACTCTGTGATCATGTGGCCAGCATGACTGCACATAACGCTGTTTACCTTCCCACCAGAATGGTACCCAGGCCCGGCTCTAGGTATTTGGCCACCCTAGGCGAGACATATTTTGGCACTACCCCCCCCTCATAGCCCCTCAAAAATGTAGGAAAAATGTAGGGCATGATGTAGGACAAAATGTAGGACATTCAAGGAAAATGGAAGACATGACCAACTAGAAGCCAAAAACATTAATAAAAGACAATTTTGACATGCCTATCAGCACAACTCCAAGAGCCAGATTCACAACTACTAATTCATTGGGGACAGAAAAAGAGAGAAAAAACAACAGCACATGCAAGGAAGCCTTGGAGCATTCTGAGCATTGGAATGAGAGCAGGGTTTGAATCCTGACTGAGCCATGCAAACGCACTGGGTGACCTTGGTCAAGTCACACTCTCTCAGCCTCAGAGGATGGCAAGGGCAAACCCTCTTTGAAGAAATCTTGCCAAGAAAACCCCAGGATGAGGTTGCCATAAATTGGAAATGACTTGGAGGCACACAAGAACAACAACCACAATATGAGAAGGCAGCCAAGGTCCAAAGTGCACTGCAGAAAGAATCCAGTTTGAGACTGCTTTAACTGCCCTGGCTCAGTGCTGGGGAATTCTGGGAACTGTAGTTCTGTGAGATATTGAGCCTTCTCTATCAGAGAGTTCTAGTGCCACAAACTACAAATCCCAGAACTCCCTAGCACTGATGGCAGTTAAAGCAGTCTCAAACTGGATTCTTTCTGCAGTGTGTTTTGGACTTTGGCATTATGTACTATAGGAGTCTAAACTCCTTGTTGTTAGGACTCAGTGTGTACAGTATATACACACACACACATACTTCTTTGGCTTCTTAGGACCAAAACAGAACAGCAGCAACAAAAATAACATTGAGAACAACAAACTTCTTGTGGCCCCAGAGCTGCCTCTGACAGAGAAGGCTCAATGTCTCCCAAAACTACAGTTCCCAGGATTCCCCAGCATTGAGCCAGGGCAGTTAAAAGGGGGTCTCAAAGTGGATTTATTTCTGCAGTGTGTCCTGAACCTCCATTTGGTAATTGCTCTTGGAGAGAAGGCTGGGGAGGAGGAGGACCCACCTGGCCTGCCAGCAGCCCCAACTGCTTGCCCTTCTCGGCTGTGCCGAGGTCCCTCAGGCGGCTGTTCAGCTGGGCTCTCAAGGCTTCCTTGGCTGCATAGAAGGAGGCAGACACCATTTTGCCCGGGCTCCCCTCCTCCCCAGTGCCTCCCATGGCCAAAAGCAGCAGGAGGCGAAGGAGACTCTTTCTTATTGTTGTTGTTTTTGGGTGCCTTCAAGTCCTTTCCCAGCCTTTCTCCTCCTCCTCCTCCTCCCCCTCTTCCTCCTCCTGCTTCTGAAAAAATTAAATCTTGCGCCACCATGATTTGCCCCTATTGGGGGAAGGGGGTGGGACTACTGGGACTTCTCTCTGGCTCTCTCTAGCCTCCTTGCCATGCCACCCCCCTAAATTTTGGCTCCCTAGGCCACTGCCGAGCTGGCCTATATGCACGAGCTGGCCCTGATGGTACTGTTTTCTCTACAGTGGTGCCCCGGGATACGAAATGATCGCGTTACGAAATTTCCGGGGTACGAAAAAGTTAGATTGGAAAAAACTGTTCCGGGTTATGATGTTTTTTTCGGGTTACAAAATTTATTTCGGCGCGAAATTCAAACGCAAAGCGCGGCTAGCGGCTTTCCAGCGCTAACGGAAAGCCTTTTCGGGTTGCGAAATTATCGGGTTACGAACGGAGCGGCGGAACGAATTAATTTCGTAACCCGAGGTAGCACTGTACTTGCATTTGCATGCTTTTGAACTGCTGGATTGGCAGAAGCTGGGACTAGTGATGGGACCTCACCCCATCATGCGGCATCCGGGCCTCGAACTGCCAACTTGCCGATTTTACAATCAACAGAGTCAGTGTCTTAACTACTTGAGCCAACACGTCCCTGATATGAAATGCATTAGACACTCAAAAAATCACTTTACATGGTTTGCCCATATCATTTACAGTGATCAAAATGTGTCATAGGAAAAGAAGGCTATCAACTGTTCCTTAGGAGTGTAGTTAAGATTTCCATATCCCTAAAGTAAATGGTTATTTTCCAGGAAATGATAGATGTAACCACAAAATTATCTAATACTTAAGTCCAATAGTGAACATTACCAAATTATCTCTAGTGAAAGTCTTGAGATGAATTTCAGAAGCACATCCAAGCAAGCATTACTTTAAAAATTGTTAATACCCTAAAGGCAACAGATCCTGCCTTATCTTGGAATAAAGTGTTGTAAGTTATATTTCAGAGGAAGGCAATTTCTAGTTGGCCTTGGTCATGATTAGCTGGGCTCCATCCTCTGACAGATAAATGATTATCTATACCTCTATTTTTTTAGATATATGTATATGTATTTTACTTCTTTTATGAAAGCACGTGTGCGTACACATATTCACAAAATTAGAGCAACAAAGGCCAAAAACAGAGGGCCCTGAAGGGGTGGCATCATTCCACCCCTTTGTGCACCATATCAGGGCCATGGCAACCACACCCCGCGGCCCCAATACAGTGTTTTACCAGTGCAAAAAGAAGCAGCAAAATGCCACCACTACAGCTCTTATATGCTCCTGCAGTGTGTGGCATCTAATTGCTGCACCACAGGAGCATTCCCACGCTGCCCGCTGTCTGGTCAGGCAGGTGGTGTGGAGTGTGGTCATCATGCCAGCCCCAAGCCAGATATTACTGCCAATCTGCTTTCCCCCCATAGTAGTGTGTTTGGGAGTGAAGAAGGTTAAATATTGGATGTAGCACTAACAAATCCTAAGGATTACTTACTGCTTAACAGATGACTAAGAGTAAACGTATTCTTATAGTTAAGAGCCAAAATGTCCAGCTTTACATGCCTTTGCATGTAGATATATGGCTGTGCACAAGGATCCATGTACTTTTATTTGCTGAATAAGTCAGTGAGCTCTGACTAAATAATAAGCTGTTAACAGGAAGGGTTAGATAACTTTTAAAAAATAAGTAATGTTGTTAAGGTTGATTATTCATGAACCCAGCAAGGATTACCATGTGCATAGCCACAAGTGATGAATATGAAGTTTTCCACACAATTCAACAATTTTGTGCATGTAGCACCTTGCAGGATATTAAAACACAGAAGGATTTGTATCTTACTATTCTAATGTTATCTTATTGTAACTGTTACGAGTTTTTCAAGATGTACAGTACTTTACTGTAAATGATGTATATTTGACTTCCTGTTCATAGAAATCAAAATTTTAAGTCTTTATGTTTGATCTGTGCATTCTCTTTTAAATATATACTACTGTACCTGATATTAGCCATAGCTAGAACTGTAGGGATTATTTTTTAAGAAACTCCTTTTGGGTTTGATGGATTTGTACTCTTCAAAGGGAAACAAAACACTAAATATTTCTAATCCTGCATTATTTACCGCATGGGTGGTTAAAATGCTACTTTAAGTCTCATAAAATTTAGAGGAAGAAATCTGCCAACTGTAGCAGGAATTAGATTTAGGAAGAGAGGTACAGAGTCAAAATATTGCTACAGAATTAAATGTCAAAAATCTTCTTTAATAGTAGATATATAGTTCACAGTGTCTGGTTATGATTAATACATTTAATCTAAATCACTGAAAGTTGCTCTCTCCTTTTCCATAAAATACAATAGGACACAAATCAGTTTTACTGTAGGTGGATAACAATTGGAAAATAATGCATCTTCCCGCCCAATAAATTGTCAGTTATACCTTTTAACTAAAATCAATTCATCTTTTGAAAATTTATTGCAATTCCTAATAATAAATCTTCTCAAATGTTTATTCATTTGCTGCTTGATACATTTGTGCCACTTCTGCTATGGTCTAATGTTTTTTTTTTCTTTTGATTCATTGTAAATTAGAAAATCTATTTTGAGTCAATTTTCTAGTTAAGAAGTTAAAATCTATAACCCAGTCATTTTCCCTTTTCTGTCCTTTACACATTTTAATACCCTTGAACTTTGATGCAATCCAGTATATTTTGATCATAAGGTGATTTTAAAAATGCCTCTTTTAAACTTGTTGAAAAGGAAGCAGGTGGTAAAACAACTAGTTGAAAAGGTATTTTACCAAAGGATTTGATGGCACAAGGCAAATAAAAGAAGAATACTGGTTGAACCTCTTATGTACTACAAATATACTAGATGACTAGAGATGTGTGCTTTGGTTAGTTGAATTGGGGTAAAAAGAAACATTCCATTGTGTTTTTGCACCTTTGGAGTGAAATTAGTGTCTTTTATATTGGGTCACAACTATAGTGTCACAGATAATCATCACATACCTCATGGCTGTATCTTCTATCAACTGTGTCTTGAATGAGAAACTAAAGGAAAAAGCTGTTTGAAAAGTGGTAATGTGAAATACTGGTTTGCATAAAAATATTCCATATTCCAAGAATTGGTCTGTTTGCTGCTCGGATAAAAAGCAGCACTTCAGCTCCAGGAATATACTGGCCAATCAAATGGATAGAGGCATAAGAATAAGTTGATTAAATCCATAGGTAACATAGTTTGAACTACAGGTGGCATATATTTCTTAAATACTACCTATTTTTTTTCCAAAGTTTCTCCAACTAGAAAATTAGCACAGTACAGGGACATAATGACCCTTCTCTCTCATTTTCTACTCAGAGCAGGATTCAAAAATGTGACACTTCACCCCTGCAGGCATTGTAATCTGAAGTAATAAAGGATCTTATTGCACAGTTTTAAAAATCGATTTAACACTCCCAAATTAAATGCAGGCTGTATCCGGATCGTATTGCATGGATTTTTGCCACCGACACCACCAGGAGAGTGCAGCCCATGTAACTTCTGGATAGAATCCGAACTCAGCCGGCTGATTTGCAAAGCTCTAGTGTTGGCAACAAAAATCCATGTGATAGGATCCAGATGCAGCCCGAATTAGAATTTAATTCGGATGAATTTAATTGTAGATTCTGCTATAAGAAGAGTTCTAATCATGTTATCAAATGTAATGAGAAGACTTGTAGATTCAGTGATTGGCAATTTCAGTAATTGCTACCAATTAGACAAATGATATAATATCTAATCAAGTTGTGCTTATATCATAGATATCAAAATGTTGACTGATTACTGAAATGATAAAAAAAACACTTCAAAGACGAGGGGGCTGACATAATAAATACAGTAGATCAAGTTGAAGTTTTGACATACTGGTGAATCTGGCTGATAACATCTTGGGTTTTGAAATGATTGATTTCAGAGGTAAAGAAATCATTTGCATGGAAGCATTATAATTCATTAATTTCACTAATTACATAGTGAAGAAAACATCTGTTTTCTTCACTAAAGAGCAGACATTAATTACAGGTCTTACCTGTTCATCTAAAAATAGTTGCAATATGTTCAGTTTTCTCTCTCTAAACTGTTGATTTTTAGATGAAGTCTTATGCCATTATGGAGCCTGTAAGACCTCATTAATAAAGCAATTTTCTAATAAAATTATGTTAACTAAAAGACAATGGAATTGATAGTTTCCCAAGAGATTTTTCAAATTAGAACAGTCATCTTTTAATCCACAAAAATCTGGATTTTTGCAATTTGTTTTAACATTGCAAATATACTAAGCTTTATGTACACCAACAAGGATAGGGAAAAGTCCTACTGTGTGCAACCTCTTTCATCAGAATGGGTGATGAAATTGGTGGAAAGCAGTATTGTTACCAAACCTAACCCAGAAAGTTTGATTGCAGAACAAAAGAGAAGTGAGTTTTATAGTAAGATAATGAGCTCCCCAGTATACCCAGATAGCATGTACAGAGAGATAAATATGAGTTGAATATGCTTGTAGCAAGTATACTTATTCAACTGTTGTGTCCTGACAGTTTAGAAGTTATTGTTAGTTAGTTGTCAGCCATGTCAGGTGTTGTTAGCTAGAATAAGTTGCTTGAAGCTAGTAAGGAATTTCAGGTAGAATTTTAGTAGTTTCAAAACTACAGCTTTTTAAAATCGCTTGTAGACTGTCTTTATGAACTTCATTTGATGACATTTTCTGGCCTTAAAGAGTTCATGAGAAGTAGGACCAACCAGCTACCAAACTAGTTCACCTGTGACATTTTTCTTCTTGTATCATACAGTATTATGGCTGAGTATCCCCCGAGAGCCAGTAAGCCCCAATATAACATTTCATCTCAGCCATGAAGTCATTAGGTAACCTTAGGCCCAGCCATTGTTCTTTCAGTTCCCTGTCTACAATATGAGGACCATAATAATGCACTGTTGTATTGGGTTGCTGTTTAATGAAGACTGAGACATGTAGGCAAAGAACATTAAGATAGGGTTGCCGTAAGTCTGGACCTCCAAACCGGGACAAATGTAGGACAACTGTAGGACAAAATTTTCAAATGGAGGGCACTTTTTTTAAAAATGGAGGACACACGAAAAAATTTGATGGTTTTTAAAAAATGTTAATATAAATACATGTTTCTTAGGCATGATCAAAATGGAGGACATTTGGGCATTATTCCTAGACAGATGACAGAAATGGACTTTCCCTTTCTGGCCACCCCCCCTCCCCCCATTCCAAACAGCACATTTGGGCATTGAACATGGCTTTACTTAACATGGCAATCTCTTGCATATTTCAGAGGCTTATTCCATAACCAAACTCTTTGGGTTTCACACTGAATATGTCAAGGTGATTTAACAAGAAGTGGGTTTGCCCTCGGATTCAACTGTACTTCTCAGAAGTGTGTACTTGGTCAAGGGACTTTTTTCACTGTGCATGAGTTTGTAAAAATGAGAGTAACTTACATTGGTCGTGCCTCAGAAGCTGGCTCATTTCATCATCATCACTATCCTCTTCCTCCTCCTCCTCTTCTTCCTCCTTGTCCTTCCTCCCTCCTTCCTTCCTCTCCCTTCCTCCTTCCTTCCTCCTCCTCTCTTCCTCCCTCCTTCCTTCCTTCTTCCTCCTCCTCCCTTCCTTCCTCCCTCCTTCCTTCCTTCCTCCCCCTTCCGTCCTCCCTCCTCCTCCTCCCTTCCTTCTTCTCTCCTTCCTCCCTTCCTCCCCTTTCCTCCTTCTTTCCTCCCTCCTTCCTCCTCCTCCCTTCCTTCTTCCCTCCTTCCTCCTCCTCTGCCTCCCAGCCCAGGCCCAAGTGGAGGAGGAGGTGGGTGGCTGGTTTGGTGCTCTCCCCCCCGCCTGCACGCCAAGGCAGGAGGCAGGCAGCCAGCCACCTCCGCCTCAGCCTCCTCCTCTGCCTCCGCCTCCCAGGCCCAAGGAAGTGCCCAGCGCGGAGGTGCGCCAGGCGGAGGAGGCGGTGGGTGGCTGGCTGCCTGCCAGTGGCTGCTGCCTTGGTGCACGCGCGCGAGCAGGGAGCACCAAGCCAGGCAGGCACCTCTGCCTCCTCCTCCGCTTGGGCCTGGGCTGGGAGGCGGAGGAGGAGGAAGGAAGGAGGAAGGAGGGAGAAAGGAACGGAGGAGGAGGAGAAGAAGAAGGAGGTGCGCATCCTGCGCACACCCGCGCCCCCTCCCCACCTCCCCGCCACCCTCCCCCCCACGCACTGCCTCCTCCTTTGCTTCCCAATGGAGGAGGAGGAGGTGGTGGGTGGCGCAGCCACGCGGGGAGGCAGGAGAAGGTGGGTTGGCGCCGCGTGGGCCCCAAGCCGGGGGCAGGGGCCAAACCGGACCGTGACCGTGACGGCCCCCCCCCAAAAGCGGGTTTGTCACGGGGGCCACCGGGTTATGGCATCCCTACATTAAGACAGCAGTATTTACACATTAAGTATTGGTATTCCAATGTTCGTAATGATTCTGGTTGTTAGAATCTTACATTATCTTCCTTTGCTTTTCCTCTACTAGCAGAATAAATGTAAGCCTACTGGTAAAAATACTTGATGTTTTCAAATAAACAGAATATGTGATACCTTTTAATAAATAGGTGAAGAATTGTGTCTGACCTGTGCATAACTTTTTTAAAAGTAGTTCAGGGTTAGGTATGTCTCTGTTTTATTTATGTGCCTTGCTAGAGGAACTGAGAATGGCCAATTCTCTTGTTGACATATGTGTAGCCCAAAGGTATGAGATGGCCTTGAATTTCTGAAAACAGATCACTCCAGTAGAATGACAGAACCAGTGTACTGTTTTGCTTAGTTAATGAAGTCAGACAAAAGCCTAAGCACAGTAGCAGTTTAGAGAAGCTCTGCTGGCACAAGCCTAATTAAAGATAAACTCCTAAAGCATTCATTTATTTTTCCTTCAAAATACTGAAGCAACTAAAGTACAGCTTGGGAGAGGAGGGACTTTATGACCTCACTTAGCCTCCCTAGTATGTATGAGAGGCTTCATCTTGGCAGGTCCATCTCGGAGGAAGAAATCATTGTAGTCTTTAATGGTTTGTTTTTTGGCAGAATGCCTGGCAGAGATTCATTTGGAGCCAATTCTTTAAAGCTTGCTATGCACTCCTTAGTACAGAGATTTTTAAGTGACTAATTTTGAGAAATTGACATGTGTCATGTCAGGATTATCTGCTCATTTTGCTTGTTAAGGAAGATGATGATCCCATACTCTGTAAAGGTCCAAATCACACTGCAGAAATAATCCAATCTGAGACTGCTTTAACTGTCCTGACTCAGTGCTAAGGAATCCTGGGAATTGTAGTTTATTGTGGCACCAGAGCTCTCTGATGGAGAAGACTAAACGTCTCACAAAACTACAACTCACAGAATTCCCTTGCACTGAAGCAGGGCAGTTAAGGTGGTCTCAAACTGAATTATTTCTGCAATGTGGTTTGGACCTATGGCATTGTTATATGCTATCCGGTCAGTTCCATCTTATGAAAGCCCTATAAATGAGAGACCTCCAAAAATTGTGTTACTAATTGCAAAATGTCCATAATGGGGTTGTGTGGTACATAAGATCTTAATACACCACTTTTATTTATTTATTTATTTATTTATTTATTTATTTATACATATATACATACCCCACCCTTCAGCCCTAAAGGCTCTCAGAGCGGCTTACAATTATTATTTTTAATTAGACAGTTTCCTGCCCTCAGGCTTACAATCTAAAAGACACAAAAGAAGAAGGGAATGGTGGTGGGAAAGGGGATGAGGTCCTGTGGTTATTTTAATGTTAGCCTGGGTGACCTAGATACTGTTAAACTTGCTGGGATTTAAGCAGCCTAATTGTGGAGAAAAAGCAGACTGGGGCTTTGGCAATATCCAGTCAGTGAGCCTGGCATCAGCCAATGGGAGCCAAGAAAAGGTGCAGGCTATTCCTAGGAGCAAGCATAAATCAGCTGAATGAGGAGTGTGGAATTAGATAGGGAATTGGATAGGGACCAGAGAAGGACAGAGGTTTATTAGACCATGAGGGGTTTTAGCAGACCAAGTGGCTGAGATACACTACTAAAAGGGGAAGTTGGAAGGGGGTTTGAATACCCAAGGTGGCCTAAAAAGAGGTCAAGTGTGGAAATTGCATTGGTGTGGCTGGAAAAGTCATAAAGTTGCAACAAAGTTTTAAAGCTCAGAATCTAGTCAAAAGTCATGTGGAACTGTAACCTAGACACCACTTCTACAATATTATAACAGATAATATCTTAGTTACTGTTTAAGCACATAAATACCACATCAACTCTGAATAACAACCAGAAGAGATATACTGTAACCAACTATCTTGTAAATAAAGTTTTCTTTTGTTTTAGTTCAACGTGTGGTCGCTTGAGGTATTTTAAGAAACTATCAGTCAAACGCTGCCAAGGGTTAATAATACTTTTATTGCTCAGAACAATCAAAATAGTGAGTTCCCTTCTTATAGAGTGGCACAGAGATAAAAAAAAAAGTATGGGTGTCACTCAAGCAAGGGATCTGAGTTTGAGGGTCTCATAGTGCAATTTGGTGGCAGCTAGGGAGGCAGCAATTACAAAAAATGGTGGCAGTGGTGGGATAAAAATACCCATTGTGCTGCCATGAGAGAAAAATAATTGGGTGAGTGAATCTCGCCTTCACACTCTCTATAGGAGCGCAGTTTCTCACTTTATAGTGGCCTCGGAAATGCAACCCAGTTTTGTTTAGGGAGGCCAGGCAAATCAAAGAATTTTAAATTTGCAGTTGTACTGTACAGTATGCATCTCATACTCCTATTATATCTCAATATTAAATCCCAAGACGACATACTGGCATTTTTAGAGACCACATAGCACTGAGCCTGCAAGAACTACACTGGCTTTCAATTCGCTTTTGAGCTCAATTCAAGTTGAACTACAAAGCTTAAACAGCTTGGTGCCAAGATATCTGAAAGACCATTTCCTCTCATATGAGCCTACCAGAAATTTGAGATTTTGAGAGGAGTTCCTGTTGTGTGTCCCAACACTTTGTAAAATTAAGTTGATGGGTACACGTAATAGGAATTTCTCTGTAGCAGTGCCTCAACTCTACAACTCTAGGAAATTAGGCTGGCCTCAACTCTTTTAAGCTTCTAGCAGGCAGCCAAAACAATGATGGCATTCAACATTTGAAATTTAAAACTGGTTTCTAGGATTGTTATAAAGTGCTTTTAAGAGGTTTTTAAATAATATTTTGGTGTGTTTTAAAATATTTTTTATCTTTGTATTGTTTTAATTGTTTTTTATTTATTCATCGCCTTGTGGGCTAGGAAGCAATACAGAAATACTAGAAAGAAAAGAAAAAGAAAACAGCAGACATTTTTGCTTATTTATATGTGCTAAAAGCATAGATTTACTGCTATAGTTTGAGAATTCTTAAATTAAAATATATCACTCATTCTGAATGTATTGATTTATGCATCTTTGTGTCAATATTAAGTCAAGTGACTTTCTCACTAAGTTAAAAAAAGACCTGGCAGGGCAGGATACATTGAGTGGGTTGCTGTAAATTTATATTTGTGCCTCTTACCCCAGGATTAAGCATTCTCACCTTTGTGCCCTTTACTCTTAATGAGTATTCAAGTTTTGCAGTGTTCCATAAACTAACTGAGATGTCCGTTTTCATAGATGTCATGAAAATAGTGACCTGTCAAATAACTGCCTATAGCTATCCACCAGCTTAAACATAACTCTAGTTACAGTGGTACCTCGGGTTACGAAATTAATTCGTTCCGCGGCTAATTTCGTAACCCGAAAAACCTTCGTAACCTGAATTGCCATAGGCGCTAATGGAAAAAATAGCTCTCTGCTGCCCTCTGGTGGCGGCCTTTCCATTGAAAATAGCGCCGAGGTTTTTTCGTAACCCGAAAAAACCTTCGTAAGCCGAAACAATAAATCCCTATGGGATTTTTTCGTATCCCGAAAAATTCGTAAGCTGGGTAATTCGTATCCCGGGGTACCACTGTAGTTAATTCAAGGAAGTTCACTAGGTTGAGCGACAGTCCTAACGTAGAGGAATTATAATCTCAGTGAAACTGTGATGCAATAAGACACTCTTGTGGTTCCAAGGGCACATCACAGAAACCATATGATTGATCAGAAAATTCCCTCCTTGACAGCCTGGTGGAAGGAGAGATCCAACACTCAGCACCCCATCCTGGCCTCTGCCCACCTCCAGTTGAACTCTGACATGAAGAGGGAATGTGTGTTGGTGGTGTGCCAAGGTAGATTAGTGAAAAATGTAAATCCACTAGATCCACAGTCATCACATCTCTCAACCATTCTGCAGTACACAAGGGAAGTTAGGCATGCTTTGATGTTAGTTTAATGTAATGTCTTCAAATTACTTGCAGTGGTCGGGGTTTTTGTACAAGTTTGGGGTAGGTGAGTTAGGTTTTTTTAAAAAAGTAAAGTTAATTGCCCTAGTTCTAGTTTGCTCTTAAATTTTAAATTATTCCATTAAAATGCAGAATCAGTTTTGTTTAGTTTGAAATGAATTCATTGGTCTCTCCCTCTCTCTTCCTTAAGCATCAACATTATTTTCTTTTTTCCTTTTTAATGAAGGTGTTATTTTTGTTTTGTTTGTGCACGGACATACAGATATTATTTAAAGGATGTAGGCAAACAAATGGAAGCTGAAACAAGACAAGATAGAGGTACTCCTAATGAGTAGAGCTAATCCGAAAAAGAGGATCCAATCAGTTTTCTTAAAATGAAATTCCTATTTTGGTAGCTCTTCTGGACTTGTACTTGATTGTAGTTGCCACCATGCCTTTTCGTTGCTGTAATTTGTGTACCAACACCCATTTCAGGAGATTAAAGATCTGGCCTATATAGGTGATGCCTAAATTAAATCAAACTTACATTTGAATTTCTCAACAAATTACTGAATAACACAGGACCATACAGCCAAGTAACAACATTTAGACTACTGTTTTCATCATCAAACTATTAAAATCAAAGGAGCGAAGCAGACTGGCACAATACACCAGTTTGGGGGCAGTGTGGGGATATGGTGTCTAGACAACGTACACCCCCAATGCTGCCCCCCAAACTGATGTCATGCTGCCCACCCAACCACATAATAATAATAATAATAATAATAATAGGTTTTATTTATATACCGCCCAATCACTGGGAATCCGAGCGGTTTACAACAGAGAGGATAATAGACGGTTCCCTGCCCACATGGCGGACAGTGTTGTGGCACTCTGACTGCACAGTATTTATACACTGCAGGAGCGCAGAAAAGCGATGACAGCGGCAGGAAAGCCACCCTTTTCTGCTTCAAAAATGAGCGGCATTTTGCTGCTTCTTTTTGCGCCAGAAAAAAGATGGATCAGGGTTGGGGCATGCAGTTGCCATGGCCCTGATCCAGTGCTCAAAGGGGCAGCATCAAGCCGCCCCTATATGGCCATCTGTTTCGGCTCAAAATCCAGTTTTGGGTAGCAACAAAAATAGATGCACTAAATCAATTAAACCTATCTGATTCCCATTAAACTAGTTCGTCTATTCTCCTCTCCATTGACGCCCCCCTGTCATGGGGAGAGGCTTGCGCATCCTAATGATGTTGTGAGCTATCCTGGCGGTGGTATAATAGCCACCGGCAGGGACTCCCATGCTGACGATGCTGCCCTCATTGCCCATACAGAAGCAGCTCTGCAGTGCCTAACATCCTGCTTTGCAACAGCTGCAGAGCTCTTTGGACTGGAAGTGAGTCTGAAGAAAACGGAAGTTCTCTACCAGCCGGCACCTCAGGAAAACACTACCATCCCCACATCACTGTAGGCACATCTGTGCTTAAGTCCGTCCAGCAGTTCACCTACCTGGGAAGCATCATCTCCTCAGATGCCAAGATTGATAAAGAGATAGATCACAGACTAGCAAAAGCATATAGTGCATTCGGAAGGCTTCACAAAAGAGTCTGGAGTAACAAACACTTGAGGCGAAGCACAAAAAACAGCGTGTATAGAGCCATTTTACTGTCTATTCTCCTCTACGGGTCTGAAACATGGGTCACCTATCGCCAACACCTACGACTCCTCGAACGCTTTCATCAGCGCTGTTTACGCACAATTCTAAATATACACTGGACTGACTATGTGACGAATGTTGCTGTCCTTGAGCAAGCAGGGATCACCAGCATTGAGGCCATGCTATTGAGGACACAGCTGCGCTGGGCAAGACACATTTCTAGGATGAAGGACCATCGCCTCCCCAAAATAGTATTCTACGGTGAACTCGCCACGGGTCAGCGTAAGAGGGGCGCCCCAAAGAAGAGATACAAGGACTCCCTGAAACAACATCTCAGGTTTGGCCAAATTGATCACCAACAATGGTCCGCCCTGGCCTTGCATCGGGAGGCATGGAGACGCACTATCCACGATGCTGCAGCCTTTTTCGAAAGCTCACGGCGAACAAGTCTCGAAAAGAAATGACAACGCAGAAAGAACCACAACCCGGAAACATCACCCAAGGAGACTTTCCGCTGTGCATTCTGCAACCAGACCTGTTTGTCCCGGATTGGCCTTTTTAGTCACCAACGCGCTTGTACAAAGCGCGGGATGCGTGCTTCCTGAATGTTCGTTCGCGAAGCAAAGCCAGAGAGAGAGAGAGTTCGTCTATTCTAGATGGGAACTAATAATTGGGATTAGGCCAAAAGATTATTTAGTAGCTAGCTAGCTTTAGTAATTATAGTGCACCCACGTCATACGCAGGTGTGCTTTACGCAGTATATGCTGAAAGCCATGCTGGGAGAAGGCGCGGTGCATCCCATAGGGAATAATGAGGTGCACACTGCCGCACCACCACGTGCACAAACCCCATTCATTTAAATGGGGCTCAAGCAGAAGCGAAATTCGCTTTATGCAGGGGAGTCCGGAACGGGCCCTCGTGTAAAGAAAGGGCAGACTGTATGTATTAATTATCTACTTTGCAGCTAACCTGTCCATATTCGTATTCATATTCATATTCATATACATATTAGTATTCATAATAGGATATTAACCTGTCATTAATTCAGAAACAGCTTAAAGGCACAAAACAACAGAGCAAATCAAGGCTAAACTCTCCCTAAAAGCCAAGATGACTAAACTGAGACTGTCATACTAGACATATCATGAGAAGACATGACTCAGTAGAAAATATAATAATGCTTAGCAAAGTAGAAGGCAGTATGAAAAGAGAAATATCACATTTCAGATGGATAGACTCAATCAAGGAAGCCATGGTCTTGAGTCTGCAAAGGCTGAGCAGAGCTAGTGATGATAGGCTGACTTGGAAATCTCTCATTCATAGGGTCATCATAAGTCAAAGTAAACTTGATAGCAATTAACAACAATGCACGACTCACTAGAAAATGGTAGTCAGCATTGATTTAATCATTGTGTTAAGGAAGGCAGCAGCAGCCTTGCTCCTGAAATGTTATCAGTTCTGACACTGTCAGTGTAATTCAGATTCCTTATATAGCTTGTTTTCTTTGTTTGAGAGTTAATCTCAAAATACCATTGTATCTAATATCTAAATTTTAGTTATCTAAAGTTTCTCTTGAATAATCAAGAATATGTACATAGTATGATGCCAACATTGTTACTGTTCTCTCAGCTGTTAAAGTCACAAGGCAGCATTTTTGGTTAACCAAGTGAGGCCAGTGTATGTCCATTAATACATAAAATAAATATGAAATTTGCCTAAGTTCTCAATACAAAAAATTCTGTATCAGTTTAGTTAAAGTTAATCAGAATAGAATGTAATAATTCATAAGAACATGTGATCTCTTTTAGTACCTGTAATGCTTCAGTATATCAACCAGTGTCAAGAAAAAAATATGGGTGAGGAGTATGAAATGTGATGAACATGTTTTGCTTTGTATTTTGAATGTTATAGGAAAGAAATAGTGAAATGGGTTGGCTATGCAATAGGTTTAGAAATGGCTGTTGGATCAGTAGCCCATCTGAATGAGGACTGATTCTTCAATTGTGCAAGAAATCTGTTACAAAAACATTACAGTAGGAAATAGAAAGTTTATATAATTCTCATCCTTGACTACATGGGATGTGATATTGCAACATATAGGATTATACAGTACAATCACAGTACTTGTCTGCTAAACATACAAGTTGAATATCTCTTATGCTGAATTCCAAAAAACTTCAAAATTGAAAATTGTCCACATGGATGACTGGGATAGTGTCAGCTTTGCTTTCTGATGGTTCAGTGTACACCAACTTTGTTTCATAAACAATTTCTTTAAAAAATATAATGTATAAAATTATCTTCAAACTGTGCTTATAAAGTGTATACGAAACATAAATGAATTTTATGTTTAGAATTGGGTCCCATTTCCAAGATATCTCCACGATATATACTGATATTCCAGAATCCCAAACACTTCTGATCAGAACCATTTTGGATAAGGGAAACTCAACCTATAGTACTTTGGTAACGTAAAGAAAGGAACAAAGTTGAGACATTGTAGAAGAGGTGGAGCAAGCTGTAAGTTTTATCTTCCCACTTCAATGCTTTGTATAGAACAAATTATTTCCTCTAATGAAGCCTTTTAAATTGTTCTTTTTTGTCATCTTGTCAATCAGTTTAATGATATTAATGATAAGCATGCATACATCATTTATGGTTTCATAGTGTTGTGTAAAGTCACATGGTTGGTTGTAGAGCTGTGATTGTTGTAGAGCTATATGGTGGTCTTATTCTTTGCATATTAAAGTATTGTGTGTATGTAAAATTTTGAAAGCAAAGTATTTTTTTTTTCTCCTTGATCTTTCAAACTGATTTTTATTAAAGTGACCAGGTGTTAATAATGACACTGTTCAGACTTGAGTTCCTCGTTTTCTAAACAAATGTTTGATAGCCACAAATGATGGAAAGCACTGCACAGTTTCTCTTTATCCTTCCCTTAATTTTCTTCTTGATGCTTACGCCATGGTTTAATAAAAACACAATTAAATGCTATGTCCAAAAAGGCAAATGTCTTTTTAATAACTCAGTGTTTTAAACAATCTCAAATTTATGATCCTGGAAGATAAACCAACATGAAAGCACTGTTCCCTTTTTCATATAACAACTAATTTTGGTTTAGTTACATCATTATGTAAATGCCAGGTTAGTGACAAGGAATGTTTAGTTGTTTAAATTGTTCCTGGCTGCAAAATGTGTTAAACAATCCACAAATTAAACATCCAAGCTGATCCAGTATCTATTTTTTTTAGTGAAGGAATGGAAAGTTATTTGGGCACAGGGCCACCATTGTGTAGTGGTTTCAGTGCTGGACTCAGACACTGGGATACCAGGGTTTGAATCCTGACTCAGCCATAAAAACCCGTTGGATGACTTGACAAGTCACGTACTCTCAGCCTCAGAGGATAGCAATGACAACCCCCCTCTGAAGAAACTGGCCAAGAAAAAACCTATGATAGCTTTTCCTTAGGGTTGCCATAAGTCAGAAATGACTTAAGGGCACACAACAACAACAAAACATTATATCAATTAGAGGTGATATTTCCCTTCCCAATTTTTTTTATTCCCTTCATTTTGAAAGTGTTAACATTTCTATTGGCAATGTTTGACTTTTACTTCATCACCTTGTATAGTTTGCTATTAGTCCTACTGTGTTTCCCTAGTAGGACATGGAGCTAGATTGAACCCTGAACCCAGATAGGACGGTACCATACAAAGTCTTTTGCCAAGAGTTCCAACCTGTCAGCCTCTGAGAGACAGGATCCTAACTGAAAGACAGGAGCGGGTCAGATGGACAAACTTTATTTAGAAACATCAACAATTTATAGAACTTTCAGCATAACATCAACAGAGAGAAATTGTTATGTGAGCAAAAAGTTGTTTTGCATAGGTTGCAAGGCATGCTAGAAAAAACAGTGTTTGCAACCATTTTAACATAAACATTATTTTTGTTAGATAAACAAATGTTCTCAGGATAGGACAGTCAACTTATTATTATTATTATTATTATTATTATTTTCTTATCTATAACATTGACCCAGAACACATTTCTTGCAGTTACAGCAGCTAGCAAGAAGCAACTTAAAATAGATTTTAGATATTTTAACCTTTAGAATCACCTCCTAATTTCTAAAGGTGTAAGAACTCCAAAATAAAAGACTACATTTTTGAAATGCTTTTGCTCCCAGGAACCTTATTTAAAACATTTACAGTTACTCAGATCCCTATAGTACAGTGGGCCCTTGGTACCTGCTGGAATTTAGTTCCAGGAGCCCTTGTGATTACCAAAATTTGTGGAATCTCAAGTCCCATTAAATGGAGTGGAATAGTAAAATGATGCCTCTTATATAAAATGGCAAAATCAAGGTTTGCTTTTTGGATCTCTCTCTCTCTCTCTCTCTCTATCCATCCATCCAAAAAGCAAACCTTGATTTTGCCATTTTATATAAGAGGCATCA
>NC_056522.1:39598318-39610689 GCF_019175285.1 Sceloporus undulatus | reverse complement strand
TGATGCCTCTTATATAAAATGGCAAAATCAAGGTTTGCTTTTTGGATCTCTCTCTCTCTCTCTCTCTCTATCCATCCATCCAAAAAGCAAACCTTGATTTTGCCATTTTATATAAGAGGCATCATTTTACTATTCCACTCCATTTAATGGGACTTGAGAATCCACAAATTTTGGTAATCACAAGGTCTCCTGGAACTAAATTCCAGCAGGTACCAAGGGCCCACTGTACTATAGGGATCTGAGTGTGTGTGTGTGTGTGTGTATATATATTTCAAGTCATGGATGGTTGAATCCATGGATAAAGAATCGGTAGATACAAAGGGCCAACTGTAATTCATAACAGATATAATTCAGTCCCAAACTCTGAAATTTTCCTTGTTTGTATTGCAACTGAGATAGAAGTTGGATTAAAATTCTTTCTAATAGCTCCCTCATGATCCTGCATTTGCTGCCTTTATGGCACCCCTATCTAAGAATGCAGATTTCTCATTGTAAAGGACTTTGAAATATACATGTTTAATAGTATCTATTTTTATTATCAGAATGAACCTCAGCAAGACATGGGTCTCTTCTTCATGAGTACAACCATGGGGAGGACTCTGAAAGTTTTTGCTTTCCTTTTAAATTAATCATAGTTTATCTTGATGCTTGAACAAAGCTGTGATTGACTTTAGCTATGGGTTGATGATAATAATAATAACAACTCTATTACAGCCATTTGGCCAGCACAATTACAAAATTTCAATTTAAAATGTAACTTAGTTTTATACCGTAGGTTCATATACAGGCAGATTGGAGAATATTATGGGTTGATGAAATTAGTCAGCACCATAACCTTTGAGGTGTTGGTTATTATCTTTAAAGCCATACATGGCTTGGGTCCTTACTACTTACGAGAGCGCCTTCTCCCGTATTGTCCACCCCCCCCCCCCTTATGGTCCTCTGGGATGAACTTACTTTAGTCTAGAAAATCCAAACTGTCCACTGTCAACCAGAGAGACTTCTCTATTACTGCTCCTACGCTATGGAATGACTTGCCAAAGGAGATCTGCCACATAACCACCTTTAGCGGCTTTCAAAAAGGCCGTTAAGACGGATCTTCCCCGGCAGGCCTTTCCAAATTAACCTCCCCTCCCCAAGCACAATAGCATCTTCCCCCTCCTACTATAGAGTCCTTTCCTCTTTTCCCTAATTCTTGATTTTATCATTATAATGTTTCATATTGTAATTTATTTAATTTTGTTTTATAATTTGGAATGAGAGGTTGAGAGGGGGATAAATTTTAATTGGATTTGATATGTAATACATTGTTTTTACATGTTGTAACCCACCTTGATTCCCCATGAAAAGGTGGGGTATAAATAAATCATACGATGTTGATGATGATGACAACGACATGAAGTTGGCTTGTTACAACAATGGTAAAGATTAGCCATAGTTCGTTTGGGGTTCAGAAAGCATGCTGAACTACAGTTAATCTGAAGTATAAACTTCTAGTTGTGCAACAAAGTGAGGAATGGAGGAGAGAGTACATGAATTTGAGGACTACAGTTGCTTGTGTTTGTCACTGCAAGTTATAGTTTGGCATTACCTCCAGATGCATTCAGTAATGTTTTCATTTATGTAGATTGGCCCATATTATTTATGAGGGAGTATGAAGGGAGCCAGGATGGTTTTTGTCAACCTTAATCCTGAACTGATTCCTGGCAATAGCTGCTCTTCTACATTAGATCTATGTACTTTTGTATTTTGAAGATTGAAAATAAAATCCATATAGTTAGCTTTCAAAAAGTTTGTATATTTACCAGAGGGTTAGGTTGGAGAGCTTGTGCACTGGCCTACCCCCCCCCCCCCCCCATGTAATTTTAGATCCAGTTCCAGTGGCTAAACAAAATTTTCTTGAGAACAGTTCTAAATATTTACAACAAAATTATATACATGTACAAATCACACATAGCTTTACATTGGTTTGTTCTCTTTAAAATGGGACTAATACTGATTGTTGGTTTTCTTAGTTAATATATCCAATAAATATACCATATTAGTATCTCTTTGTCTTAATATTGTAGTCCATCCTCTCTAATGCAAACTTCATTCACCACTATCAGGTTCATGTCCCCTAGACATCTGTTAACTCAATTGAAAGAAATCCCTTGATTATTTTTTTAAAGGTAATTATTTAAAATTATTCAGGGTCCCCCATGGCGCTGAGATAATCGTGGCTGAACTGTGTTGCCACGTTAATAGCATAATAATATTCTGTTAGTGCACTTCAGTAAATGGTGTTTTTAAAATTCTTTCAGCTTGTCTCATAATTTCTTCTAACTGAAGAACCAATATGAATCCCTTATTCTGTTGTAAGATATTCCAAGATTCATAATATTATATTATGTACAGGATATTATTTTCTTTTCCCAGGCTCCTTTTCTTTCAAACTTTGTGTAGCAAAAGCATAGCAACATTGCTAGTTGTATACTCAGTCATCTGTTTAATCCTTATCCCCTTCGCATTGTCAATACCCATCTAATTCCACTTTAACAACAGTAATTGGCTGATGGAGTAGCAGATATAGATTTGTTTTCCTGATGACTCCTTGACTTTTTTCCTCTAGTAATACTAATAGAATTCCAAATCCTTACTGGTGTGATCATGTCATGAGTAGGTCAACAGTCATGTCAAGGTCCTATTGGAAACTTCATAGCCGACATCTTAATTTAGACTTAGATATCTCCTCCCCCCTTCTATGTGCAATTGTAAGCAATTCTTTCAAGTCTCTCAGTCATTCCATTGTAATAGAATTCATTTAATTCAAAAGGAATTAGTTCATGATGTGAATGTATTTGGATCACTGCAGTTCAATAAAAATAAATCTAGGTGCATCTATTCTGAATTCCTTATTTCTTTCAATCTAGATGATAGAATTGTTTATTTACATATTTGTTCCTGTACAGATTTTCTGTGTTAAGCATTTACTTTAAAAAAAAAAACTTTTGCCAGGTAAAGTGGCTACTACTTATCACATGCCATCAAATTATTTGTCAGGAGATCCTTTGACACCTTCATAAGTGCTGATTGAGTTCTCATCAAACCACTGCCAATCAATGCAAAAATTTACTCGCTTGAGGTTTCTGCACTAGGTGCTTAATCCACCAATCACTTCTGTGCTGTCCTCTCCTGTTAATTCTATTCTTGCTTGCTCAGAATCAGTATTTAGAGCCAATCTAAATGTTTACTTAGAAGACAGTCCCATTGATTCATTGTGGTTTACTTGCAAGTAATAATGCTTACCGGTAGTCTCGCAAATTTAGCTACTTGTATGGTATACTGCTTCCTTCTGCTATAATTGGACATTCTTGTCACCAAAATAAGTTTTTGTCAACCCAAATAAGTCCATGGTTTCTTGACTAAGGTAGATATGCATCAGAAAGTAAGGAAAGATTCCATCCCAGTCTTTAGCAGAGTGGCTATTTATCTTGTGCACAAAGATCAGGCAGGGTGGGCATATCTAAAGCTGGTATGGTTGCACTGACTGATTTTTGTCTTCTCGGGAACATCACATCTAGGAATGAGCATAATGCATCCATCTTAAAATCACTCCAGTAGATGCCAGTTAGTTTCTGGGCAAAGTACAAAGTGTTGGTTATTACCTTTAAAGTCCTGCGTGCTTTGGGCCCAAGTTACTTATGGGGTTGCTTCCTTCCGTATAATCCACCACATACACTCAGGCCCTTTGGGGGACATTTGCATCATCCAGACAGAGCTAGACTGGCAACTATCACCCAGAAGACATTATTATCTGCCACCCCTAGACAATGGAATAACCTGCTGGCAGAGATTTGACAGCTAAACATGCTACCTGAAATTAAATCAGTATTGAAGACTTACCACTTACAGTAGGCCTACACAGTCGAACCTAAGCTACACATTTTAAACTAGAATATTTTAATTTGGATTATTATAATGTGTAATGATCATTTTCATCCTATGTTTGTATATTTTGACTTATGTGTTTACTGGACCATTAAATATTGTTTTTGAATATGTGTTGTACCCTGTCTTGAGCCATGGGGAGATGCAGGTAAGAATGTAAAATTTATTGTTTATATTATTACAGCTGCTCTTTCACAGTCAATATTTTTGTCACCTTTACGGTTGGAGGGGTTTGTTTATTTCCAGTTTCAGGGTGGGGACACCTTAAAACATCATATGCAGTTAATTTAGACCTTTTTAGTGTCTGATTGGGTATTGTTGTTGTTGTTTTGAATGTAGGGCTTGGTTTTAAATGATGAGCTTTGAGGTTTTAAGTTTTGTATGAAGTGGGAAGTGGTGGTTGGAAGGGCTTCAGTGAAGGAGAAGTAGGGAGGGAAGTACCGGAAGTGGTACTTCCCTTCATATAGATCCTTTGTTACGTGCCCCTAAGTTTTACCCTTGATTTATCCACGAGCCATATCAAAACCCACGATTTTGACCCTAAAACCTTCCCTCATCTTATACATGAAGTTGACATGTACAGGAGTATATATGGTACAACATTAGGAGCTAATTTTATCCAATGAAATAGTTCTCAATCTATAATACAGAAGAAATTCTCAGCTCACTGGCCCTACCTCAGGAAATCCTCTAAAGCATGAAGTATTTGTCTTAACAATTGATACTGGGAAGCATAATTTAGTGCCCAATTTATCAAGCAAACCTTGATTTTGCCATTTTGTATCAAGGACATCTTTTTACTATGCCATTGAAATCAAACCCCTTCCCACTGTATAAGTCTGCAGAACCTAAGCAGGGCAGTGGAGGACAGGGAGTCCTTCTCCCTGGAAACCAAGAAGATGAAATTGAGGCTTTTGTACTCTGGCCATGTCATGAGAAGGCACAACTCACTAGAAAAGACATTGATGCTTGGAAAAGTGGAAGGCAATAAAAAAAGAAAAGAAAAGAGGTAGACTGCATACCAGATGACTATACTTAATTAGGGAGGTCAAGGGCCTGAATTTACAGGACTTAAGTAGAATAGTGGAGAAGTAGCCCTGAGCTCTGGTGGCGCAGTGGTTAAATGCCTGTACTGCAGCCACTCACTCAAAACCATAAAGTTATGAGTTCAATACTAGCCAAAAGGCTCAAGCTCGACTCAGGCTTGCATTTTTCCAAGGTCGCTAAAATGAGTACCCAGATTGTTGGGGGCAATTATCTTACAATTTGTAAACTGCTTAGGGAGTGCTTAAGTGCACAGATAAGCAGTAAAGAAATGTTATTGCTGTTGCTAGAATAGTGGGGACTTGAAGATGTCTCATCCATAGGGTCGCCATAAATCGAGGCCATTTCAAGGGCAGTTAACAACAGCCAAGGCTAGGAAACTGGGGGACTAGAATTTGAATCCCTGCTTAGCCATGGAACCCCATTGGGTGACCTTGGGCAAGTCACATTCTCTCAGAGGAAGACAAGAGCAAATCCCCTTCGAATAAACACCAATAGTAAAGATTTGATTGAGAATGGCATAAAACCTGAATCATGAGAAGCCATGACTCACTAGCAAACATTATTGGAAAGGTAGAAGGCAGTAGAAAGAAAGGAAGACCACACACGCTAGATGGATATACTCAATCAGGGAGGTCATGAATCTACAGGACCTCAGCAGAATAGTGGAGTCACTATCTAGTGAAATAGCTCTCCGTCTGTAATATAGAAGAAATCCTTAGCTCAGTGACCCTGCCTCAGGAAGTCCTTTAAAGCATAAAATATTTGTCTTATCATTTGATACTGGGAAGAATAACTTAGTGCCCAATTTATATTAGACTGATACTTTCCCAGGCCCTTGCTTGATTTAGATATTCAGTGTACTGTAATTGCTTTAATTTTTTAGCATTTTTGGAAAGCTATCACTGATGACAGACTTAATCTTAATCTTGCCCCCCTTCCTTGTATAGTGTAATACTTGATGGCTAGACTCAGTGAGTATAAGACCTCATCTTTTTTAGTGAGTCATGTTGGGGAAGGGTGCTGAGCTAAAAAGACAAACAAAACAGGTCAAACCAGAACTCCTCCTGGAAGTCAAGAAGATGAAACTGAGGGGCGAAACAGATGGCCCTGAAGGGGTGGTGTGATGCCACCCCTAAGAGAGCCAGAATGGGGACGCAGCAACCACACACCACGACCCCAATCCAGCCAGCTTCTGCCCCAAGTCCACTCCTATTTGGTGTGGGGAAAAGCCACCCTTTCCACTACCGCCACAGCTTTTTAGCATTTCTGCAGTGCATGTAAACAATGCGCCACCAAAACGCAGTTTGTTTGTTGTTGTTGTTTGTTCTGTTTTTTTAATATTGCATTGGATTTAATACTTTTTTAAGGAGGGGAGGGTACCAAGGATTTTATATGTTTTGTATTTTTAACTTTGTTAGCAGCCCCGATTGTTCTCAGAGGGGCAGGATACAAATACATTATTATTATTATTATTATTATTATTATTATTAAACCAGCTTACGTTTGGTCAGCTGTGCAGCTTCCTGGCAGCTTGTGGGTGGCATGAGAGTGTGCAGCGTCTAAACGCCATGCTCAGACACCATCCCCAAGCTGGCGCAAAGGGGCCATTTGCTTTGCCCCTGAGGATATCATACTTTGGCCACATCATGAGAAGGTGTGACTCACTAGAAAAGAGATTGATACTTGGAAAGGTGGAGGGCAGTAGAAAGAGAGGTAGACTGCATACCAGATGACTAGACTCACTTGGAGGTCATGGGTCTGAATCTACAGGACCTAATTAGAATAGTGGAGAAGTAGAATAGTGCAGGCTTGAAGATGTCTCATTCATAGGATTCCAATGAATCGGGGCCGATTCAAGGGCAGTTAACAACAGCCAGGGCTAGGAAACTGGGGGACCAGAGTTTGGGTGACCTTGGGCAAGACACATTCGCTCAGAGCAGGAGTAGGCAACCTTTTTGAGCCAGGGGCTGGGTTGCTGTCCCTCAGACAACTGGGGGTCCGAAACTGGGGGGTGGAGCTTCCAACCTCCAGGGGCGGGGCCATATGCTCCACCCCCGGAGTGATAATTATAATAATAATAGTTCCAAGCATGGAAACTACTACAAAGAAATTCAAAATAAAAGGCAGAAAAGCATGCACACTGTCTCAACCCAGAAAGGCACAAAGTGCTGAGAGGGGATTTTGCACAGAGAACACCAAGGGCTCCTTCCCGGCTTCTGAGGGGCCTCGAGGCCCTCAGAGGCCAGGAAGGAGGCGGGGGACACCCGCGTGAGCATTCTCACCGGCTCTTTCCGGCTTCTGAGGGGCCCTCGAGGCCCTCAGAGGCCAGGAAGGAGGCGGGGGACACCCGTGCAGGCGAACTCGCCGGCTCTTTCCCGGCTTCTGAGGAGCCCTCGAGGCCAGGAAGGAGGCAGGGGACACCCGCGTGGGCGTCCTCGCCGGCTCTTTCCCAGCTTCTGAGGGGCCCTCGAGGCCCTCAGAAGCCAGGAAGGAGGTGGGGGACACCCGTGTGGGTGTCCTCACCGGCTCTTTCCCGGCTTCTGAGGGGCCCTCAGAGGCCAGAAAGGAGGCGGGGGATACCCACGTGGGCGTCCTCGCCAGCTCCTTCCCGGCTTCTGAGGGGCCTCCAAGCCCCTCAGAGGCCGGAAAGGACGCAGGGGACACCCGCACGGGCATCCTCGCTGGCTCTTTCCTGGCTTCTGAGGGGCCTGCGCGAGAGGCCCAAGACCCCGCACGCTTGCCCCGCGGGGCCTTTGGCGGCGGCAATCGGCGACAGGACCAAGGAGGGGCCGGTCCTAACGGCTCGGCGGGCCGCATGCGGCCCACGGCCCGTAGGTTGCCGTCCCCTGGCTCAGAGGAAAGCAAGGGCAACCCCCCTTCAAATAAATTCTGCCAAGAAAATCACATGATAGCTTCATCTTAATAAATAATAATAATAAAAATTTTATTTTTATACCGCCCTTCCGCAGATCAGGGCGGTTTACAGCATTATAAAATACAAATCACAATATACCAATAAAAACAATACAGCAACAATATAACAATAAAAAAAAACCCGTTAGCCCACCCTCTTTGTTACAGAAGAGGAAGGGAGGCCCACTGGACTTTAATCGGGGAATGCTAGGTGGAAAAGAAAGGTTTTCAGGTCCTTTCTAAATTGGGCCAGGGAGGTAGTTGAGCGGAGCTCTGTGGGCAGCGTGTTCCAAAGGGCCGGGGCGGCGATGGAGAATGTCCTCCTCGTAGTGGAGGACAGCCTAGCCCCTGGCACCCTAAGGAGTTGCTGCCCAGATGTTCTGAGGGTGCGGGACGGAATGTACTGGGAGAGGCGGTCCTTCAGGTATCCTGGGCCCAAGCCATTTAGGGCTTTATAGGTCATCACCAACACCTTATATTGTGCCCGAAAGCGAATAGGCAGCCAATGCAGATCTTTAAGCACCGGTGTAATATGGCTGGCCCTGGAAGTTCCAGTGACCAGCCTGGCTGCCATATTCTGTACCATTTGTAGCTTCCGGGTTTGGTATAAGGGTTGCCCCATGTAGAGTGCATTGCAGAAATCCAATCTCGAGGTTACCAGAGCATGTACAACAGTTTCAAGGTCCCTCTGGGCCAGGTATGGGCGCGAATAAGCCGAAGCTGATAACAGGCGTTCTTGACCGTCACATTCACCTGAGCAGTCAGGTGAAGCGACGAGTCAAGAAGCACCCCCAGACTGCGCACGGAGTCCTTTACAGGGAGCGTGGCCCCATTCAGGACAGGTGGAACTACCGCCATTCATGGACCAGGGGGACCTATCACAAGTACCTCCATTTTCTCTGGATTCAGCTTGAGTCGGTTTTCCCTCATCTATCCCATTATTGACTCTAGACAGGCCACGAGAGGAGAGACGCCATCCTCAGTCACTGCATCAGTCGGAGACATAGAGAAAATTAATTGGGTGTCATCAGCGTACTGATAACCCCGCGCCCCATGTCTCCGGATGATCTATCCCAGCGGTTTCATGTAAATGTTAAATAGCATGGGAGACAGAATGGCTCCCTGAGGGACCCCAGTTTTAAGGGCCCTCTCATCGGAGCAGACGTCTCCCAGCTGCACCATCTGGGACCTCCCGGAGAGGTAGGACCGGAACCATTGGAGCGCAGTGCCCCCGATTCCCACCTCTGCCAGGCGCCCCAGAAGGATACCATGGTCTATGGTATCGAAAGCCGCTGAGATGTCCAAGAACACCAACAGGGAAACGCTTCCCCTGTCGATGCTCAGACGGAGATCATCGACCAAGGCGACCATGGCCGTCTCAACCCCGTAACCTGCCCGGAAGCCAGTTTGAAATGGGTCCAGATAATCCGTTTCATCCAAGACCGCCTGAAGCTGGATCGCAACCGCCCTCTCGATCACCTTCCCCAAAAATGGCAGCAGCGAAACTGGCCGATAATTATTATGTACCAGGGGGTCGAGGGAGGGCTTTTTAAATATAGGTTTTACAATGGCCAATTTTAATTCTGATGGAAATTGCCCTTCCCTCAAAGATGTATTAATGATCCGGCGTAACAATGAAGTTACCGCCGGTCCCCCCTGGGCCGCTAGCCATGAGGGACAGGGATCGAGAGAGCAGGTTGTCTTCCGAACACTTCCGAGGATCTTGTCCACATCATCGGTACTTACCAACTCAAACCGATCCAGTTTAATGGAGTCCACGGAGGCTCTGGACACCTCTACCCTAGGTTCTGCTGGAATGTTGGCGTTAAGATCTTCGCTTATCCGAGAGGTTTTATCCACGAAAAAGTCGTTAAATTTGTCACAGCAGGCCTTAGGGTCACTATAAATCAGAAAGGACCTAACATCACACTCCTACAACTATAGTAAGGTTGTAGCTCATTGGATTGTTCCTGTTGAGAACAAATTTGAAATATAGCCCTGATCTCTTGACTGTTTGGTGAGTTTCAGTATTTATTATTGTCAGAGTGGTTTAAATAAGAGCTTGGAGAAAACAAAAAAGGAATAATAAATGTTATTGTTATTTACTCATTACTTTTTATTCCTCTTTTAAAAAGCATCAACACTAAAGGTTTGATTGAGAATGGCATAAAACTTGAAAGAAAGAAAAAACCTGCAACCATTCACTCGAAACCACAAGGTTGCGAGTTCAAGACCAGCAAAAGGGCCCAAGCTCGACTCAGGCTTGCATCCTTCCGAGGTCGCTAAAATGAGTACCCAGACTGTTGGGGGCAAATTAGCTTACTTGCTAATTAGCTTACTTGCTGTTCACCGCTATGATCTTTGGAATAGCGGTATATAAATAAAACAAATTATTATTATTACATTAAAATATCCCAAAGAGTAAAAATGCTCTTTAAATTAATACAAAAATATTTTTCATTGAACAGGAAGATAACAGTGTTCTGACTCATTATATTGCTTTTGAATTGTAGAATTGCTTCATCCTTATTACCAACAGAAGTAACAGTTAAAAAATAATGGTGTTTGTTACTGTATGTTGAAAAAGTCAGAGTATAGAAATTCTGTAATATAATATTACTATATCCAAAAAAAGTAAGGATTTTTTTCATGTCATTTTTGCTAAAATCTTTACATTAAGTTTTCATGTTTTCTAAATGCTTAACTAGTAATAATTTTTAATCCACTTTGTTGGGTTATATAGTTAACAGCTATACTGGGTTGGTACTGAAAGGACGACTACCAGTTTTGACACTGAGAGTTAATTATGAAATAAAAGACAGATTTTTGCTCAGGCGAGAATTAGCCTAGCAGTTCAAAATATAAACAGTCACCTTGGAATCACATAACAGGGAGTGACACCCTTTCTTTGACTATAGGCTAGATAGATCTTGTGCAGTTGAGTTAGACTGATCAGCTGTTTGTCTATTGTACTTGTTGTTCTATTTAATTAATTTTGGAAATAGTTGTTGCCTTCCTTTGACATTCTCTCAAAGTTCATGTGTGTTAAATAATTCAAGAAGAATAACTAAGTTTATTTTTCTGCTTCCAAAGAGGATGAGATAGTTATCAGAGGTTATTCTTTCTAAGTAGAGAAGGGTGACATTCAACACAATGTTTAAATATAGAAAAGTTGTAGTGTTTTCAGTTTCTTTAATTAGCTTTTGCATGAGTCTCTGTCATAAACTGCTGGCTCCGTATTTTGTTGTTCTGCTTTCCAGGTGACCACAATTCTATGAATGCTTCTATAACATGTAGCCTTATTTAATAGTAACAATGGCCTCCCCAAATAAGCTCATATTGGCTAATACAGAGAATCCTTCTTTTAAATAGGCTAATGTTGAAAATACAAAGAACTACTGGAGGGTAAGGAGAGGGCATCTTTTGGATAAGCCATCAGTATGATACAAGTGAAGATTGAACTTCCAGTGTACAAAAGACTTCTTTTGGCTAATGTTCTGGAGTTTTTATTGTTGTTTGAGATCATACTGAGCACACCACTGTGTGGTGGTTGTTGCTCCCCCTCCCCCAAAAAGCTCAGCATCTGTGAATGCACACCAAGAAAAACGTCCGATAACACTATTCAAATAGAGGGTATCATAGGTTATATGATGATACGTGCCAGTACCATTGTTTAGTAGTCTGTATGTCTAGCCATTTGTGTTTGCAATACATTGTTATCAACTACATGCTATAGTTTCTCTACTATGACTTTGATTCCCTCATAATTTGGATTTCTGTAATGCGCTCTACATGGGGCAACCCTTGTACCAAACCCGGGAGCTTCAATTAGTACAGAACATGGCAGCAAGGCTAGTCACTGGATGCTCCAGGACTAGCCACATAACACCTATTTTGAAAGATCTTCACTGGCTGCCCATTCGCTTCCGGGCGCAATACAAGGTGTTGGTTATTACCTATAAAGCCCTAAATGGCTTGGGCCCAGGGTACTTGGAGGACCGCATCTCTCCATATAATCCGCCCCGCACTCTCAGGACGGTCGGGAAGCAATTATTAAGGGTTCCTAAAATGAGATATACCTCATCCTCGCGAAGGGCATTTTCTGTCTCGGCCCCGCAGATTTGGAACTCTCTTCCTGATGAGCTCCGCTCTGTTACCTCCCTTGACCTGTTTAGGAAGAAACTTAAGACCTACCTCTTCCAACAGGCTTTTCCCCATGTGTCTTGACATCTGTTCCCCACCATATATGCTGCTTTCCAGCTAGTTCTGTCTTTTTGGCTATGGTTTTTATTCTCTGTGGTTTTATTGTGTTTTTAATTCTGGTATGTTTTTATGATGTTTATATACTGTTGTCCAAATTGTATAATGTTTTATATCCTTGTTGTAACCCGTTTTGATCTCCTTTGGAAAAGCGGGCTATAAATAAACAGTATTATTATTATTATTATTATTATTATTATTATTATTATTATTATTATTAT
>NC_056522.1:39318598-39598308 GCF_019175285.1 Sceloporus undulatus | reverse complement strand
GCTGAAAGCTTTTGTTGTATAAGAAGAGGGAGGTGTTAAAATGATTAAATTGCTTTATAATGTGATGATCTTGGTGTTTCTATAAAGTGTCTATTTCTTATTCTGCTTAGAGCTGAGCTCTTCTCATTGGAGTAAACTTTCCCTTCGCATGTCAGTCCTAACTATCTAACTAAGCAAAGCTGTTCCTTCCTACTGACATCATGTAACTGGACAGAAGATAACTCTTTCTACTTCATCCTTGTTTCTCTGTAAAGGATTCAAATAGGAAATGGAATCATGTTTTGCTGTACTTTATTCTCCTTCCTATAATTAATCAGTGTTGTACAGATGTAATTTTGCTTCTAGAGTTGAAATGTGACCTGATTTACTGTAGCAAACAATAGTACTATGACAGATGTACATGATTCTGTCAGAATTCCTTTGTTGTCCCTAATGTGTACTAGTAAGGTGTTTCTGCACTAACATGGGCACATGCTTCAGTGCTCCTATCTGTAACTCAAACTTCTTGTTAGGGGGAAACATTGAGGTATTTCTACTTCTATGTCTAATAAAGAACTTGCACTTTTTGTGAAGTTTTATCATGCTCTTCTAAGACTTTCAAAATCATGTCAAGTGTAGTGTTTGGTAGGGTCGCACAATTGACAACTCATGTGCAATTCTGTTCCTCTTTAGCTATAATTGTTATGGTAGTGTGCTATTGTTTGGTATCTCAAAGTGGCAGGACTAGTAGTCAGTCGCTATGTGTTCATACATAATCCACAATGTCTTGCTTATCTTTATTTATTCGTGAGTAATGAGCATGCATATGCATCTAGCCTGTTCACTTCTCCCTTCTTCAGCCTCACTTATGTGTGATACAGACCAATAAGAACAAGGTGAATATAGTTTTGTTTTTAATTATGTAGATCACCTTCCAACATTTGCCATGAATGTTCTGGAAATTCCATTGTGATAGGGCTGTCTAATGGGTTCATCAATGGTACAAACAAACTGGTACAGATCGGGCAGCTACTCACGTAATGCTGCATATTTTTATTTTCAATGTGCCACAAAATTATTGGGTTTGAGGTTAACATTTTCTAATGTCTTGATGAGTTTGGTGATTGGTTTCCCCTGCTATAATGTTGATGCAATCATTACTTCATGGGGATGGGGAATACGTGATTCAGCAGTAATAAATACAAAAAAGACATTGGGGTTATTGTTGACCATAAATAGAACATGATCTAACAGTGCAGCAAAGAAGGTAAATTTTAGCCTGCATTAATATAAACTTAGTTTCCAAGTCAAAGGAAATCCTAATCCTACTGTGTAGTCCCACTGTGTAACTAACTGGTCAGGCACCATCTGGAGTACTGTTAAGAAGATCTGGACAAGTTGGACTAGATTCAACAAAGGGCAACAAGGATGTTAAGAGAGATGGAGAACAAAACATACGAGGAAGGAGTGAAGGAGCTGGGCAGCATGTTCAGCTTGGTGATTGAGGGTGATTACACCCTTTAAATACCTCAAGGGCTGTCACAGAGAAGGCAGGGTAGACCTCTCTTGCTCCAGAAAGTAGGGCCAAATCTAATAGTGTGAAATTACAGGAGAGTAGATTTTGATAGAACATTAGAAGGAACTTTGAGTGATTTGTCATTAAAACCAATTTCTTAGAGAAAGACTCTGGACAGCTACCTTCAGAAAGAATCTAGACAGCTACCTGCTGAGGATTCTTTAGCTGGAGATCCTGCATTGAACAAGGGGTTGGACTTGATGGCCCATGGGGTCGTTTCCAGCTGTGCTTCAGCACTGTCATTCTGTTGGTCTGAAGGTTGAAGCCCGCATTGCAAATCAGGTCTCATGTACAGGGTGATATTGTGCTAGTTTAAGGGTTTTCTGTACCACTGGCAGTTTTTATTATCACTCACATCATATTGAAGACCTTTTCAAAAGGTGCCCTCTCCTTACAGTCCAGTAGTGCTTTGTTTCTTCAGAATTTGCCTACTAATACAAGGATTCTCACTGAAACCTGATTGCTGTAGTTATCTCCAATTCTACATGTTCCTCTATGTCCTTTAATATGTTATGTGGTCTAACATGGACAAAGGGGAAAAAACTACTTTGGTTATGCAAATATGATTATGTTAATTCCATATAAGGTATACATTACACATCTATAACATTACATATTTCTATGTACTGTAGTCTACAAAGCTATACCAGAGTATAGCTAAAGCCAGAGTGGTATAGAGGACTATAAATCTGGAGACCAGGGTTCAAATTCCTACTTGGCTAGGGAAACTCATGGGGTGATTTTCGGCAACTCACATTCTCTCAGCCTTAGAAGAAGCCAAAGGCGAATGCCTTCTGAACAAATCTTGTGAAATCTTGTATGTGGTAGGTTCTTCTTAGGATCACCATAAGTCAGAAATATCTTCAAGGTATACAACAACTGCAAAGTTGCCCCAAGTGCTATAGGCTGTATTTCAATACCAGGTGCTATAGGCTGTATTTCAGAGGAAGGAACTGATAAAACCACCTCTTACTCCTTGCTTAAGAAAACTCTATGAAATTCATGGGGTCACCATAAATTGGCAAGTGATGTGAAGGCACGCGCGCGCACACACACACACACACACAGTGTTTAATTGTGTTGCATTCAGCTTTTCTTTTAGCTTCAAATATTAAAATGTCAGCACAGGAAAGAGCACTCTCCACATCATCTACCATTTGTGACAACCAAAACTGGAGGACCCCTCAGTAAGAGGAAATCTAGTATAATCTTTTAATGCAGTATTCCCTAAATGAGGGGGTGAAAGATCATTATATATTTATTTAGCTAAGGGAATATGCCAGAATCCTGCATCCAGTTGTGTGGTAGGGATGAAATTTCTTATTGTGAAATTTGCTGTGGAACTACTGATACATATCATTTTCATCCAGACATCTATGAGAGTTCATTAAATTCTCCTCCAATTGTATTTGCCTCTTTGGATGAGATTTGGAGTAGTATGCAGGACTGTCGTTGCATCCATGGAAGCAGCTTCTGTGAGCACATGTGGACAAGCTGTAGAACTCTGGTGGCGCAGTGATTAAATGCTAGTACTGCAGCCACTCACTCACAAACCACAAGGTTGTGAGTTCAGTACCAGCCAGGGGCTCAGGGTCAACTCAGCCTAGCATCCTTCTGAGGTCGCTAAAATGAGTACTCAGCTTGTTGGGGGCAGTTAGCTTACACATTGTAAACCACTTAGGGAGTGCTTACATTCACTGATAAGCGGTATGGAAGTGGATTTGCTATTGCTTTGGCTGTTTGATGTTCAAGTAGTTAAGGCAAGATTTGGTATCAAATGTTATGACAGTTTACCATTAAGATCTCTGATGTGGTTTTCTTCAGTAATATCATACACGAGTCTGTGTGTGCACGATCATGGTAAAAGTGTCAAGAGGTTCTAAGAATTACTGACTACTCAGGTTAAATCTAAAGTGTTCATAAATCTCATTGTTCTTTCCCAGTAAATAGTCTGTTAAGATGTCACAATTTTACTGTATTAAGCCTTAAATAATTCAGAGATACAGGATGAGCATCCCTGATCCAGAAATCTGAAATCCAGAAACCAACTCTCTTTGCTGCCAGTTGCTGACTTCTACCTAAGTGTGATGGCTTGGCATTCCTGTTCATGTCTCTCAAATCCTCAGTCTCTCCATCCTCTCATCTTATACACAACACAGGTAAGGAACAAAGGAAGCATGAAGTTGGAGAGATGTGGCAGGCTAAAAAAGAGAATGAGGACACTTAGAAGGATTACTGTATAAGTCTACAATTTTTAGTGAAATTTTAGTTTAAAAACTGACCTCAAAAACCAGATTTGATTTATCCACAAGTCACAGAAAGTACTGTACTGTATTTAAATTCTTATAAAAAAAGTAGCCATTCCCTTCTTTATCTTTGATGAAAAGCAAGACCTTAGGCCATTTCAGGAATACCTAAAAGCAGCAGCACCACCTCTACTCTCTCCACCACAGCACCCCTTCTGGGAAATGGTGGCAGTGTCACCTCTTTGGCACTTCCCCTCAAAAGAATGCTAAGAGAAATCAGGCCTTGGAGGATTTTGAATAAGACATTTGTGTATGTTTGTCAGCTTTTTGGAGTTAAGATCAGGCCAAGTTATCACATTAAATTTAAAGGCTATAATCACTGCTAATATACAGTGGACCGTTGTTATACACTGGGGTTTGGTTCCAAGATCCCCCGTGTATAACAAAATCCGTGTATGCTCAAGTCCCATTAAATATAATGGCATAGCAAAATGGTCTCCCTTATAAAAAATGGAAAATCAAGGTAAATTTATACTTTTTTTGAACATTTTCAAACCGTGTATGCTTGAATCTGTGTATAAAAAATCCGTGTATAAGAAGGGCCGACTGTAGTTGCCATTTTTATTGCCTTGCCTTTTCATCCTTTTGACATTTGGGTGTTTTCTAAGCCCAGCCTATGCCTGGTCACGTCCCCTACACATCACATAACCATGATTTACCATAGTTCCCTCCTCATCCACCCAGCTTTTAGGGCGAGCACACACAGTCCTGCCTACCAGAATTTTGTAAGATCTCTGGCATAGTTTGCGTTTGTTTTGTCCTATCCATCCTTTGTTACATACCCCTAGGTTTTACCTTTGACTTAACCATGAGTCATGTAAAAACCCATGATTTTAGTCCCAAAACTTGCCCTCAACTTATACATGAGGTTGAGTTGTAATCACATATATACTGTATTTATTGCCCATTCTCTCCCCCGGCTCTGTTCTTCACATTTACTTACACAAAACAAGAATTGGGGCCTCTATAGTAGAGAGCCTTAGTAAATGGTAATAAAAGGCAATTTTTTTTATGAATTGAAGGTTTTTTCCAGCAATAGCAATAGCATTTCTGTACTGCTTCGTAGTGAGCTCAGCACTCTCTAAGCAGTTTACAATCTGTAAGCCAAATGCCCCCAACAAGCTGGGTACTCATTTTACCGACCTATGAAAGGAAGGAAGGCTGAGTCAACTTGAAGCCCTCTGAGATCAAACTCACAACGTTGTGGCTGCAGTACCACCATTTAACCACTGTGGCACCAGTTCTTCCTATTGTCTCTCTGTAAGCATTGTCTCTCTCTAAGCTATTCAGTCGGAAGGTGGCCTGATTACTGAGTGTAGCTCCAGCCGTGAGACCATCATGATGGAGTAGCAATAGGGTGAGTCGAGTGGGTCAGCGGAGAAGGGTGGTAGGTGAACAGAGAAAGGGCTTTGCACCAAAAGTCGTGTTGTGACCAGCCAAGATAAATTCCTTTTTAAAAATTGCTCTGTGTTTGTGTGTGTGTGTATGGGGGGGGGGGGGTTACCAGAACCCAACAAAAAAACGTTCCAGCAACCCCTTTAAACATGTGTATGCCAGAAAGAGTGCTGTTGTGTTCCTGCCTTAATAAAAAAACAGGGACTCATCCAGGTGCCTTGCTTGGCAGTTGTGTTCTTCTGAGCCAAGTTATTTTTCTTGAAGCACAGTGGCACCTTCGGGGGGGCTGCCTATATGATGGACGCTTGGAAATGAGTGCCATTTCTGGCTTCCTAATCCCTTTATCACCATTTCCACAGCAAAATTCTCAGTATATTTTGTCCAGATCATTCAGATGCAAGCCTTCCCTTCCTGAATGGCTAAATTTGTAAATGGTGGTCAATTCCCATTTCCTTTCTCTCTCTCTCACCTCGCAGAGGTAGTGTTGGAAGTAGCTTGAAGTCAATGCCACTTTGAATACCATTTTGGAAGAAAGGTGTGAAATAAATCCAATAAATAAATAAAATGCTTCTGCACAATTTTCCCACAAGAAGAGAGGTGTGGGGGGATATAGCCAAGAGAAGCATTCTGTAGATCCTGCTGCTCCTCTCTACTTGGACCATGAAGTGTGTTTGTGAGGGACTCTTCTTCCTATTTGTCCTGCTTGTTTTTGTTCTTCATCTTCCTCCCCACCATCAACACCTACCACTTCATTCATTCACTACTTGTTTTGTGTATAAGACATGAAGCTGGATAGATATTCCAGGTATTCCAAAATCCAAAAAAAAAAAAAAAAAAAATCCAAAATATGAAACAGTACTGGTCCCAAGCATTTCTGGTAAGGGATACTCAGTCTGTACCAGGATCAGGCTTTCAACAATCTGATTCTTAATAATATAACAACAACAACAACAACAACAACAATAAAAGTTTATTTATATACCGCCCTTCTTGGAATCAGGGCGGTGTACAATAGGAAAACATACAATAATACAACATACGATAATACTAAAAACACATTAAAACCAATGTAATAAAACAATAAAACTTGTGCCAGCTAACAGTGCTGACGAAGGAGGGGGGGAAGGGAGGAAAGCAAATCTGGGGACAAGAGTCAGGGGTAGGCCTGCTCGAAAAAATAGGTTTTCAATCCCTTCTTAAATTGGGTTAGGGAGGTAGCTGAGCGGAGCTCAACGGGCAGCAAGTTCCAGAGTTTGGGGGCCGAGGTAGTAAAGGCCCTCCTAGAGGTGGAAGCTAGTCTGGCCTCTGGAACATTTAGACGTTGCTGCCCGGATGATCTGAGTGTGCGGGGCGGATTATATGGAGAGAGGCGGTCCTCCAGATACCCTGGGCCCAAGCCATTTAGGTCTTTATAGGTGATAACCAACACCTTGTATTGCGCCCGGAAACGAATAGGCAGCCAGTGTAGATCTTTAAGCACCGGTGTTATATGCCTGGCCCTGGATGTTCCAGTGACCAGTCGGGCTGCCATATTCTGCACTAATTGCAGCTTCCGAGTATGGTACAAGGGTTGCCCCATGTAGAGCGCATTGCAGAAATCCAAGCGAGAGGTTACCAGAGCGTGTACTACAGTTTCAAGGTCCCTCCAGCCCAGGTAGGGACGCAGCTGGCGTATCAGCCGAAGCTGATAACAGGTGCTCCTGACCGTCGCATCCACCTGAGATGTAAGATGGAGCGACGAGTCAAGGAGCACCCTCAGACTGCGTACCGAGTCCTTCACGGGGAGCGTGATCCCGTTCAGGACAGGTGGAGCTACCGCCATCCCTGGACCAGGAGAACCTATCACAAGTACTTCTGTTTTCTCAGGATTCAGGCTGAGTCTGTTTTCCCTCATCCAGCCCATTACCGACTCCAGACAGGCCACGAGAGGAGAGATGCCATCCCTGGTCACTGCATCAGTCGGAGACATAGAGAAGACTATTTGGGTGTCATCAGCATACTGATAACCCCGCGCCCCATGTCTCATCTGGAACCTCCCGGAGAGGTAGGATCGGAACCACTGGAGCGCAGTGCCCCCGATTCCCACCTCTGCCAGGCGCTCCAGGTCTATGGTATCGAAAGCCGCTGAGATGTCTAAGAGCACTAACAGGGACACGCTACCCCTGTCGATGCCCAGACGGAGATCATCGACCAAGGCAACCATAGCAGTCTCAACCCCGTAACCCGCCCGAAAGCCGGTTTGAAATGGGTCTAGATAATCCGTTTCTTCCAAGATCGATTGAAGCTGGATTGCAACCACCCGCTCGATCACCTTCTCCAAAAATGACAATAACGAGACTGGCCGATAATTGTTATGCAACAGGGGGTCGAGGGTGGGTTTTTTTTTAACAAAGGTTTTACAATGGCCAATTTCAAATTAGTTGGAAATTGCCCTTCCCTCAAGGATGTATTAATAATCCGGTGTAACAATGAAGTTACTACCGGTCCCCCCTGTGCCGCTAGTCATGAGGGACAGGGATCGAGTGAGCAAGTTGTCTTCCTAACACTTCCAAGGATCTTGTCCACATCCTCGGTACTGACAGACTCAAACTGATCCAGTACAACCGAATCCACGGACGCTCTGGATGCCTCTACTCTAGGTTCTGTCCTAATACTGGCTTCAAGACCTTCGCTTATCCGAGAGGTTTTATCCGCGAAGAAGTTGTTAAATTGGTCACAGCAGGCCTTAGAAGGTTCAAGGATCTGGTTCGGGGCAGGAGGGAGCAGAGTTAGCTCCCTCACTACCCTGAACAACTCTGCTGGACGCGACTCCGCGGATGCCACACGTGCACCATAGAATGAGTTCTTAGCTGCACGTATCACCTCTCCATAGTCCTTCAAAAGACGGTCTAGGAGAGCCTTGTCGGGTAAGCGCAGGTGTTTCTGCCAGACGTGCTCTAGCTGTCGCTGCACCCACTTCCTCGCCCGAAGATCTTCCGTATACCAGGGCTTCTTTTTGGAAGCAGGTCTGAGAGGGTGCTTGGGTGCGATACTGTGTATAGCCCTGGAGAAATCAGTGTCCCAGATGTTAGTCAGGGCATCAACAGAATCGCTGTCATTTCCAACCATATACCCCTCTAGGGCTTCCTGGAACCTTTTGGGTTCCATCAGCCTTTGAGGGTGGACCATTCAAATAGGTCCGCCACCCCCGAGGGGGATCTGGGTAGAAGCCTTGATCTTTGCCTCCACCAAGAAATGATCCGTCCATGACAAGGGGGAAATATTAGATATTTCCACCCACGGATTTTCCATGTCCGTACAAAAGACCATATCGAGCGTATTACCCGCCGAATGCGTCGGACCTGAGACCAGTTGAGACAGGCCCATGGAAGTCATGGTATCCATGAATTCGCGAGCCGCACCGGATGGAATATAGTTGGCTGCGAAGGGGATGTTGAAATCACCCAGGACAAGTAGCCTGGGTGAATCCAGCAGCAGCTCCAAGACCAACTGTGTCAGCTCGTTAAGGGAGTCTGTTAGCGCACGGGGTGGCCGATACACCAACAAAATCCCTAAACTGTCCCTGGCCTTCAGGGTCAAGTAAATACACTTGATAAAGGAGGTTTGACAGACATGGTTCCTGGAGAGAGGCAAGGTGTTCTTATGGACCAAGGCAACACCCCCCACCCCCACCACCCCCGCCCACCTAACCTGGTCTGGTCCTTCACTGAGTACCCGGCTGGTAGGGCCTGAGCCCACACTGCTTCCCCTTCAGGCCCAAGCCAGGTCTCAGTTATGCAAGCCAGGTCACAGTTGTTGTCCTCGAGCAGGTCGTGGATGATGTGGGACTTGTTTTTAATTGACCTGGCATTGCACAGGAACAGAGACAGGGTTTGTGGTATGGTTGGAATGACCCTCAGGTCCCTTTGGGTAGGAAGGGGACAGGAAGGAGAGATAGATATTAAGCATCGGTCTCTCCTTCCCCTGTAACGCAAGTCCACATTCCTACCGCCATACCTCCCCCTGCCCCACACTACCTCAATAGGAGCTCCGCTTGCATTCGAGGAATTACCCTCTACCTCCCCAGCCAAACCATTCCCCACATCCATGTCCTCCCCCTCCCCCCACAGTACAGCAGTGATGACAGAGAATAGACACGTCAGTCATTCTCTTTATAAAATCAGAATCATGCTTTCTCGATTTTTTAATAACCTTAAAACTTCTTGGAATGCTTGAAATACTTAATTTATTAAGGCTACGGTAGGGGACACTGGAAATCAAACTTGCTGTGGTGGAAGAATCTTTAATGATTCTGTTCTTTCTGTGGCTGGTATGTGCTATGATGTGGACTCTGGACCTGCCACTTCTGTCTTTAATTCTCTCACAACATCTCATTGTACATTCGCTCTTCTTTTTTTCTTCTGTTATTTTTTTTAGCAACTGGTGGTTTTAAGAGTTGCTGAACTTGCAGAACCTACTTGTCTTCAAGTGTAGGATTGAGCTGACACCATTTTTTATTAAAAGAACAGGTTCTTGTGCAAATGCATTGTTACAACTAAATACAAGCAAAGCCGACTTTCATCTAGTTCAGGGGTGGGCAAAGTGAGGCCCATGGTCCACATGTGGCCTATAGGATCATCCCAGAGAGTCTCTTTGTTGTTGTTGTTGTTGTTGTTGTTGTTGTTTTGGTAATCTTTTTCCCAAATAATTTATTTGCCTCTAAATGTCCTCTAGGGCTTGTGAAGAAACATTTGCTGTGTTTTTGAGCCCCTTCTGGTCCATTTTAGGCCCAGAAAATACCTTTTTTAGAAACTGTAAGTAAACTGGAAGTAATTTCTGATTACATCCTGTTTTGCAAGAAAAGGGGTCTCTCCTGGGCCTGAAATGGCTGGGACTAAATACATGGTGAAAATGCTCTCCATAGCCCCTAGAGAGCATTAGGGGTTACTTGGGAACATAAATGGAGCTTTTGCAATGAGGGGTGAGATGCCAGCCCCCTAAGTCTTCTAAGCGAAAAATGCAGCCCACTAGCTTCCCACAGCTGCCCACCTCTGATCTAATTGGAGAGAAATTAACTGTACTGTATTATCTGTGGTTTAATAGTGCATATACATTTATGGAAACCAAAGTTCTACTCTTAATTAGGATTTACAGTGTGCTTGCAAACACTAGATAATATTATGTTTAGTGTTGTTATACATGTAAAATAAAGCTATAGAGGCAACCAAAAGAAGGGAAGATTTTGTTTGCACTGAAGGGGGTATGAATAGAAGAAGAGGGTGTGTGCCTGTGGGAGTCTATTTGCAGCAAGTTAGCATTATATCAGAAAGCAGCTTGCTCACACACCTTAATAAACATAAGAATCTGTTGGTTTTACTGGCAATTTAATTTACTTGACTTTCATCATTATTAATAAAATGACAGTTTGGGCTTCAGTGAAATGAACTGAATGCAAAGCACAACAAATTTCTGTATTCATTAAATTCAAAAGCACTTGTTCTGTTCTTATTTGTCTGTAAATCAAAGCACAGTTTTTCATTAAAATTGTGGGAAAAGAGCCTTAAAATCAGATTTATATTGGCAGACTCAAAGTTACTGGAACAGAGACAGTGGCCTGTTACAGACTGCCAAAATAAAGCTGCTTCGGGTCTCTTTGGAGGTATGCTGTTTAAATGATGCATGCACCCTAAGAATCCGGAAGCTGCACCAAAGCTGCACTCCAGTGCTTAGGAATGGAGTGTGGCTTTGGCGCGACCTCCGGACTCTTAGGACCCATGCATCATTTAAATAGCATACCTCCAAAGAGACCCGAAGCAGCTTTATTTTGTCAGTCTGTAACAGGCCATAGTGATTTGGTGATGTAATGTTGAAGTCAAAATGGAGTATTTTGCTGTGCTGAAGAAAACTAATGGAAACATTCACTGGAGTAAGACAAATGGTGTTAAATGAGAAAACACACCATGAATTGCAAATGGAGCTGAGTTAATTTGTTGCTACAGTAGTGTTGCCCTACTGTTAAATGAAGGCTGTGTAATTATCTTGCTGGCAGAGATAATGTCAAAACCTCATTTCTCCTTACATGCCTCGTTTTTACATGAGGGCTAATTGAGCTGCAAGGTGACAACTGATTATATATGGCTATCATTGGGGTCCTCTTACTCAATTTGCAAATAATGTTATCTTTCTTAAGAGATTATTTTTATATCGCTTGTCAAATTAGAGGCGGTAAACTTTTCGTGTCTTTTTAGTATGTTTTCTATTGTCATCAATACATCACCTTGGAAGATGCAGAAAATCCCAGTATTTAATTATCTATATATTTAAGATTCACCTATTTGTCCTGCCTTTTCTTCAAGTATGCATAAACAGGCCTATAACATATTTTTTGTTTGCCACTGTCAACCAGAGCTAGTATTCTGCTCAATTAACATTAGATTTCTGTTAGTGCAATGTTCATGCATGGTCATTCAAACATTTATTTACTACTATTGTTTTTTCTTTTAAAATGCTTGAAAAACAGTGTTACATTTAATTATTAGTCCTATCTAGAGTCGACTCATTGAATGAATGGCACTTGTTAAGTCAACACTTATCCAAGTACAATTGATTAAATCAATCTTCTGTAGCTTGGACTAAGAAGTGAGAGTAGCCCTAGTGCATTAAGGTATTTTACATTAAGAAGTCTTAAAAGGTTTCTAATTCCATTCCATTTATATTTTTATTGTCACAACTAAAATATAAATTTGTAGATTAAACCAGAATTTTGCAACTGTCTCTTTAGTAGGTTAACTATATGCACAGCAAACATATAATTATTATATGGCTCACAGACAGTTTTCCAGTTCTTTTTACTCTTCTCTAACCTGTGTTGAAAAGCTTTACCATGTATAATGACTAAGGTTTTAAAGTAAAGGGGCGGCAAACTGAGTTTGTATTTAACAGAGACACACTATAGAATTCATTCAGTTCAGTGCTGTGAGTATTTGACTTGAAGACCAGCAGCAGGATATGATTCCCAGCAGGCACTACTTTACTTTGGGAGTAGTCTGCTCTTGAATTACTTGTCTCTTCATAATTGAAGAGTCCTTCCTGTACCAAGGAGGAGAGGGATAGGTATCAGTGTCACATGCTTCCTTTCAAGCTCATAGGCAGAACCTTGCATCAATTCATTTCTTGACTCCCTGTCACAAACTATGAAATTACCAAGAATCCTATTTTCCTTAGTTTCTTCCTGAACAAAAAGTACTCCAGTTTGAGTCATTCATATATGTTGTTTAGTTTAAGAAACCAAAACTTTTCCTCTTTTTAAATCTATTCATTAAGTACTTAGACTGAGCTCAAACAGTTATGCTCTCTGGAATTTTGTAAGTTTTTTGGCATTGTTTTCCTTTGCTTTGTCCTTTATATCCTTTGTTACATGTCCTTAAGTTTTACCCTTGATCTTAAAAAAATCCATAATTTAGGCCTCCAAACCTGTACTTGATTTATATATGAAGTCAATTTATACACTAATATATGTAATAAGTTTACTCTAAATACTGGATTTGATTGATGTGTACCTATTGAATGGTAGAGAAAAGTTTAACTTAATTATTTGAGTAATATCGTATATTGAACAACCAATATGCCTAGATATCAGATAGCCTCAGACTTAAACCAAATAATATTAAAATTACAATGTAAGACGAATGTGTGAGTTCTGACTTAAACCCAGAGCTGAAGAACCAAGGAACTGTGCTTTAAACATAGCTAAAGGACCAAACAAGATGGTTCCACGCAAAGCATTGATGTGATGAAGGTATTTGGCAACCGAGGCGAGGAAAGTCTGAAAACTTGAAAGCTGAAGTGGGGTGCCGTCCAGGTGTGACGGACCATGACCGGGAAGGACCTTATCTCCTGAGTCGCCATGAAGAGGAACAGACAGGACAATGGAGGGCTTTGAACACGGACTGATCTGAACAGCCTGTCTCTCCTCCCAAAAGAAGAAGTTGAGTAATGGGCTGCAATATTGCAAGACTTCAGCAGCCAAAAGCCAGAGAGAAGAAAAAGTATAAAGACCCTGGACTTTCATCTCCATTTTGTTGGCATCTACTGTGGCAACGGTGTCATCCCCAACCTTCGAGAACACCTGATCAATGTTCGGCAGAAGGAAAGTGTGTGTGAGTATTGTATGAATGTGTAAGTGAAAGAGCTCTTGATAATCAATGGTTGTGTTACTTGTGTGATTCAATAAATGTTACATGCATGGTGTTTAAAACCAAATTTGGTGTCTCAATGTCTTTGTCAGCCCTACTGTGAATAAGTCCACGGAGAGAGAGATTCTCATTACACGCTCTCAGGATAAACAGGTTGCCCTTAACAATCTTGGGCATAACAACAATGTGCCCTGAGACTATTAATTAATTTTATTGGCTTTGCTAAAGAGGACTCTGGTACAAAGATTAGCAACAAAATAGCACACAAAATCTTTTTATTCACATTTTGCATGCATAAAATCAGAGATTGGTGTGTGATTACACACACCAATCCAAGCACAGATCAAATAACAGAGGAAAAAGTGGATATCTCTATTTTCTATTTTTCTTTAGATGAGGATAACTGCAGAATGGACCATTTGTAATTTATCCTAATGTAGAAGGAATATAAACATCCAAATCCATTTCAGAAATTCCAATAACAAGCCAAATTCTCTCAAAATAAATTAAAAACTAACTACCCATTAATTTTGTAGGGGGTTGCATATAAAAAATGAAATAATGACAGTAGTCTTAGTATTTAAAGCAACGAAATTTATGTTAAATTATTGAATCCCTGCCTGTGACAAATAAAACCTACCTGTACCAAATTAATTAGGGTTGTGGCACCACAGCTCTCTGACAGAGAAGGTGAAATGTCTCACAAAACTACAGTTCCCTGAATTCCCTAGAATTGAACCAAGGCAGTTAAACCAGTCTCAAACTGGATTATTTCTGCAGTGCATTTTGGACCAACAACAACATCCAAGTTACTCTGTCCCCCAAATGGATTCAGCACATAGGACAGCTCCCATATAATCCTGTAAAATACCACATGGATTCACCATCCTGAAGCATTGAGGCCACCAGCTGCCTCTGATGCAAACATTACCATTGAATAGAGAGACTGCTATATACAGTGCTCCCTCGGGTTACGAAATTAATTCGTTCCGCAGCCGCTTTCGTAACCCGAAAAGCCTTCGCAAGTCGAAAACCCATAGGCGCTAATGGGGAAAAGCCGCGTTTCGTGCGAAAAAGCGCCGAAAAGCACCAAAAAAATTTTTCGTAACCCGAAAAAACATTCGTAACCCGGAACAGTTATTTCCTATGGGATTTTTTCGTATCCCGGAAATTTCGTAACCTGGGTATTTCGTATCCCGGGGTACCACTGTAGTTAACATTTCTAGTGTGATCTTTGCCTGGTTTATGCATAGCAGAAATAAAAGCTTCATAAGAGAGAGCTGGGAACAGTGCCATTCTCAAATCTCTTGATACAAACAGTAACCAATATGATTTATACTATTTGACAAAAAAAAAAAAAAATTGGCTTCAGAGCCTCTCTGTTTCCCATAATTTCAATCACTGTTTAGATATCTTCTATTTGCAAAGCAGCTACTAAAGGTTTCTTTTGCTTTACATCCAAGTGTGGCAGGGTTAAACTTGCAAAAATGCTTTATGTATAATGCCAAGTTGTTCTTTACACTTTTATATTTAAATTCACTATTTTTTCCTGTTGTAATATATAGACTACAGCCTTGTCTTCACAGCATCCGCGGACGGCAAGCCCCATTGCCACTAATGGCTATGCATGCACACAGCTGCAGCAGAGTGGCCGCTCCCATGCACTGCCATTGAAAACCTGAGGTCCCGTGTTTCTTTCGTCAGTGGATGGGTCCGGAATTCACACACACACACACACACACACATACACCAGATAACAAGGGTCCACTGTAATAATCCAGATTCTTTGCACTTTCCCAATAGCTCTGAAAGAAATATAATAATGTAAATTCCATTTTGTGTGTGTGTGCCTTCAAGATTCCAGTTAACTTATGGTGACCCTGTGAATTTTATTGGGTTTTCTTAGGCAAGGAGGTGATCTTGCCAGTTCCTTCCCCTGAAATATAACCTACAAAACCAGCAGTCTCTCATCCAAATACTAACCAGAACTGATCCATCCATTTTAGATGTCAATAAATTGTTCAAGTCATACTTGACATGTTACATTTGATAACAGAAAACCAAGGAGGAGCAAACTGCAAAATAATTTAGTGAAACTTCTACCTCATTTTTCTTCCTGTAGAATCCTGAGCTTTTTCCTATGAGAAGCATTTACTATAGTCAAGCCATCTTGAACTTATGATGTCTGATATTAATCTCTTAAAAAGGAGCTAATTAATGTGAACAACAAGTCTGAGTCCGGATGACATTGCTAATTTGATCAACTAAAAGCAGACACAAATCGCTCTTCTCATCAATGCAATGGGAACAATTTCTACTTCTTCACAGTGTTATACACTAATGAGGTTTTTTTAGTATGCTGAGATTTTCCTGGTCTCTCTGAGTTTTATAATCAACCCCATGCACACCTACTTCACACTAGTTTCCATTCTGCTTAGTGAGACTTAATCCCATTTATAGAACTGAAGCATATATTTTAGAATCCTGATAAATTAATTGATTGCATACACAAAGTGAGTTATGGCCTGTGATTTAGACAAGCATGCGAAATAATTAGCATAGGGAACAATTGTTTCTCAAATGTTCATTTTGCTGTTGTCCATCACAGAATACCCAGCTTTTTCTATGTAAAACACCGAGATAGAGAAAGTAAATTCTAGGATTTGTTAAAGGATCTGCTTAAAGAGAAATGGCTGTTGGTATGGGCTAAAATGCTACTGTTTAAAATCCAAACTAGTGTAGACCCATTGACTCAATTTTTGAATACTGAGTTAACAGGTACATCTCCTGATTCTACCCTAGTCAGTAGTAACAACACAATGCTAGCCCTGGTGTGTTTCCTCAGCTTTTCTTTAAAAGGAGGTGCAATTTATTACCAAAACAAGAGAGGATTTTTATAGGTCATATTCATGGACATGTATTTCTGAAAGACTTTCCCAGCGTTTAAAAATATCAGTGAGCGACAAACTGCTTTTTGCAATTTTACCAAAGCAATGAAAGCTCTTTAACAATGTGTATTGTGTCTACAATTGATGGTGTTCCAAATTGCCTTTTGATAATATTCAAGAGGGCACTTTTATATCATATGACTTGGGTTTTGGGGCAACACCTAAGTATTAAGCTGAAGGCTTTCACAGCCGTCATCCATAGTTTTTTGTGGGTTTTTCAGGCTATGAGGCCATGTTCTATAAGAGTTTCACCAGCGGCTGTGGCTGGCATCTTCAGAAAATGCTGGCATGAAAGATAGTGGGATATACTGTATATATTGTTAGTTAAGAGGAAGTAATTTACATGTTGATCTGTGTATTGTTCTGTTGTTGCTATTTGTACCTTTAAATATGTGCAGACTTGAAGTAACAGCTAGAATTGATTCAGAATCAAGAGGGAAGAAATGTCTATTTTATACGTATAACATTCTGACAGGCCATAGTCACACTAAATTTTCTCATTTGAGAAGTATTTGAACTGCTTAGAAAAATACATTGAAATAATTATTTGAGTAAGAGTACTCTAAGAGTTTGAATTTCTTTGTTAAGAGTGTCCTTTTCCTGAATCCAGCAGCCTTGCTGTTGGAGGGCAAAATTTCACTACATTCTGCTCCAGTAAAACAGTAGCTTAAGTTAAGTTATGTTTTGGGGTTCTTTGTTTTTAACCTTTGTTGAGTCTCTGTTCTTTCAAGACCATGCATAGATTTACTTGAGTAAACTAAAAATGTAACGCTGAATTTCTAAGAGATTGGCCTCAACTTTTACTTAGGAAAGAGCAGTCCTGATATTTTACAGCAGACGCCTCTCCTGATGTGTAGAGCTTTGAACAGTGGGCTGCCCTAGCCGCTGACCTCATAATTTCTAGAAGCAGGTGGAGGTGGCAATTATAGCTATGGCCACTATCTTGAACCTTCTGTACTAGGTGATGAATTGCAAATAGCTACACCCAGTGCACAACAATAAACTCAAATAAATCTTCAATGTGTAATAATGACAAGACTGAAAGACTGGCAGCTATAACAAGGCTGCTTTTGTCACCCACTTTACTGTAGCCTTGATATCCATCATTATCAGCTGGAGCTAGCTCAAGAGCTGGACAAGAAGGTCTGAAGAAGGATGAGTTGTTTGCGCTGAAGCGTCCAGTAGGTCCCATCTGGCAGAGAGTAAATGGGATTTTTCTTTCTTTCTTTATTTTTTCTTGCCTGTTCAGTGGGCCAGAGCTGTCCATCATTTTGGGCAGATATCTGATCGCTTCATGCTGTGGGACAATATGGCTTTGTTGTTTCAAACAGCCCTGATAATTAAACTAAATAAATATTTTTGCTCGTTCCTGTTTTTTTACGCTAGGCCTGAAATACAGTTATTCCAATAGAAATATTAAACACAAAAATTAATTCACCTTATATAATTCACCTCATAATGATATGAAGTTGGATTTAAAGGTACAACATAAGCTTTGGATTTTGCATGCTTATTAAAATCTTTTGTTTAGAAGACATTTTCTTCAGATTGTTTGGGGTCATTTGTAGATTTCCCCGAACATAACACACATCACAAATGGTTCTTTGAGTTGATTAGGCCTCTAGCAAGTTTCATTATTATAGTTGCATTCCTTCACACTGTTAGGCAACTTTAACTTGATTAACTTCAACAGGATTTAAGCAGCCAAAATGTGTACAAGAGAATATATAATCTAATTGTTCAGTATCTTATAGTTCTGTGCCTACCTGCTTGCCTTACAAAAAAAGTGTTAGGTTTACATTGTACAGGTATACATACATTTATCGGACAGATATGAATTTCTTTATTTTTTTAATATTTTATTGTTTACAAAAGGTAAAACACAATTACATCACCATTCTACTTTAAAAACATGAACTAAATACAGATTTACAGAGCTGAGGTCTCATTCAAAACCCCAAACCAAAATCTCCTGTGGTGCTGTGGTGAAACATGTATCAGGGATTTGAAGGGTTAAAACACAGCACACAGGGAAATGCTTGATGTGTGTTTGGTCATGAGCATTCAGCAGAGTGACAAGGCTGATCAGCACAGCTGAAGCTCATTGGCTCAAGGACACTTCAGTGCCCAAGTGCACGTAGCCATGGATGATGAAACCATGTGTCTGGATTGCACAGGAGACACATGACATGGTTACACACCTGAACTCACTGGGTTTGGGAGACCACATGGTCTGGAGACTATATAAACCCAGGGGTTGCAAGGGATAGCTTGTGGGTTTGAAGTAGGAGTTGGATTGGTATGTTTTGGAGTTTTAGAGATCTGGTTTTGTATTATAGCACTGTTAATAAAGAGCACTTTGGGGAGTTTGTTTCTCTGGTGGTTTATCAGAAGAAGCTACAGCATCGGTTTGCTGTGTGTCCCCAGAGGCTCCTGCATTGCTGCAGTTCCTGGAAGACATCCAGTTGCTGTCATCCCAATTGGACTTTGGAGCCATGCTTCAGCTTCTGGAAATTGCCAGCTCTGCTACAAGGGTCCGATTTAACCCCAGGACTCGTTTGAGTTGCTGACAGTGGTTGTTGGACCCCAGCAGTTGCACTGACAACATGAGCATGAGCATTGGAGTTAATATAATCTATAAGAGGTAGCCACTTTTCCTTGAACTGGTTGCAGTTCCTTGCCTCAGAGGTTCTCCTGGCATCATCTGCAAGCTTCTCCATTAACCATCCTTCCCAGAACTTCATCCACCATTGATCCAGGGACAGATGACCTGTTTTCCAGTTTCTGGCAGTGATTAATCTAGCTATAGCAACTGAAAAGGATATAATTTCTTTATGATGGAAAAATTTATTGTCAAACTGAAATATTGACAAGAGAAGCAATTCCGGGGTGGATTGAACCTTTTGTTTAGTGATGTCTGACATCAATTGAACAATCTGTGTCCAGAATTGTTGGACAGTTGGGCACTCCAACCACATGTGTAGGTATGTACCTCTTGCCCCACAACCCCTCCAGCACAAAGAAGATGTCTTCCTTGTCATTTATGCTAGCTGGACAGGGGTCAGGTACCATCTGTATACCACTTTCAATGTGTTTTCCCGTAGGGCAGATGACTTAGACTTATAAGGAGGACATGACCATATATGATGCCATTCTGCATCTGAAATAACTGACTGTATATCCAACTCCCACCCTGTTTTATAAAAAGTACCCCTCCCATAGGAGTTTTCAACCATCCAGTTATACAATGCAGCTGAACCTCCTTTCACTGGTGGACCTGGGACTGTATACATTTGTTCAAGTATGGTCAGTGATCTAGGGGTTTCTCCTGACCATACTAGCTGGGAAACAAATGAGGTAATTTGTTGAATTTGGAGCCAAGAGGGTCTAAGAGGCAACAACACATTTAAAATACTTTCTGTATTTTTAGGTCTAGAATTCTGAAATAAGTCCTGTATGGTATAAATGCCCTCATTTGTTACAGCCTTGTAAAAGAAGGCTGTCTACAACCTCCCAGAGGATCTTCTCAGCTGTTGTGCCCAGATTGCGGAATGGCCTGCCGGACGAGATCCGTCACATTACCACTCTAAACAGCTTTTAAAAAGCTATAAAGATGGATCTCTTCTGGCAGGCTTTTCCTGAATAGTTCTACGGCTATCAGAAAGAAAATCTAATTGCTGACCTCTGACTTCACCACAGTTATTGTATTGTTTTTAAATATGTTTTATGTTTTAAATTCTACATTGTTTAATTATATTTTAAGGGGTGGGTGGGTTGAGGGTTTGGATTGTATATGTTAATCTTGTAAGCCGCCTCAATTGCATTTGTAGAGAGGTGGGATATAAATAAATTTTATTATTATATTATTATTATTATTATTACAGAAAACCTTTCCCCTAGTACAGGGGTTCCCAATCGGGAGGTTGCGACCCTTTCTTGGGGATCTCCAGGTTGGGATTCCCCCTGCCTCCCCCTCCTCCCTTTTTCCTTGCAGGTGCCGGCGCTAGCGCCGGCAACCACAAGGCGAAAGGGCCGGGGTCGCCTCCTCCCCTTAAATTCTCCCCACGGGTGCCATCGAAGGCACCCGCGAGGAAAAGGTGAAAGGGCCGGGGTCGCCTTCTCCCCGCGGATGCCATCAAAGGCACCCGGGAGGAGAAGGCGAAAGGGCTGGGGTCACCTCCTCCCCTTCCCTTTTCCCCGCAGGTGCCATCAAAGGCACCCGGGAGGAGAAGGTGAAAGGGATGGGACTGCAAGCCCCAGCGGGCTTTGCGGCCGGAAGTCCCGCCCCTTCTTCCCCGGTGGCCTCCCTGATTGGTTGGAGGCAGGCAAGGGGCAGGACATCCAGCCACAAAGCCCGCTGAGGGAGGTCACGGGCGGGACTTTCGCCCGGAATGGGGGTTGCAGCCCAACAAAGGTTGGGAACCACTGCCCTAGTATATGTAGTATGTCATTTTAAAAAAAAACCTTTGGCATAATCTGGACATTTAAGTTTTTACCTTTGTTTTTATATGATTTGTGGTCATCTTAATTGCCATGAGGACACATTTTATAAGCAGTCCAGCTAGAGGTCAAGTTTTTAAAACCAGGATTTCAAATGTTGTATTTTTGGCCTGCAACCAAATAAGTGGGTTTCTATCCACAAAAGTTCATGCTAGAATAAAAACAAATTAGTATTAAAGGTGCTGTTATATTCTTCTCCATTCCTTTCTTCCACTTTTTATCCTGCAAGAGACTAACACAGCTACACCTTTCAAAAAATACTACATTATATACTTTGTGAGGGAAGCCATTTAAGGCTTAAAAGAATATAACTTCATACCAAGTATTTGTTAACTGCTGTCAAGCTGACTTCAACCTATGGCAGTCTTATGAAATAGAGACCTTCAAGTCACCCCCATCATCAGCAGCCCTGCTCAGGCCATATAAACTCAGGACTGTAACTTCCATGATTGTGTCTGTCTATCTGCAATGTGGTCTCCCTCTTTTATCTGAGAATTTAGCTTTTTTTAAAAAAAGACATAACACTCTAGCCAGGCTGCTTTCAAAATAGTTTATGGAAATGTTGCCCAATAGCACAATATTTGTGTTAATTTTTTTCCTTAACACTTTCAATATGGTTTCTAGACATTTGGCTTGATCCCTGATAATTGGTTTACAAGTGCATTTTAATGTATGGGATGATTAAAAGGGAAGCCATTTGCGATTTCTCTCCTTCCAAATGTAGTTTGTAGCAGGGGTCCAGGCCAGCTGACATAACATCATTCATTTTTCTTTGATTTCATAATATATTTTTGAGCCTAGAGGTACCAGACCCATGCAGATATCTCTGCATTTTAGTGTCAAGATGGAATAATAATTTCCAGAGTTAAAAGTACAGTACATTGTATTTCATCTTTGCCGACCTAGCTGCAAAAGCATAAGACAATAAACTATATGTCAAGAATGCTGGAATTTAAGCAATTTGTTTTCAGTAAAGAGCTGTTTCCAGCCTATTTTTGGCATCCCTCTGAGGCCTTACAGAACAGCCTAACATAATTTATGGTTGTGCTGGAACATATGGACTTTTCATTATTGTCTAGCTGCAATTCTCTTGGATCTGGACACCTTGCTTCTGCCTCCACTGCCACATGATCCCTGGGATGACACCTTTGAGCGGTATCACTTTATAAGGTCATCATATTCATGAAAATATTTGACAGAGTGGTAATTTTTATAATGCATAAAGGAAGCTTATTAAACATAAATATTTTTTTCATTTTTGTTATTTTGAATAGAGTTCAGTATTTATAAATAGAGTTCAGTATTTATTTGCAGCCCTGGAGTCAAGTGGTACACAGTTGAATCTGTGCATATACCTTGCTGGGGTGTAGAAGACTATAGGTTCATTGGTTACAGCTGTAGAGGATCTAGTTTAGCATGGGGCAGTGGACCCTGCCTCCATCCAGGAAAGGACTTTTCCAGCTTCTGCAGGGTGAACTCTAGGATGACAGAAAATGGAATGCCACCAGTATGTAAATTGCTCCGTTGTTCTTTTGTCAGCTGGGAGTGGGCCAGGTGCCTGCACTCATCACTTCAAGGTGCCTTAAGTAAGTATCCCCAGTAAAGGGGATGATAAACACACATGCCCCGTCTCCCCACAAAGTGGCACCATGCAAAAATTGGAAAATTATGAGAACAAGCAAGCAGTAACATGTAAGGAAATAAAACCCAAAAAACTCAACACATCAATAAACCTACTTCAAGTTATGATGCTGAGGGAGGATGGCAAGTTAGTTGAAGCGTCAGTATAAGCTACATGCTGTTAGGGACTGTTGCGCCTCAGGCAGCTGTGGCAATGTTCCTGTTCCAGTCTACCTGGAAAACCCAGAAACTGTCCAGGCTGAGGTTCATAGAATCATAGAATCGTAGAGTTGGAAGAGACCACTAGGGCCATCCAGTCCAACCCCCTGCCATGCAGGAAATCACAATCAAAGCATCCCTGACAGTTGGCCGTCCAGTCTCTGTTTGAAGACCTCCAAGGAAGGAGACTCCACCACACTCCGAGGGAGTGTGTTCCACTGTCAGACAGCCCTTATTGTCAGGAAGTTCCTCCTGATGTTGAGGTTCTTATTGAACAGCCAGTTCTGTGACTTAGGAAGCCCATGAAAACTACACAATCTTGGATATCACTGCTGTGCCTCAGGGAGGAAGTGGCAACCTATTACTGCTCCTCACTCCTCTGCCACTTACCATTGTACGTAAACTGGGCCCCAATGCTTTATGTAAAAAGCATTTCACAACAATCAAATTGCTGCCCAAATGTAGTAATCTATAGTGCTCATCAGAATTATTCAGTGGGACACACTTTCTTTTTTTTTGGGGGGGGGGTTCCATATTTTTCCACCAATGCTTTTGCCAGTGGCTATAGTAGATAACTGTATTGTCTAATCTAGAGTTGCTCAGAACCAAGTTTTTTTTAATGTCATTACTATAGTATGTGCAGAAAACAATGCAAGTTCTAATGTAAATACACATTTACATCAGAATAAAAAAAAGGGCCAGTGTTTTCCATCCTATTCATTGATGCACAGCCCTCAGTTGTTGAGACATACACATGTAGGGCAATGCATCCATTTGCTCTGTCTACCAATGATCTCTGTTTGGTCCAGAGGGACCGTATTAGTTTTGGGGGAGTCTAGAAAAGAGAGACTCAGGGTAGCCAGACTCTCAAACAGGGGTTTCGGTTACATTATATCGTGAAAGATATTGTTAGCCTTGGTGGCTGGGCTAGAAATACAAATTGCCCAAAAAGGAACAGCAAAGTCCTGATGGGGTTGAAGAGAATCTGGGGAAAGAGAAATAACAGTAGCCAAGTAAAGAATATGAATGTAACTAAGTAACACGTGCCTGAACTAACAGTTATATAATATCATTTAGTTCAAGAAATATATGTTCAAACCTTTTGTTCAATAAAGTTCATATTTTGGTTTACCTGAAGGCTTGTCAGGCGTATCTATTATATCCACGCTACTATATTAGATAATACGGCGAACCTGCCATCTAAGAAAGGGGGTTCGTTATATAAATTGGTTGGCAGTGGTGGGATAACAAAAGTCCCAGGCACTTGCCATTATAGAAAAGGATTGTGGTTTGGGTATCTGTTACATAAATTGGTGAGCAGCGCCGGGATACGTAAAATCCAGTGGCTGGAAATTTGAGGAGAAGTGTGCTAGAGGAAATTGGGGGTACTGGGTTCTGAGGTCAAGTTACCAGAAACCCGAGATTTGAGTTGAACTTGAAAAGTAAAAAGTTCAGCAGTTCAAATAAGGAGATATAAGTCAGTGAGGGGAATCTCTGAGGTAATAGTCAAGGGTACGGTGTAAGAGATTACCTGTAAACTGACTAGGCTGGATAAGAGAAGTAAAACCAGTCCCTGAGGTAATTTGCTGAGGTAAATTGTAGGGAACTGGAAGAAAGAAAGGTTACAGTTTTAGAGCGCCTGGATTCGAGAAATCCGGTAGCCGAAGGTGTGCTGAAAGTTAAGGGGTCTGAGTGGAAATACCAGATACCCGGTAGTAGGTTTAAACTGGAAAAAAGGAAAACCTACAGTTTAAAATCTAGGTGTTAGATTCAGAAGAAGTGATCTCTGAGATAAAATTAAAAAGGGTAATTGGTAGGGGATTACTTGAAAACTGACAACCCTAGATAAAACTAGTCTCTGAGGTAAATGTATTGGTAATAGTAAGAGACTAGTAGGAACAGAAAAAGCACACATAAGTGATTCCTGAGGTAAAAGTCTGTGGTAAAAGTAGGGGATCACTCGTCTGACTTTAAATCCCAGTGGATTCTTTTAATTCAATTGAGGCAGAATAAAATAAGAGTATTTCCTGAGGTAAAAGTTTTAGGTATTTGATGGGAAATACTTAAAACATTTCTCCTAAGAAAGTCAAACCTCCAGCAGGGACAGAAATGGTGGAGGAGGAAGTCGGAGAAGAAATGGTGGCTAGTGTTGAGACCGTGGTCTCTGAATCTCAGGAGAGTGTGGAGATTTGGAAAATTAAACTTGAGATGGCCAGACTCAAAGATAGACAAAGAGAGGTTGAGATGGCCAAGATAGAAAATGAGAGGCTTTTGAGAGAAAAAGAACTTGAAAGTGAGAGGGTTCTGAGGGAAAAAGAAATTGAAAAGGAAATGGGGATGGCCAAGATTGATTTAGAAAGACTTAAGACAAGACAAGCTGAGATGGAGGCTTGTCAGGCGTATCTATTATATCCACACAACTATATTAGATAATACAGCGAACCTGCCATCTAAGAAAGGGGGTTCGTTATATAAATTGGTTGGCAGTGGTGGGATAACAAAAGTCCCAGGCACTTGCCATTATAGAAAAAGATTGTGGTTTGGGTATCCGTTACAATCCCTGCTTGCTTAAGGACAGCAACATTCATCACATAGTCCAGTGTATATTTAGAATTGTGCGTAAACAGTGCTGATGAAAGCGTTCAAGGAGTCGTAGGTGTTGGCGATAGGTGACCCATGTTTCAGACCCGTAGAGGAGAATAGACAGTACAATGGCCCTATACACATTGATTTTTGTGCTTCGCCTCAAGTGTTTGTTACTCCAAACTCTTTTGTAAAGCCTTCCGAATGCACTATATGCCTTTGCTAATCTGTGATTGATCTCTTTATCAATCTTGGCATCTGAGGAGATGATGCTTTGCAAGTACATGAACTGCTGGACGGACTTGAGCACAGATGTGCCTACAGTGATGTGGGGATGGTAGTGTTCTTCCTGAGGTGCAGGCTGGTAGAGAATTTCCGTTTTCTTCAGATTGACTTCCAATCCAAAGAGCTCTGCAGCTGTTGCAAAACAAGATGTTAGGCGCTGCAGAGCTTGTTCTGTATGGGCAATGAAGGCACCATCGTCAGCAAAAAGCAGCTCACGGACTATTATTGTTATTTATTATTAAACTTTATTTCTAAAGCGCTGTAATTATACACAATGCTGTACAAAGTCAGTAAAATTAAGGAATATATAAAAGCCTGCCCGAGGCGTAAACTATCTAGACTAGATAGTTTGGAGTCTTAGTGCGGGCCTTCAGGCGGCTTAAGTTAAACAGGCTAACATCAGTACGGTAGCATATATAAATGCCATCTTCTTCTGTGAGATCTGCCATAGCCCTTTGGAGTGTCATGCTGAAGAAGATTGTAAATAGAGTTGGAGCGAGAACACAACCTTGTTTCACTCCATTAGTTATTAGGAAGGGCTCCGAGAGAGCGTCGCCATATCTGACTTGACCTTGCTGGCCTTCATGTAACAGGATGATCATTTGGAGGAATTTGGGGGGAGCATCCTAGTCGTTCCAGGATCTGCCACAGACCTTTTCTACTCACAGTGTCGAAGGCTTTGGTGAGGTTGACAAATGTTACTTAGGCGTGTTACAGACCGCTGAGAGGCAGTGGTCTGGCTCCGCCTCCGCTTACAGTGTCCGAGAACCGCAGCCTTTAAACGGCGCGGCTCCCGGATGCTGCAGAGAAGGAGCGCGGGCCCCGGAAGAGGCGCCACAAGTGCCAAAGGGTGCACTCACGGCATCACTTCTGGTGCGCCACATGCGGACGCAAAGCGTCCGCTACGTCAAAATGGCGGTGCCCGTATGAACAGGGCGCCGCCATTTTGTACAGACTGAGTCCATGATAGGGTAAGGGGCGTCTAGAAGAGACGGCCCTTTTTCAAACTGGGACGCCCTCAGGACATCCATAATGGCGGTTTGTAACCCGCCACAGAGCCCTTTGTTCGGCTCTCTACATTTCTCTTGCAGTTGTCTAAGGGCAAATACCATGTCTTAGTGCTCCTATTAGCTCTAAAGCCGCATTGGCTTTCAGGGAGAAGGTCTTCTGCAATAGCAGGAACTAATCTGTTCAGCAGTATCCTTGCAAGGATTTTTCCAGCGATGGAGAGCAGTGTTATACCTCGATAGTTTGAGCAATCAGATTTTGCTCCTTTTTTCTTAAACAGGGTGATGATGACTGCATCTCGGAGATCTGATGGCAGTTCGCCTTTTCCCCAGCAACTCACAAGGATCTCGTGGAGTTTAGCATGGAGTACATGACCTCCATGTTTCCAACCTTCAGGTGGAATTCCATCAATCCTGGCAGCCTTGCCATTTTTCATCTGCTGTATGGCCTTAACGGTTTCTTCCAAAGTGGGAGCTATGTCCAATTCCTTCTTCATCGGTTGTTATTATTATTATTAACCTTTATTTATGAAGTGCTGTAAATTTTCACAGTGCTGTACATGCAATCTTTTTAGTTAGACGGTTCCCTGCCCTCGGGCTTACAATCTAAAAAGACATGACACAGAAGGAGAAGGGAGTGGTGGAGGGAAAGGGTAAGAGGTCCAGCAGTTCCTCTCTACCTCCAAGGCCTGGACCAAGGCAGATGGACTGGAGGGAGGACTTGGCTTCATAATGGATGGTTAATCATTTTCCAGGGAAAATACATACACTCAAGTAGGATAATGCATATACAGTACATAGCAATACAGGAAATGGTTTGATAAACAGGCACCAAAAGAACATCAAGTAGTAAGCAACAATTATGCAATGCTTGGGAAGGCTTCTCTGAACAGGATGGTTTTCAACTCCTTTTTGAAGCTAGTTAAAGAAGTGATGGCTCTTGCTTGTGGGGGAAGAAGGTTCCAGGGGTGAGGGGCAGCAAGTGAAAAGGGGTGAATCCAGGATGGGGCAGAGGAAATCCTGGGCTGAGACAGCAGACCTTGACTACCAGAACGGAGGGCCCTAGTGGGAAGGTGAGGAGAAAGAAAGTCTGATAAGTAAGGAGGGGCCAGTCCATGGAGGGCTTTAAATGTCGACAGCAGGAGCTTATACTGAATGCGGAAAGGGAGAGGGAGCCAGTGAAGGGATGCCAACACAGGAGAGATGTGGTCAGAGCGGTGGGTGGAAGTGATAATGCGTGTAGCTGAACGCTGAACAGAGATTAAAGGATGGAGGTGAGAACGAGGCAGCCCAGCCAGGAGGACGTTACAGTAATCCAGTCGTGAGATCACTAGGGCATGGACCAGGATCTTGGCAGTAGAGGCGGAGAGATATGGTCGGATTTTGGCAATATTGTACAAAAAGAATCTACAAGCCTTGGCTGTGGTCTGGATCTGAGGGATACACGACAGAGAAGAGTCAAAGATAAAACCAAGACTGCGGGCTTGCTGGACTGGTTGAATAGAAATGTTGTCCACAGAGACAGAAAAGGAGAGTTGAAGGGTGGGTTTAGGAGGAAAGACAAGAAGCTCTGTCTTGGACATGTTGAGCTTCAAACACCGATGGCGCATCCAGTGCAAGACAGCTGTGAGGCAAGACAAAACTTGCTGTTCAAGGCTTGGAGAAAGGTCAGGGGTGGAAAGATACAACTGGGTGTCATCGGCGTACAGATGGTAGGAAAAGCCAAGAGAACTAATGAGTTTTCCTAAGGACAGTGTGTAGAGAGAAAACAGAAGGGGACCCAGAACAGAGCCCTGGGGAACTCCAACAGATAAGGGAGTAGGAGAAGAAGTCTGGCCCCCTGCAACTACTGCAAAAGATCTGCCAGACAAATAAGATCTAAACCAGTCGAGAACAGAGTCTGAGAACCCAAGGTCAGAAAGTATATCAACTAGAAGACAGTGATCAACAGTGTCAAAGGCAGCAGACAAATCAAGAAGGATGAATACAGAGTAAAGGCCATTAGCCTTGGCCTGTAAATGGTCATTCGAGATCTTAGTGAGAGCTGTCTCTGTGGAATGCCTTGGGGGGAAACCAGACTGAAAGGGATCGAGGATGGCGTTGGCTTCAAGAAACTCAAGACAGTGCGAATAAACAACCTGTTCTAAAACCTTAGAAAGAAAGGGAAGAAGAAAAATCGGACGATAGCTAGACAAAGAGGAGGGATCAAGAGAAGGTTTTTTTCAGAACTGGGGAAATTAGAGCATGTTTGAAGTCCGAAGGGAAGGAGCCTATAGAGAGAGATAGATTGAAGATATAGAAAAGCGAGGGCAGAAAGGAGGGAGCTATAGAGATTAGAAGATGAGTAGGAACTGGATCAAGAGAACAGGTTGCAGGTTTGGAAGAGTTCAGAAGGGTATAGAGTTCATCCAAAGAGGCAGGAGGAAACACAGAAAATTTGTTAGGCGAGGGCAATAGAAGATTAAGAATCGGGGGGGGGGGGCTATCTCAGAGCAAATAGTGGAAATCTTAGAGATGAAATAATTAGCAAAGTCATTAGGAGAGAATGATGAAGAGACAGGAGGAGAGGGAGCTTTAAGCAAAGTGTTGAAGGTGGAGAACAAACGCTGCGGGCCCCTCTCATTGGTGGAGATCAATGATTTGTAATAATTCTGTTTTGCCATAGAGAGGGCGTGTGAGAAGGAAGAAAGAACAAATTTGAAATTGATAAAATCAGCCCACTCTTTGGACTTTCTCCAAAGACGTTCGGCCGCTCTAGAGCAGGACCGGAGAAACTTAATGTTGGGGGTAAGCCAGGGCTGAGGTCTAGTCTTAGAGGAAGAAGTGCATACAGAGACAGGGGCAAAATGGTCAAGAGTTGAGGAAAGAGTGGAGTTAAATAAAGACATAGCTGAATCAGCAGAATCCCCGAGATTTAGGGAAGAGAGAGATGTTGTGTCATCTGTTGAATAGCTGAGTCTTGGACTACTCAGTTGGCACTAAAGAGGCTTCGGAAATGTTCAGCTCATCGGTTCAGAATGGAAGCTTTATCTGTGATTAGTGTTTGGCCATCTGTACTGTATAGGGAACTTTGGATCAGATATGTAGGTCCAAACACTGCTTTAAGAGCTTCATAAAATCCTCTGGAATCACCCAGATCTGCACAACGTTGTGTCTTTTCTGCTAAATTGATCCACCACTTGTTCTGAATGTCTCTGAGTTTTTGTTGGAGCTGACTACATGCGAGGCGAAAGGCTGCTTTTCTTACATGGCAGGATGGCTGGGCGAGGTGTGTCTGGTGGCCAGTTCTCTTCTTTGCCAACAGCTCCTGGATCTCTTGGTTGTTTTCATCAAACCAGTCTTGGTTTTTCTTGAGGGAAAACCATAAGGATTCTTCTGCAGATTGCAGGATGCTGTTTTTGATATGTTGCCAAAGCACTGTAGGAGAAGAGTCTACAGGATGGTCTTCAAGTTTTGTTTGCAAATTTGCCTGGAAGTTGTCTCTTATGGCAGTTTGTTGAAGGTTGTTGACTTGGAGTCTCCTCTTTAGGATGCCACCCCTCTTAGTTTTCAACTGAAAATGAGGATTTAGTTTGCATCTTACGAGGCAATGATCTGTTTGACATTCTGCACTGGGCATCACTCGGGTATGATGGACATCGCGAATATTTCTCTGGCGCACTAGGATATAGTCAACGAGGTGCCAGTGTTTGGATCGGGGATGCATCCAAGTTGTCTTCAGGCTATCTTTCTGCTGAAAGATGGTGTTTGTAATAGTCTGTAATAGTTTGTAATAGCTGTTCTGCACAAAACTCTAGCAGGAGGCGTCCGTTATCATTACAGTTTCCAACACCATGCTTGCCTAAAACACCTTTCCAGGCTTCGAAGTTCTTTCCTACTCTGGCATTGAAGTCACCAAGGATAATGATTTTGTATTCTGCAGGGACTTTCTGTATAAGGTGGCGTAGGTCTGAATAGAATTTGTCTTTCTCTGCAGGGTCGGCTTGCATAGTTGGGGCATATATACTGAAGAGAACAACATGTGGGAGGCGTAAGGAGATAATGCGATCAGAGTGTCCTGTTGGCAAGGTTTCGAGTTTGGAGGCAATGGAATTTTTGATCATAAAGCCTACAACTGAAAGATGTTTTTCAGTTTTGAGTTTGCCAGACCAGTTGAGTGTGTAGCCAGCACTGTGTTCTTTAAGGCTGCCTTCCTCGTGGAGACGAACTTCACTAAGAGCAGCGATGTCAATGTTAAGTCGTGACAGTTCTTGGGCTATTAGGGCAGAACGACGCTCAGGACGTCCACTATCTGCAGAATCTTGCATGGTTCTGATGTTCCAGTATGCAAGCGTTAGTGTTTTTGCACCTTTGGAGGCTGGTGTGTGCCTTTGTCTCTTTGCCTTTGTTTGACCGCATCAGAAGATGCCCGTTGGCCAAGCGGGTTGTTGGGGATGAGCTTTCTTTAGGCCACCTTTTCTAGGCCCCTCTCCATATGGAGCAAGCGGTGCTCTCCTTTTAAAAGGCTGCTTGGTCATTCAGGATGCTGCCGAACAAGACTGTCATCCCCAGTCAGTCTCAAGCGACCAAAGTCCTGAACCGCCTGCATGCAGGGTTGGGTCTGCGGCTTCCAGTGCATCTTTACACCTGCCGTTTCATCCATCGCCTATTGCTACAGGGCTTTTTCAGAGATTGGATATATCCTTCGAGCCTGTGCAATGGATTTTTCTGGTGGAGTGCAGTGTGCACAGAACTGGCCTCACCCTTTAAACCAGAGGTTCGTCTGCTGAGGCCTTGACAAGCATGGATGGTAGAAGCGAGGTCCTCGAGTCGTAGGTTTGATTAGAGTTTCCTTCTCTTAGATGGTTGACCTTACAGGGTTAGACGAGCACCATCTGCCCGGGTTTGGGATTAGAGTTTTCCTTCTCCTAGGATGGTTGCCATAAGACTAGAGAGCCCATCCTGCCGTTTGGCGCTCTTGGTCAGACCCTTTGGTTGTGACCTGTCTGGCATGGGAGTCCCTGCCGGTGGCTATTATACCACCGCCAGCATAGCTCACAACATCATTAATAATAATAATAAATAAATAAAATTTTTATTTGTACCCCGCCCTTCCAAACGATCAGGGCGGCTAACAAAATGCACCGAAGTGCAGACAATATACAAGATTAAAAACAACCATAATAAAACAACAATCCATAAAAACAATAAAAAGCCCCTTAGCCCGTCCTCACGGCCACGAGAGAGGAGGGAGGCCCACAGGATATTTAGTCGGGGAATGCCTGATTAAATAGGAAGGCTTTAAGACCCTTCCTAAATTGGGCCAGGGTGGAAGATGAGCGGAGCTCCGTGGGCAGCGTATTCCAAAGGGCTGGGGCAGCTGTGGAAAAAGATCTTCTGGCAGTGACAGCCAACCTAGCCCCAGGCACCTTCAGGAGTTGCTGCCCGGATGTTCTGAGGGTGCGAGGCGGAATGTACGGGGAGAGGCGGTCCTTCAGGAATCCTGGGCCCAAGCCATTTAGGGGTTTATAGGTAATAACCAACGCCTTATATTGAGCTCGGAAGCGGATGGGCAGCCAATGGAGATCTTTAAGCACAGGTGTTATGTGGCTGGTCCTGGGAGCACCAGTGACCAGCCGCGCTGCCATATTCTGCACCATTTGCAGCTTCCGAGTTTGGTATAAGGGTTGCCCCATGTAGAGTACATTACAGAAATCCAGTCTCGAAGTTACCAGAGCGTGTACAACAGTTTCAAGGTCCCTCTGGGCCTCTCCCCCACGACAAGGAGGTGTCAATGGAGAAGTTGTGAAAGCTAGGCAGTGAACAAGCTGACAGAAAAAGATATTTAATAAGTTGTGCTATAGGAAAGCTCTGCAAAAAGAGAAATAAGTAGGTCCTGACCTAGATCAAATCAAGCCTGCGCAGATCCTGATTGAGCTAGGAGTTGGGACAAGTGGCCAGAGGGGTTAGGCTTAATTCATTTGATAGTTGTTGAAATCTGTTGCAGCCATCTTGTGCATAGGTGGTGTCTATACTAAGATAAAAATTGAAGATGTCCAATTTTTAGCACTTCACTTCATGGGTATAGGCCTTCAATCAGTAATAGCCACCGAATGATATTGTAAAATGTTGTTTTGGGCTAGCTTTATCGGAAATAACAATTTGACATCCTCTTGAACAAAGTCCTTGAGATATAAAGTATCAGGTTCTGTTTTTCTTCTTTGGGATTCATCAGTTGAATTCAATGAACTTCTCATTATTTATTTGACAGTAAAGAATTGATCTTCTTCCCAGATTAAAGTTATTTGGAAAGGCCGTATGATATTTTCTGTGAAATTGAGCTTTCTGCTCTTCACTGTTAGGTGTATGGTGTTAAAGGTTCTACATAGCTGTAGTAAAAGCTAGAATACTAATTTAGGAAGTAAGCCACCCACCACATGCTCACATCCCATATTGTATCAAAAAACTTTGGTCCAATATATAAATACTCAGATGGAAATATAGAAAGATCATTTCAATAAAATGTATGCTATACTGCCTTTTGGGTTTTGTGTTGGCCAGAGTGGTGCCCAGTTTTACCAGTGTGATGACACATGTTATTGTTCAGCTTGGACATTGCACCTATATGCTCTAATAACCAATAGAAAAATTAGGGCCCTGGACAGACAGGCCTTTTAGCACGTAAAGAATACGTGCTAAGGTTGCCTCGGGGCATTGCTTACAGACGCCCCGCAACCCTAGCACATATTCCATACGTCAAAATGGCAGCACCCTGTACACATGGGTGCTGCCATTTTGACGCAGCGGACGCTTAGCATCCGCACGTCGTGGTCCACTTGTGACATCACAAGTGTGCCATTGGCGTACTTGGATGTCACAAGTGCGCCAGAAAAAGAATCCGCTTTTTGCGGGGGGGGGTTTGCTGTGTGAGGGAGCTGCACGGTTTGTCCACTGCGGCTACCTCACGCGGCAAAACAAGGCTCCAGCAGACTGCCCTTTTTTGGGCGGTCTGTACCCCGCCTATGACTGCTACAATAATGCTTCTATAAGGTGATGGGAGTGTTTGAAATGTTATAGGCTAAGATCCAGTGTAGGACTACCACTGCCCCCCTCCCGAATTCGTCCCTTCTCGCTTGCTGCCCCTTACTCCTGGAACCTTCTTCCCCCACATGCACACCTCATCACTTCTCTACCCAGTTTCAAAACTGAATTAAAGACTATATTGTTTAGAGAAGCATTCCCAGAGGTGAGCCCCTCTCTGACCCAGGAAGCCTCCTTTTAACCATCCATTAAGAAGTCAAGCCCTTCCTCCAGTCCATCTGCCTTGGTCCAGGCCTCGGAGGTGGAGAAGAACTGCTGGACCTGATCCCATTCCCCACCACCACTCCCCTCTCCTTTTGTGTCGTGTCTTCTTAGATTGTAAGCCTGAGGGCAGAGAACCGTCTAACTAAAAGATTGTATGTACAGAGCTGTGTAAATTTACAGCGCTTTATAAATAAAGGTTAATAATAATAATAATCCAATGGTGTATTTGAATATCCAGCAAAATTGGGACATTTTTCACAATCCCTTTGTGCTGCAGACCTCTATAGAGAAAAAGATAACCCTGTCCCGGGTGGTTTCACAGATACCCAAAGCAGGTTTTTAGGGCATAAAGAGACTGCAGAAGCATAAGGATTCAGTTAAAGTTAAACCACTAGATTATGGCTGTAGTTCATTATACTCACATAGGTGCTTTCTGCACTGGCATTTGGGACGTCCGGAGGACGTCCTATTTTAAAAAAGGGGCGTCTCTTATAGACGCCCCTGGGCCTAGTACGGACTCTGTCCGTACAAGATGGCGCCGGCCCTTCTACATGGCCGGCGCCATCTTTGCGTATCGGACGCTGAGCGTCTGTACGGGTCGCGTCCTTTGTGACGTAGCGAGTGCGCCCCTGGCGCCTCGCTACGTCGCAAATGCGACGGAAAAAGAAGCTCCATTTTGGAGCTTCTTTTTCGGTCCGCGCGAGAGTCGCGCCGTGTGGAGGCTCCGGCTCCCCCGCGGACCTACCGGCAGTGGCGGCAGAGCGCCGCAAAGTGGCGGTATGTACCCCGCCATAGAAAATCTCTGTACCAGCAATGTGTAATGTTTTCTTGGGAAGCTGTAAATTAACATATCCTATGGCATCAGTTGCTATTTCCCAGCAGAGAGGGTCCTGTCCTCCTGTAATCTGGGTTTAGCTCCTCCTATTTGCTCCTGTAGGCAGGGACAATAAACAAAAAACCAGCCCCTATATAGGGAGGAGCTAGCCCCCCTGAGCCTCAGTCTTGTTCCTGCCTATGCTCCTAGCAGGATGTTCTCTTCGAGCCAGCGAAGTTTTTCCTTTCTGCGAAAGCGGTTTGAGAGTTTTCTTGGCCTTCCCTTCTTCTCCTCTCTCCTGCCTTTCCCCCCTTCCTTGGTGGTGGCTATGGCAGAGGACCCTGAGAGCATGGGTGAAGGGCCATCCTTAACCCAGGCTTCCCTAGCTCAGGGTCTGCCAGCTCGACAGAGGGAGCTGGCTTCAGAGGGAGACTCTTTGGGATGTGTTTGCTGTTGCTCTGCAGCTTCTTTACTACAGCCTTGGAAGCATGAAGAAGACTTAAAATGGCAAGGGCTCCCAGAATTGGAGAAAGGTCTTGGCTTTGCCAATGACTCTCCCTTTCCTCCAAAGCTGCCCCCTTTCATGGTGGGAGCACAGGAGATCTCTGCAAACAGCATTGCAGCACATGGGAGCTGTGGGAACAGATGGTGAGGGGTTTCCCCTCCATGTCTCTGTTTCTCCACATCACCTCTGCCCAGCCTGTTAAGGCCAGGGATCAGTGAGGAAACTGGCCAGAAGTCATGGAAACTTCCTTCCTCAGCATCACTGCCCAGCCAGAGTTCAGAGGACAGGCCAGCCAAAAGCCATGGCAAAGGATTTCTCTGCATCACCTCTGCCCAGCCTGTTTAAGGCCAGGGATCTGTGAGGAAACTGGCCAGAAGTCATGGAAACTTCCTTCCTCAGCATCTCTGCCCAGCCAGAGTTCAGAGGACAGGCCGGCCAAAAGCCATGGCAAGGATTTCTCTGCATCACCTCTGCACAGCCTGAAATGGCCAAGGTCAGAGAGGCAAGCCAGCCAGAAGTCACAGGTGAGTACCAGGGGCCCTCTCTCTCTAGCCACCAAAGAACCTTTGCCAGATCTAATGCCCTCGCTCAGGGCAGGCATTGCCATGAGGCCTCTGCCATGGCCATTGCAGGCACTATGCTTAGCATAAGGTTTGGGACTCTGCCAGGAGGGCAGATGGGGGCATTAACCCTTGGTCTCCCCCTTCCTTCCCATCTCTGGCCCCAATGGCACCCAGGACCCTAACAGTTGTGGGGGATCCTTTTGCAGTCTGGGAAACACATGGTGTTGTTGCCAGGGCTCCTGCACATTCCTTTTGAATTCTTATAATGAGATGGTGTGTAAGGAGGCAGAGGATTCCTCCTCTGTGTTGCACAGACACATGGCTATAAAGGAAGCTAGAATTGGCCCAGCAGGAGCTGAAGCTTCCAACTCTAAAATGGTCTTTTTTGGCTGCCACAGAGCATCCCACAACAAAGCACGAAGTGGCTTCATGTCCTCCCCAGAGAGAGCATGGCCTCTGCCACCCACTTCTAAACAGAGGCTGGAGGGCCATCTATCGGGTATGCTTTGATTGAGAGTTCCTGCATGGCAGAATGGGGATGGACTGGATGGCCCTTGGGATCTCTTCCAACCCAAGGATTCTTGGAGAGACCACATGGATACAAATCCTCCTGTGTTCCCTCCCCAAAAATTACAACAACAAAAAGGGGTAAACCATTTGTGGATATCATGGGTGTAGAGTTCCCTTCACCCCCAATTGTTTGGCTGCCCCAAAGCGTGGCACTCTTGAGAGATCAGCTTGAGTGCTTGGCCTCTCCTTTCCATCAGAGAGTATCCTTTCTCAGGGCACAGACTTACCTCAGGTGAATGTAGAGCCATGTCCCACAGCAGTCCCTCTGCCCTTCCCAGCTACCTATGCAAGTGGGAGGGAGTTGAGGACCAAGCTAGCTTCTATCATGCAGCCAGGTTACTATAAAGCCTGCCTGAAATTAAAAGGGCTAAACTGTAAACCCCAGCTTGAAGTTGGGGCTGTTTTAAACATAAATAAAACAAAGTGCCCTGTGGGCTACACTACAGGCCATATGCAGCTATCTACCCATGATTAGCAATGGTCTTCAGTCACTGCTAACCCAGGAGCAGTTTCCTCAGTGCCTGGAAGAAGCTAATGCCCAGGCAGCCTCCCTTGATGGGGCAAAGCATGGAGGGGAGAGCCCCCACAGCAACAGGGCTGGGGGCTCAGATTTACAAGAGATACTGGTTAACCTTTCTGGTGTTCATTTTATTACTGTTAGCACATGAGGTTTGAGTTGTGCTGTTTCTGCTCACCCCCCTCTCCTTTTTCCAGGCCAGAGAAGATGCCTGGAAACTAATTCTTCAAGGGAGGGGCTAGCCATAAAGCCACTTGATGACCCTTCTTGCCTCCTCATGGGCCTCCATCACTGTCTCCATTAGGTCCAGAGCCTTTTTTGCCTTAGGTGGAACAGCCAAAGACATAGGATGAGCACATGGTTCTACCTCCTTTGTACAAACTGTTGTCAGCCATAGCACTTCTCATTAAGAGCATAAGCTTTAACAATACAGATTCATTTAAATGCTTATAAACAGGGTGACTCAAGCAAGGATAAGGTCTCTGGTCACTCAGCAAACCTCTAATGCTTACATGCATTGAGGATCTTTGGTAAAAACATCTCATATGAGGTGAGAGATATATTGGATTAAGGTGACCAACCAAACTCCATTTTAGTGGCAAAAGGATTATGTTCCTGTTATAAAACAGTGCACCTCAGTCAGCTAGCCTCAAAAGATGTGGCTCCCCTTGCCTTCCCTTCTTTCTTGGAGAGATGTCTGTTAAAGGGAAGAAACTAAAGAAACAAAAAACAACAACACAGTTTCTTCCATGAGATGGTTCTCACTAATACAGGGGGTTATGAAAAACTCTTTATCAAAAACAAACAGACAAACAGACTCCATTGGGGGGAGAAACCCCCCCCTTCCTCCATGAGTGTTTTAAAACAATATAGTCAGTTTTTTCTGCTAAGAGGTTGCTTCAAATCCTATTCAGACATCCTGCAGAGCCCTGAGGACTCTGCCACAAAGACCACAATTGCCTCTTACCTTGTCTAGATATAGTTACATTTTAAATAAGAATGCCTGCTGATGGGCTTGCCATTCTACTGCTCCCTGCCCTGGATAGGCCTATTATAACAAGGTCTATCTTGCATATGATGAATTGGGCTCAAGGCCATGAAGGTTCAGGCTGCCAATCTCTTTCTTTTAGTGGTCTCAGGAAGCTACAAATTCCTTTGCATATTGTTGGGCATGCTTTGATTGTGATTTCCTGCATGGCAAGGGGTTGGACTTGATGGTCCTTGTGGTCTCATCCAACTCCATGATTCTATGGTTTTATGGTCATAAGGTTAGCTGCTGTGTGGGTGAGTGTCTTATCCCTGATTGGGTTTTCATGGCATGGTCTGGTCCAAACAACACCATTGTTTACTAGCTTTGGGGCTGGAAAAACGGATTTCCTAGTGCCTATGCCTTGTTTTCTGCTAGCAAAAATGCTCAGATTTAATATACCATACAGCTCCATATAGAGACTTATACCAGCCACCTATATGCCCACAGCTTGTAAATATGTGTGTGTGTGTGTGTGTGTGTGTGTGTGTGTGTATATATATATATATATTCCAAAAAACAAACTAAAATACGACACAGCAAACTATGATTTTACTATTTATATAGGAGACTCCCTTTTACTATGTGATTATATTTTATGTGCCTTGAGCTTCCATGGATTTGGTATCCATGCAAAGTCCTAAATCCAACTCCAGTACATATTGAGGGCCCACTATACTATTTTAAATTTAGGTTTGTGTTCCTTTGACAGATCCCTTTTGTGGAGAAAACTCTCTCCTCAAAATTAGATACCAGAGGGCTATCCTTGCCAAGCCCCCTGTTCCCATTTCATGTCTCCTTAATCAGCAGTTCATTTAGCCGAGAGACCCCTCAGCCTTCATACAGGTTGAGGATAGCCTGCTACATGGAGTTGGGGTTGACATTTGAAGCCTCTAGACTAGTTCATCCTCAGATGAAATCAGACTTAATTCTGACCACATGCCCTGTTAACACAGAGTGCATCTATGCTTCTGCATGGACTCACCAATGTCTGCGAGATAAAGGTTAATCCAATGTCTTCTGTGCCTAACCATGGGATTAGTCTTATTTTACACAGGTTCACAGATGTTCCAGTAAAGAACTGCACATTGTTTTGAAATTTTAATTGGAAGTCAGACATTAACATTCCTCTTTCAGAATGGTAAATCTTAATTACTACAAATGAAATCACCTTAATATCACCTTCATTGCTATAAACAGTTGACAAGGTGATCAGTGGTAGGCTGGAAGCTGCCATAGGTCCAGATTAGATCAGATTCTATTCTAATTGATCACATAATCCACTGCTTGGGCAAGTTCTCATCAACTGCTTCAGGTTTTCAGTGGCTGACCTGCTATAGTCCATCCAAGATGACATTAAGCAGGGACTTGACCTAACATGGTTATAAGGCAGGTGTCTGCCATCACGTCGTTTCTGCTCCATACGAGAGCAGCTAGAATGGCAGCCATCCTCACATTAAGAGGCTGTTGAGGGGAGTTTTCCAACAGGACCTGTCCACCAGACATCGTTTTCCATCTTGGGATGTGAACATGGTCTTAGAGGCTCTGACGGTTGGGCCGATCAAGTCCCTTTGGGAGGCCTTCCTCAAACACCTCTCCCTCAAGGTCATCTTTCTCACGGCCATTCCCTCCGCCAGATGGGTGTCAGAGCTGGGGCCCTGTCGGTACGTAAAGACTTGTGTATTTTTAGGCCTGTCTCAGTGTGCCTTCGTCCAGACCCTACCTTCGTGCCTGGGGTCAACTCAGCCTTTCAGCTGTCACAGGACATTCTCCTGCCTTCATTCTGCCCCGATCCTAAGAAGGACTTGGAAAAGACCTGGCACACATTGGATGTGTGCAGAGCCCTCAAAATCTACATCAAGAGGACTTCAACCTTAGGTCATCTGAGATGTTCCTTTCCTTTCGCCTGGGCTCTTTGGGGTGCAAGTTACCAGTCTCGACTCTGAGTGAGTGAATCAGGTCTTGAATTCAAAAGAGCTACTGAACTCTTGACCTCACTCCACCCGAGGGGTTGATGGTGCACTCAACCAGGAGTGCATCTACCCCAGCGGCCTTGGCCACTAGCGCCTCCCTGTCAGATATTTGCAGGGTGGCCACATGGAAGTCGCCTTCGACCTTCATAAGACATTACAAACTGGACGTGTCTCAGTCCGCAGAGGCGTCATTTGAAAGGAGGTTCCTCCAACAGATTGTGTCGGGGGCCACAGTCTCCTAGCAGCACCTCCCTCCCAGTTCGAGAGGGCTTTTGTAAATCCCAGATTACAGGAGGACAGGACCCTCTCTGCTGGGAAAAGGAACGTTGGATACTTACCGTGACACGTTCATTTCCTGCAGAGAAGGGTCCTGGCATCCTGCCCACCCGGGTGCTGCCTGCGGCCTCCGACCCTGCCTGCCTGTTGGTGGACCTGCCTTGTTCTTCTTCTTGTTGCTGGATTGGTTTTTCTGAGTTCTTGTTTGTTCTTGGACTAGTTTTTTCTAAGGTGTTCTAGTTAACCCTTAGCTGAGGTTACTGAAGTTCAGTTCCTTGATTACCTTACTAGTCGCTTGGCTTGTTATTGACTGAGGCTCAGGGGGGGCTAGCTCCTCCCTATATAGGGGCCGGTCTTTTGTTTATTGTCCCTGCCTACAGGAGCAAATAGGAGGAGCTAAACCCAGATTACAGGATGCCAGGACCCTTCTCTGCAGGAAATGAACGTGTCACGGTAAGTACCCAACGTTCCTTTTCAGGCCATTTTAAGTAGCTAAAAAGTACATGGCACTATGAATTACACATTGCCAAAACTAAATGACTCTGTCAGATTTCATTAAATAAATTTTAGAAATCACAATACCTGGAAAAGAAAAGAATCAAAACATAAGATTTAATTGCCTTAGTTTTTAGGGGAAAGGGAGAGAAAGAAAATTTAATACTTTGAAGCATCTTCCTTGTGTGAATAGTAGGCAGTGGTATTTATTGACCTCATATAAAACACACACATGCACATGCTGCAAGAGAGGCTATACTGTGTATGTCTGTGTGGGTGTGGGTGTGTTCGTATATATGTGTGCAAGTATAATGTTATCTACATTCGTGGCTCTTTTTAAATACTAAACAGATCTGTATTCCAATGGGCTTGTAAACTAAAAATAGACAAAAGAAGGGGCATGGGGCAGAATAAATGGAAATAATTTGTGACTGAGTTGTACACCCTTTGGTTTAGACAGAATATGGGATTGAGATTAGAAGGCAAAGCCATAGACTTAACACCTCAAGTATTTCTAAAGGATGCGTCTTTTTTCATGATTGATTGACCTAGAAGATGTTTTCCATATCTTTTCTGATAAAATCCCCATCTTGACCCCCAGGGATTATTATTATTATTGTTGTTGTTGTTGTTATTGTTATTGTTATTACTGTATTATATGAAATGCTGGCAAAACAAGTATTTTCTTGAGGCAGGATTTGAATGCTCCCTTTGGCGGTATCTCTGCCTTGGTAGTGTTATAGTATAAGAATCTTCGAGGCCCTCGTTACTTTGTTTGCCTGATTCAGAGTCTTTGCTTTCTGAGTGACATGAGCAGATTTTGTAATCCTGAATCCTTTTGTGTGCTCCTCCATTTTTCTCAAGACTCCTATGGTCTTCCAGAACAGATTTGGGCTCACAGGGGAGATTCTAGGGGAGAACAGGTGTCTGATGAATGGACCACATTGAATTTCATTTCAAACATATTGCTAACATTTGTAAAGATTCCCCCCCCCCCCCGCTTTTACATTATGAAGAGTTGTGTCTTGAAATTCCTTGGATAGATGTAAGACATATACTTAGTGTTCTGTGCAATTGTCTGTTTAGCCAACCAAGCTCCTACTAGTAATTCCCACATGCTTTCAGTGGTCTTCAGTGTAGAAGCTAGATGAGATTATTTCAGCTAAAAATTCAGTTTTCTAACCAATATTTTATTCCTCACCTCAAAGGGCTCAATCCCATATATATATATATATTGCATGGCTAGTCCATTTGAAATGTTATTTCCTGTGATGTCATTTCCTATTATCACTCCCTCACAGAAAAAGTCAAATTCAAAAAGTAGGAAAATTTGAAAAGGGGAGGGAAAGTTTGTTGGCCCAGTATTTGAAGCAACCACCCACAAAATGGCTCTGGAGCATCAACGGAGTAAAACGTGTATTTAAACAAATATTAAGATTGCAAAGAAGACACTGAAATACAGAATAAACTCTTGGAAAACAGCTTCATTAAAGTTTTTGCACAGCAATTTGGAGAGTGTTACATAAAGCTATAAGTGATTTTATCTTTATCATCAGAAGTAACAGAAGAGTTAAATTGGAAAAAAAGAGAGAAGAGAAGATATATATGATGAAAGCAGGAAAAATGTGGTAACAGCCAGTCACAAAGCAGTACATATGGGTGTGTGTGTGTGTGTGAATGATTTGAGTGAGCAGAAGCACTTTCCTCTAAGACAGAGATGCTTTGCCCTCCAGACCTTGGGCTGCAATGCTTATTAGTTCTAGTGAGTAAAGCCAGTCATGAGGGATGGTAGGAATTGTACATTTTGAAGGGGTCACACTCCCCAGTCTAGTGGTGCGGCTCAAGCATGCATATATACAAGTCATAGGACAGTGATGTCAAACCTATACCATGCGTGCCAGAAGTGGCTCTTTGGGCCACTTCCTCGGGCACGGGGCGAGGGAGAAGGCAGAAGAGGCATGTGTGTGCCCGTTCCTCCCCCTCCCTGCCTTTTCCTGGCCTCCATCTGTCTCTTGGAGACAGCTGGAAGCCAGAAAAGGGCACTCCAGAAAAGGAGCCAGAGGAGCGCACCTCTGGCTCCTCCTCAAAGCCTTCTCCCGGCTCCCAGCTGCCTCTTCAAGAGAGCTAGAGGCTGGGAAAAGGGCGGGGGGAGGAGGAGTGACCGGTGTGGGCCAGTGCCTCCTCCCCAGGGAGCTTTTCTGGCATCCAACTGTCTCTGGAGAGACAGCTGGAAGCAGGGAAAGGTCCGTGGGGAGGCAGGCAGGGGCCCTCCCCATCTCCCTCCTCCCCCACTTACCCTTCCTGCCCTCCAAGTGCCCCAAATGGGGCACTTACAGGGCAGGGAAAGGTCCGTGGGGAGGGAGGCAGGGGCCCTGCCATTCCTCTTCTTCCCCTTTTGCCTTTCCTCACCCCCAAACGGCTTTAGAGAGCCCTTTGGGGCGAAGAAAGGTCTGGGAAGAGGAGGACTGGGGCCATGCTCATGGCTCCTCCCCCTCACAGGCCTTTGCTGACCCCCAGCTGTCTGTAAGAGACAGCTGGGGGCCAGAAAAAAAGCAGGGGAGGAGCCCTGCCCAGAGGGTGGAAGCCCCACCCTCTGGGCCAGAAGCCCTGCCCCAGCACACAGCCCCATCCTAGGGGCAGAAGCCCTGCCCCCTGGCACGCGAACCTAAAAAGGTTCGCCATCACTGTCATAGGAGCTCTGATGGTGCAGTGGTTAAATGCTGGTATTGCAGCCACAACCTTTGTAAGTTCGATCCTAGAGGAGAGCTTCGAGCTCCACCCAAGCTTCCATCTTTTTGTGGGTCGGTAAAATGAGTACCCTGCTTGTTGGGGACAATTGGCTTACAGATTGTAAACTTCTTAGGAAGTGCTTAGTTCACTGGTAAGCAGTATAGAAATGTACTTGCTATTGCTATTACTATATAATGTCGAATTTAACTACTCACTGTGATACTGCTATGATCATTTACTAAGTTGTTCACATGTATTTTGTTTTTGTACTTCATACATGCTTTGTTGTATCATTGGGGCATAGTTGCAACAGTTATAGACCTATCTGCTTACTCCTCCTTGACATGCATTTACAGAATTTGTGGTGGTCTGAAGTAGAACAAGCATTGGGATCTGATCAGCCAAAAAATGTAATAGCATAGTCCTGGTTGTTGAGCACTACTTACTTAAGATGAGAAGCAGCAAAGTACAGTCCATTGTGTATTGACAGGTTGTAACTCCCAGCATTCCTTGTTCCTTATGATGGCTAGGGCTGATGGAAGTTGCAATCCAATAGCACCTGAGCGTTTATACCATGTCTGTCACTGCTTACTATCAATGAAAATAACTTTTTTTTCATAATGAAAGAAAATAAGGTAAACAGGAACCCAGGAGTATGAAATATATTTTCGTTCATCATTTTGTTTCTAAGCTTAGCCTCTAACCTTTAAAAAATGGAATTCCTTGCATTGGCTTTGTGTCATTTATAACTTTCTAGCTTTTTTCTTTAGAATGCCATTTTAATGACTTCTTCAAATAAATCCACCACTTCAGTGGAAGTGTTGTTAAATTTGTCAAGAGAGAATATAGTCTATAGGCACATATTAAAGAATATTTGGTTCTCTTTAATGTTTAAGAAAGTTTTACTCTACCATCGAGTGCATTCATACTGTATTTTTCAACAAAGTATTTCAAGTGGGGGAAGAGGTTAAGAAAAATTACTAGTTCTATACCTATCTATGTAGAATAAAGTACAATCAGCCCTCCTTATCCACGGATTTTTTACCCACGGATTCAAGCATCCACGGCTTGATAATGCTTCAAAAATATAGAAATTTCATAAAGCAAACCTTGATTTTTCCATTTTATATAAGCAATACCATTTTTCTATGCCATTGTATTGAATGGGACTTGAGCATCCATGGATTTTGCTATCCACAGGGGGTCCTGGAACCAAACCCCAGCAGATAAGAAGGGCCTACTGTGCCACTGTGTTCAAAAGCCTAATACCAATTAAGTTCACTAGATAAATGGACATTTTCCTAGAAGTCAGTGCTATTATATGTGGCCTAAACTTCTGAGAAAACATACATAAGGTTGCGCCGTTACAGACTGCCAGATGCACCACACATGGTTTTAAACTCATCAGAAGACATGCAATTTAATTTGTTTATAATATATATGAACACATACTATATAAACCACAAACAATCGAGCAGTCATCTCTTTCTGTGTTATCTATTGCCATCGTTGCCTGTGCATTGAGGTTCTCGCTATAGCTATTACTATAAAACGTTCCCTAAGTACATAAAGGCTCTAATCGTTAAGATTTTTATTACCAGCCACCCATACAGAGCTGCAAATTGCCTTGTTTCAGATTTATTATGTATTACTCCAGAAATTCTATAAAGATCAAAAGAACTGATTACAATGTTGACCTTTGCATTAACTCATCTGAATTTAAATTCAAGTGTTTGATTTGGGAAAATAAGTCCATTTATCATAGGTCTGCTACTGAGGGGATTGTGCAGCCCTGATTGGGAGTGCTGAGACCAAATTTATTTATTGAGCGTAGGCTTGAAAATTGTTTGTAGGACAAGAGGAACAAAAGTTTGACCTGCCATTCTGTTGTGCCAGGGGAACAATGTAGCAGTTGCCCTTTTCCAAACATCTAGTGGTCAATCTGTTTCAGTGTAGCACATGGAGACAGAAGATATTAATAGTTACCCACAAACAGAAAGAGAAAGAAAAAGAGTTTTCAACATGTAAACCATTATTAGTCTTAAAATCAATGAGTCTCTTTTAGTGGAATAAAGCAATATGAAGGTTACGGCTGAAAAACATGAAAGAAGATAATAGAAATAGTGAACAACCAGGACCCTGATACTTCATCTGGAAAATATTAAGGACTTTTCTCTGAGCAAAATTGTATAGATATGCTTTGTTGAGTGATGCCAATCATGGTGTAAACTATTTGCCTTTTAAAATGTTTCAAATAATGAAAAGTAGGGTGCTAGAATAGATCCTGTTTAATATGTTATGGAGATTACACACATACACACTTCTGACAGCTGTAAAATGGATATAGTTGAGCTTATTGTCTGCCTATGCTTGTAACCTTATTTAAATTAGCCCTAGGTTGCTATTTACACTCAGTAGTATCTTGGGTATGAATGCCAGTTCTATAAACTGAACAGATACCTGGACACTAGCCTTCAGCTTCATGCACTTTTATGTAGATCTTGATATTGATGCTGCCAGAAGTTTTTGGTCCAAAAAATAACCTAGTTTGAGATGGCTTTAACTGCCCTAGCTCAGTGCTAGGGAATCCTGGGAATTGTAGTTTATTGTGGCATCTCTGACAGAGAGAAGGCTAAATCTCTCACAAAACTACAGTTCCCAGAATTCCCTACCATTGAGCCAAGGCAGTTAAAGTGGTCTCAAACGGGATTATTTCTGCAGTATGTTTTGGATCTTAGTTAGACATTCTTTATGCTCATCTAAAAAGATGTGGGAGACTGCAGTAAGGAACATGCTCACATAGTGTGCTGCTTAACATGTGAGAGATGTCAGAGTGACATGTTAAAAATCTAGCAGGCAAACAGTGTCTGGGAAGATGGATCAGATAGAGTCAGCATTATGATTTTTCAGCATTAGAAAGGCAAACTCCTCAGTTATTTAAAGCTGCCATTCTTGATGAGTTAATCATTCACTATTCTCGTTTTTCAAAAGCACTTGACATTCTTTCGCAAATCCACATACTAGCTTATCTTTTCCCCTGCATTCTTGATCTGTGCCTTTTGAGTTCCTCATTTCTTTTGTTTTTACTCCCTATAGGGGTGCTTTGCTCTCCCAGTTTACTTGTCCTTCTTCACCCAAAGATCTCTTCCTCACACAGACTTCACGATTCTGTCCGCTCTTTCTTGCAGACCCTTACATTTGGATCACTTCTTGAAGATATCCTTGTTATAACTCGTGCCTCTCTCATCCTCCTCTCCCAGGCAATATATAAATTTGGTCCACTTGAAGAAATAACCATGATTGTGTTCTGTTTTACAAAGGATAGCAAAACCGCTGCCCCAAAAATTGGAAGTGTGCCTTACTGTGCTGCACCTCCACTCCTCGCCCACCCCCCAACAGTGAGGAATTGAAAGGCTTGAATAAAACATCTCACAGACAAATGCGCACTCTTCTGGATGTTTGTAGATGTGTCAGGTCAGATGTCTGTCAACAGTGAGGTACTAGCACATGGCATGACAACATGTTTGCTGGGTATTCTGTCATGCTGCTCTGTCCATGAACAATTTAATGAAAAGAAGAAGCAGGTGGAATCCGAATCTGATTTCTGGTGTGAAATAAGCTTGCCTTGTCACATGTTTTATAGTGATTTGGAACTGTCAAGCCACTTTCAACAGCTGGCAAGATGGACAGGTTTTAGTAGTAGAGCTGATCTGCATTCCACCCCAAGGACCTGCATAAGAGATTTAGAATGCAGTAATGGTTACTGATTTTAGTGTTCACTGAAGTATTTTATTCTTGCTTTATCACAAATTTAAGGTACAAGAATACTTCTTACTGAGTAATTTTATAAATAAAAGGCATGTAAGATTTTGTTTTATTTTTGTAAAAAATCAAAATAAGGATTTTCAAAATTACATATGTAAGACAACTCATTGGTTACAGCCTGGAGCATACTCTTAAAACATTAAATATTTCTGTGAAATTTAATTATGTGTAAACACCCTATACTACTGTTAGATTTCAGAACACAAAGGGTAGAATGCTATGATTTATATTCTCAGTAGGAACCTTCCTGCTGCATTGCTTTCTTTGTGGACTTATTGACATGCCTTTATTGGATATGGTTGATATTTGACTCAGTTTAGTAAAGTATAACTTCAGAGAAACCATCTGAATTCCTTCACTTTATAACCAGACTGTGTTTTATTCAGTTTTTATACATTTAATTTCCCCAAACTGAAGAAACAATACTATCAATACTAATTTGTTTAAAAACTATTTTAAATAATCCTGTACCCACCAATAAATCCTGCTAACTACATATATTAGTTCCCTCAGTTTTTGGTAAAAACTTTGAAAGGTTTTCTTGATGTGACAGTTTATCACAGAATCGTAGAACAGTCTGGCTCTTTTCTTAACAGAATGGGGTTACCTACCATAGCAGCATTTATTTTATTTATTGAATTTATATCTTGCCTTTCTCCCAAAATGGGATTCAGGGCAGTTTACAACAATTTTTAAAAGATTAAGATTATTTTCAAAGTGACATATTATTAGAAGTGGAGAGGTGACATGAAGACATGCACGCGCACACAGACACACATGTTTAGTTCTAGTTTGTTAACAAACTGATTTGTACAAAGGCTTCTGAGAAATCCAGTGGTCTCTGCCCATGAAAGGGGCCTGTGGCTTCACAAAAGACAGAAACACCCTGGATCCCAGGAGCAGTTACTTTGCTGTGGCCAAGAAGCAGTGCCTTCTGCCTGCACTAAGATCTCCCCAAACCGATAACAGAAGTAATATATAATACAAAATGTAGGCCTGCAACTCCATCACTTTTTTCTTCTTCTCTTATATGATTTTTAGTATGTTTTGCCTGATGAAGAAACTAGTGGTTTGATTTTTGTGCATTTTGGTTAGCTAATAAAGGTATCATGAGGATTTTGGATTTTGTTTTATTAAACTATCATTTGTAATTTAATTTTGGGTGCCTGTTCCTCCTTGCATTATTATCAGAAATATACATATTATGATATATTCCAAACATAAAATGAAATTTTATAAGCCTTTCACTTACACTGTTCCTCACTCAGAAACATTCTTGTGGCTGGTAGAATGCTTACCTTCTTCACAGCAGATGTGTTTGGGGTTTTTAAAGATGTAAATGTGACCTACAATTGTAGAATATGTTCAGGAAAAAATAATTTTTACAGTCATCTCTCTATTTACCCTGTAATAGATTTTTATGTTGTCTGTTGGCAAAATATTTAAGGGTTCAGTCATAAATGTATTTTGAAGAGGATTTCATTGGCATCGGTAGGACTTGCTTCCAAGTAAGGTTTTAAGGACAAGAGGATAAACATTCAATGTTATTTCATGTTTTAAAAATTATCCAGTAAATTAATGCACATCTTAAAAACATTTTTAAAGAATGATAGCAAGGATTTTTTTAAAGCTATTCATTCAGTAGAGCTCCCTTTTTGTGTGGTATATATTTCAGGATAATAATCAAGGCTTACTGTGGGTCAGCATGTCATATCCCAGTGGTGTCTAGTGAGATGGAGGGTTATCTTATATGTCAGCTAGATAACCCTGTGAACAATTTTGAGCAGTCAAGATAATGGGACTGAATTCTGAAGCGAAGCAGAATTCTGAAATAAGGTTAGAAATATCCCAGAGTACCATTCTATGTGTCTGCAAAATAATATTTCTTACAACTGCAGTCACCTTTTGGCATCATTAGTCATTTAGGTCTGACAACATTCTCCTTAATAGGGTGCAATTAAGGGAATGGTAGAATCAAGTGCATAATCCCATACTGAACAAGAGAGCAAGCTTGCAGTCATGGGGATGCTTACTTGAAAGTAACTTCTAATGAAACCAAAAGAATGATTTCAAAGTAAATATACTGAGAATTTACTTAACACCATACACAGAGTGTGGAGGGATACTATTGTTATACAAGTACATCTTCTTGGAAATGCAAAGTAAATGTTCTTCGAATTTAGTTAGGGTGTGATTTACTAGAATATCTTAATTGTCATTAATTAATTTTGTCTTCTTATACCCAAGAAAAAAGTCACATAAAACTTTAAAGTGTATCCCATTTTGAATTACATAGGCTTTTGGAGACTAAAGTCCATCTTATCAGATACATAAAGTTCTATTCTAAGCTGCCAATTCAATATATTATGAAGAAAGAACGGTTTTACTTAATAAGGTCACATTCCCACTTGCCTATAAAGCGGATCATGAAGCGAATTAAGAGGTGTCATTCCCACTGATGCCCGAATTAGTTCCTCAATGCCCCAAAATCATTTCCACTGTGATTCGATTCAAAATCGAATTATATCGTATAATTCGAATTAGATGCCTATAAACCGGTTTAAAAAAATAGTAGGTTATAACGCGGGTTATTTTTGAAAGCGGAGTACGATTCGCGGTATCCGAATGGGAACGAAAGGGTGTCTGATTCGGGAACCTGGAGATGAGAGGAGCAGCGCTCAAGGGGCTGGCCTGGGGATGTCACCCTCTTTGTTCTCTTTCTGCATTGCCAGCGCCATTTTCTTCAATTCGCATAGACTTTCCCCCGGTGGATTGCAACCTCCCCTCAGCTCCTCATTCATAGACCGAGAAGAGCCATTGAACACCATTTTAAACTATTCTTTTTTTCTTTTTTCACCTCTGCCTGAGCAGCAGATGGGCTTTGCAGGACATCCCTGCTTGATCGCCCCCCAGACAGCCCAGGGAGCAATGGGGGAGGCAGAGGGATTTGGGGGAATGGAGGCTCATTCCAGAGGAACTATGGGAAGACACAGGAGAGCCTGGACACCTGAGCAGCAGATGGGCTTTGCAGTAAATGCCTGCTTGATCGCCCCCCAGACAGCCCAGGGAGCAATGGGGGAAGCAAAGTGATTTTGGGGAATGGAGAGCCTGGACGCCCAGGGATCTGAGGGGTGGGATCAAGCCTTATCTTCTCTCTTCCCCAAAGATTCTCTCCCCAATAATGAAGCCCGCTGCCTTCTCCTCCTTGATCCGATTTGCCAAGCCTCCTTCTAGTCTGGGGAGACACAACAGAAGAGCCTTGGATGCAACCAATTTTCAGTGGCTGCCCTAAAAAATAAAAAAAACCTAGACTTGTGACGTCTGAAGCCTACGCGCTTGATTGACAGCTTGTGGACACAAATGGGAAAGGGGAGCAAGTTTATCTGCTTTAAAATAAAGCAATTTAAAATAAATGGGAATGAAAACAGGGTCTAAATGAATTGAGGTAATTTTCCCCTTTTGGTAATGGAAACGATGGAAAAAATTCGAATTATTCCCGGAACATAATCAGAATCGCGTCAATATAATCCGTTTTATCTGCCAAGTGGGAACGCCCCCTAAGAGTAGAAAGTAAAGCAGTGTTGGACTTTTTACTTCGACCACTGTTTTAAACTATAAACATATAAGTAGCCCAGTGGCCATTCACAAAGCAGTATTGATGGTAATACAAATACCCTGATATGGATTACCTAATTGGTAGCTGAAATTTGATAAAGAGCAATTATCTTAATTCAGGCCACAGGTATTAAAATGGATAAATTCAGTAGTTTCACATTGTGGTTTTTCTTTGTTTTCTTTGTTTAAGAATGGCCTCTTCAAAAATAAGGTTGTTGTTTTTAAAAGAAAAAAAATCCTGCTGTAGGATTTGGTTAGCTTACAAATGCCAGAATCTTTGTGCTGTAATTCACAAGTAATGGAGTGGATTCTAGTCCATGAAAGCAGCTTTTTTCCATAAGCCTTAGTCCATTGGGGAGGTTTGCCTACTCAGTACAAAAGAAGAGACCTTCTAGGCATTCGGCATTAAAAACACTTGTTTCTTTTGATATGCATTGATTGAGTAAGCATGTGGAAGTATATATTAGGGCTCTGCATGAGGGATTTTAGTGACAGCAGCCCCATTCTGATTTGGACCTGGTTTTATTAAAGATTCAAGAATAGGGAAACCAAAACTATTTTTGTTTTTTCACACATCTGAATAAAATGTATAGACATGCTAGGTGCCAAAGGAAGTATTAATCTAGCCAAATTTCAGACAGGCAACTTCAGGGATTTTTAGTGCTAAGACACCTATAAACTTGACTGTTTTTAAATTCTTCCAAAGACGCTGACTGCTCAATCTTGGCAATTCATGCTGTTTTTTCTTGGCATTATCCCCCTAGGCCTGAGACACCTTTCTGCAGCACCTACAAGACACCCACACATGCACACATACACACAGCTTCTACTTGAAGAAGAGCAAAGAACGTAAGGCACCAAGCAGACAAGAAGCAACACTTGGGAAAAGCAGACAGACAGACAGACAGACAGGCAGTGTATCAGTCTTAAACTATAGGCTGAAATAGACAAAGGGATGTTCCTCCTTCTGAAGCTGGATTGGGGCTGGGACAAATGCGTGCCATGGCCCCGATTCACCTTGAAGCCACCCAAAAAAGGAGCAACAAAGAGCTGCTCCTTTTCGGCTGGCAAAAAGCCAGCTTTTCCTGCGGTCAGAAGCTGGCCTACATCTGGGCAGTTAGACGTTTGAAGCCAGCTTCCGGGAGGCTTCAGAGCACATGGCGTATAAACCCTGCACTCTGAAGCTTAGATGGCAACATAAAAGGTCGTCGTCTAGACAACTTAGTCTCATTTCTTGGGCCCTTAGTCTCATTTCTTGAATCAAGTGACAAGCAGAGAATATCAATAACTTTAACTAAGAGTAGGATATGATCATTGTAATGCCAGAGAATGACACCTAACTTGGGAAGAGGGGGTTACTGCTATATCAGCCTAACTAGTAGATTCAGTGATGCAGCATAGGGAAACCAGAGTTGCCAAGCGGATGCTTTACCATTAGTCTAAATTGTGAGTTCCCCAGCAGTGTTGCCAACAAGCCTCAGAGATAATTCCCGGAAATGTCTGTCCAAAACCCGCTGAATCCCCCCAGATCACACGGAATATTCAGTCACAATTCCCAGAAAATTCCCATAATGTTAAAATGGCAGATGTTTTGCAAATAAACGTAAATATAATTGAATAAAAATAATTGTAACTTATTTCAACTCTCAAAATCACCATTGAACCAAACAAAGAATCTTTCAGTCCTTTTAAGATATTTATTTTGACATGAAGGGGGTTCAGGAAGCTTTGTGCCAAATAGAAATGTGTTCAGATGCAACCACACTGCAGAAATAAATCCAGTTTGAAACCCTTTTAGTTGCCCTGGCTCAGTACTAGGGAATCCTGGGAATTGTCTCTGGAGTCGAGTGAAGATGCAGCCTGAGTTGGGTCCAAGACACACTGCAGAAATAATCCAGTTTGAGACTGCTTTAACTGCCCTGGCTCAGTGCTAGGGAATTGAGCCTTCTCTGTCAGAAAGAGCTCTGATGCCACAACAAACTACAATTCCCAGGATTCCCTAGCACTGAGCCAGGAGAGTTAAAGCGGTCACAAACTGGATTATTTCTGCAGTGTTTTGGACCTTCGTTATTAAAAATGCTCAAGGTCCAATCCATACTGCAGAAATAATCCAGTTTGAGACCGCTTTAACTGCCCTGGCTCAGTGCTAGGGAACCCTGGGAATTGTAGTTTTGTGAGAAAGAGCTCTGGTGCCAAAATGAACTACAATTCCCATGCATCTGAGGACGTACGCTTAAGTCTAGGAAAGCTCATGCTACCAACTTTTTTTTCAGTGAGACTCAAAGGTGCTCCAAGATCTATCTCACTATCATCATCATCACCATTATTATCATTATTAAATCCAAATGCAGCTGAAGAAGTGGACTTAACCTGGCAACACTGATATCCTGTAGACTCATTCTCTGGGGCTGTGATCTGGAAGCATGGAGGCAATTCCCTTGTCAAACCAGGGAATCCTGGGAATTGTAGTTTGTTGTGACATGTTGAAACACTGCTTTTACTGGCAGCCAGGGCTCCATGCATGGAATTCTGGGCTTGGTGGTTTGCCCAGAATCCCATCATCGCAGGGAGCCTTGCAGTTAGAAGCAGTGCCAAACTGGATTATTTCTGCAGTATGGATGGCAATGGAAAAGGGAACGAAAAGAGAGCCACAAACCAAATTCTTGGAAGACAGGGCAGCAGGGGTGCCAACTGACCAGGTGCTCTGCCCATGCTCAGAGGCAGATTTAATCACTAACACACACACACACTCAGGGACATCGCATTCACATCACACAACCCAAATGGTCCTCACAGTACAACAACAACCCTGAGAGGTAGGCTTGGGGCACTCTGCCCAAGCTCAGGAATTCAGAAATCCAAATGTCACTCTCAGGCACACACAGAAGTCCACAACATCAAGCCATGAGACCATGATCAAGTATTGCCTTTGTGTGCCTTAAAACTTATGTCTTACTTGGAAATCCAAGGCAATTGGGATTAAGCCAGCCAAGATCCCTCACTCTCTGCCTCTCTCCAGCACTTTTGCCCCTGGAGCTTGAGAATGCCTGAGGGGGGGGGGGGGCAATAATCACTGTCCTCTCTCTGATTGGCTGAACTATTCCTCCAAACGGGCTTGCTCCGTCCTGGCTCTCAGAGGGAGCCATGAGAGAGAGAGAGAGAGAAAGAGAGTTTCCCCAGCCCTCTTGGCTGAAAACTGTTACACTCCAAAGGGTTTTGGTTGCTCTGCAGCAGGCTGCAGCTGAAACTGGCCAAAGGCATGGAAAAGGTACTGAATTAGAGCAAGGCGCGGAAATCACACGAAAAGCTCTGAAAAGTCCCCGTTTTCGTGTGAAAGTCGCGAAATTGGCAACACTGTTCCCCAGACAAATCCCTCTGATTCCCTATAAGACATTTGGTATTCTGGGCTCCCATTAGAAACTTTTATCTCATATACGATTTATATGATTTTAATCGTTGTTTTAATGTATTTTATATATGTTGTTAGCCTCCTTGGGTCCCACTTGGGGAGAAAGGTGGCGGGAAATAAACAAACAAATAAATAAATAATCATGGCATCATCCTTCCACCATCCCATCTCTTTCACAGCTGGTTTTCCAAGTCTTGGTTAGGAGGAGATGGTGCCTGAGAAAAGCCCATGTCTTTCTTCTTTGGCTGATTTCCACCAGCTTAACATTTTCTTACTTGTATGTTGAAAACATTGGCTTTTCCCTGTTTATTTTTAATGTACAGATTACTAGATTCATCCAAAGTTTTTTTGGATTGTTTCAGTCTTCTGGAACACAACTGTACCAACCTGTTAAATTCTGGAGCTGGTATAAATTGGTACGAATTCACCTAATTCTCTTCATTAACTTTTATGAGCCTAACTCTCCCTGGGCCTAATAATTGGTCTTTAATGGTCACATAAGATACCATTTTTTTCTGCAACAGACTAACATGGCTATCTAAATTAAAATCAGTAAATTTTAAAATACAAATTGTTATCATCTTGAAGATGGTATTATTTTGCCATCTTGTATCAGTGTAATATGCCACTTGCATCAATCCTCCATGCAAGCAAAGTGATGCTCAAAGTTCTACAACAAAAACTTACAGTCTATAGAATGAGAAATGCCAGGTGGCCAGGCTGGGTTCAGAAAATGTAGAGGCAAAACAGGTCAAACTATAAACATATTTTGAATAATGGAGTGCACAAATTCATTTCAAAAGAAACTCAGCCTGTGCTTTATATCAAAGCCTTTGATTATATAGATCATAAAAAACTTTAGCTCATTCATAAACAAATGCATGTTCCACAACATTTAATTATCCTAATGCTCTGTACTTAGAAGAGAAAAGAATTTGGAGAAACAGAATGGTTTCCAATTGGCAAGGGAGTCAGGCAAGGCTGCATTTTACTGCCTTATTTGTTTAACTTCTACCTAGAACATATCATATCTAAAACAGGATGGAAGGAGAAGGCATGAAAATCGGAGGAAAGTACTGTATATCAAGTGTATATACTGTATTTAAGATATGCAGATGATGCCGTTCTACTAGAAGAAAATAGTAAGAACTTGGAATGATTACTGAAGAAAGTAAAAGAACTAATTGGAAGTCTCACCACTCGGAAGGTGGAAATCCCACCTCCAGAAGTCCTGCCCCAGAAGTCCTGCCCCTGGAAGGCAGAAATCCCGCCCCTGGCACCCAATGCCACCCAGTGCAGGAAAGCCACTGAATTTGCGCGCTCGGTATCGAAAAGGTTTGCCATCACTGGTCTATGCCATTGTATTTCCAATTTCTATGTGTGCTTGTGAAAGCTAGATAGTGACATAATAGGAACAAAATAAGCCCTGGTATACGGAAGATCTCCGGGCAAGGAAGCGGGTTCTGCGATGGCTAGAGTACCGTTGGCGGAAACACCTTTGCTTAGACAACAAGGCTCTCCTAGACCAACTGTTAAAGGACTACGGAGAGGCAATACGAGCAACAAAGAACTCGTTCTATGGTGCTCGTATTGCGTCCGCTGAGTCGCGTCCGGCAGAGTTGTTCAGGGTGGTCAGGGAGCTAACTCAGCTCCCTCCCGCCCTGAACCAGATCCTTGAACCTTCTAAGGCCTGCTGTGACTTGTTTAACGACTTTTTCGCGGATAAAACCTCTCGTATAAGCGAAGGTCTGAACGCCGACATTTTTGCAGAACCTAGGGTAGAAGTGTCCAGAGCCTCCGTGGACTATGTTAAACTGGATCAGTTTGAGTTGGTGAGTACCGAGGATGTGGACAAGATCCTCGGAAGTGTTCGGAAGACAACCTGCTCTCTTGATCCCTGTCCCTCGTGGTTAGCGGCCCAGGGGGGACCGGCGGTAACATTATTGTTACGCCGGATAGTTAATACATCTCTGAGGGATGGGCTATTTCCATCCCAACTGAAATTGGCCATTGTAAAACCTATTTTAAAAAAGCCCTCCCTCGACCCCCTGGTACATAATAATTATCGGCCTGTTTCGCTGCTACCATTTTTGAGTAAGGTGATCGAGAGGGCGGTTGCGATCCAGCTTCAGGCGGTCTTGGATGAAACGGATTATCTGGACCCATTTCAAACTGGCTTCCAGGCGGGTTACGGGGTTGAGACGGCCATGGTCGCCTTGGTCGATGATCTCCGTCTGAGCATCGACAGGGGAAGCGTGTCCCTGCTGGTGCTCTTGGACATCTCAGCGGCTTTCGATACCATAGACCATGGTATCTTTCTGGGACACCTGGCAGAGGTGGGGATCGGGGGCACTGCGCTCCAGTGGTTCCGCTCCTACCTCTCCGGGAGGTCCCAGATGATGCAGCTGGGAGACGTGTGCTCTGACGAGAGGCCCCTTAAAACCGGGGTCCCTCAAGGAGCCATTCTGTCTCCCATGCTATTTAACATTTACATGAAACCGCTGGGAGAGATCATCCGGAGACATGGGGCGCGGGGTTATCAGTACGCTGATGACACCCAAATTATTTTCTCTATGTCTCCGACTGATGCAGTGACTGGGGATGGCGTCTCTCCTCTCGTGGCCTGTCTAGAGTCAGTAATGGGCTGGATGAGGGAAAACCGACTCAAGTTGAATCCAGAGAAAACGGAGGTACTAGTGATAGGTTCTCCTGGTCCAGGAATGGCGGTGGTTCCACCTGTCCTGAAAGGGGTCACGCTCCCTGTGAAGGACTCCGTGCGCAGCCTGGGGGTGCTTCTTGACTCGTCGCTTCACCTGACAGCTCAGGTGAATGTGACGGTCAAGAGCACCTGTTATCAGCTTCGGCTTATTCGCCAGCTGCGCCCATACCTGGCCCAGAGGGACCTAGAAACTGTTGTACATGCTCTGGTAACTTCGAGACTGGATTTCTGCAATGTACTCTACATGGGGCAACCCTTATACCAAACTCGGAAGCTGCAAATGGTGCAGAATATGGCAGCCCGGCTGGTCACTGGTGTTCCCAGGACCAGCCATATAACACCGGTTTTGAAAGACCTCCATTGGCTGCCCATCCGCTTCCGAGCTCAATATAAGGTGTTGGTGATCACCTATAAAGCCCTAAATGGCTTGGGCCCAGGATACCTAAAGGACCGCCTCTCCCCGTACATTCCGCCTCGCACCCTCAGAACATCTGGGCAGCAATTCCTGAAGGTGCCTGGGGCTAGGTTAGCCTCCACCACATGGAGGACATTCTCCACGGCTGCCCCAGCCCTTTGGAATACGCTGCCCATTGAGCTCCGCTCATCCACCACCCTGGCCCAATTCAGGAAGGACCTGAAAACCTTCCTGTTCCAACAGGCATTCCCCGAATAAAATCCTGTGGGCCTCCCTCCTCTTCCGTGGCCAAGAGGTTGGGCTTTGGGGCTTTTGTTTGTTATTTTTATTGAACGTCTGATGTATTTGTATTTTAATTCTTCTTGTTTTGTATGGATTGTTGTTTTAACCTTGCTGTAAGCCGCCCTGATCACAGGAAGGGCGGGATATAAATAAAAATTTTATTATTTTTATTTATTATTATTTTTATTTGAAATCAAATGCTGGAGAAGAGTTCTACAGATACCATGAACTGCCAAAAAGAAACATAAATGATTCCTAGAACAAATCAAGCCTGATGACTAAACTGAAAGTGCCATACTTTGGACATATCATGAGAAGACATGACAATGAAAAGACAATAATATTAGGCAAAGCAGAAAGCAGTAGGAGAAGAGGAAGACCACATTACTGTATGTGTGGATAAACTCAAGCAAAGAAAACACAGCCCTGAGTTTGTAAGAGCTCCGCAGGGCTGTTGATGAAAGCCCCGAAACAGACGGGGCAAATAAACTGGTTTCTGACCATGTTTAGGGCATAGTGTTGTGAATCCCACTGTGGGAGAAAGGCGGGATATAAACCTTGGGAATAAATAAGTAGATGACGCACAGCCCGAGTGCAGCCAGATACTTTGCCAAGGCTGTGTCTTTTACAAAGAACTGGCCAAAAAAAGAGCTGTAAAATATGGCAACCCGGATCAGGGCTGGGTGCATGCAGTTGCCACACCACAAATTGAGCCAGAGTGACTGCAGCCCACTTTTTCAGGCCCATCTGTTTCGGCCCTTAGAGGTCTCTCATTCATAGGGTTACCTTAAGTTAAAGTTGACTGCAGTTAAGCTCAAATCCAATTTAGAGTTTAAGTATTCTCTTTTCTCCGTGTTGAGGTTCAATTCAAATGGCACCATTTCTGTGTGATAGACCATAATTTTTCAAATCACGAATGAGTCCTTTGCCCTCATGGTCCTTGGTTAGAGGATTTTCCTTTGATTTACTGTTTGATCCAAATAGGAAACAGTGAATAAATACTACATACAAGCTGGGCTATCATCCAGGATGAGATCTGCTAGACTGATGCATAATAAACTATATACAGCATTTTACAGTATTAATGTGTGTGCCCATCTATTGTTCTTAATCTCATGCAAGACTATTTGCAAAATGTGGATTGCAACATAGGTCAGACTTTATTATGTTACTTTTTGCAATCAAAAACGAAAGTAATTATAAGACTAGTTTCAGGAGGTGGAATCATAGAAAAGTTTAGTTTTAATTGTAATTACCGGTGGTAACACAATAAGAAGATAAAGCTCAGAATTCATCCCTTCTTACTCATTCACTTGCCTGCTTTAAGTACTTATTTGTCTCTGTTTCTTCAAAAATGTCTGTATGTTTAAGGTCTTAGTAGTATAGAAGTGAGTTGCATTTTCAACATCAATAGTCTTTCTTTGAGTGTATAAACATTACTTGTTGATAAATGAAGTAAGCTTCTTATAAAGGTATTTCTTTGGCTATTGTGAAACTTAACATCATAATAATAGATGACAAGGTGACTTATGTAGCCCTTGGTTAGCCAATAGAGGCCACTCAGTGTGCTACATAAACCTGGACACTAATTTGATGATATATTTTTTCTTCTTTTGGTGCGTATACACTCAGTCTAAACATATCACAATTACCTGGCTTGACCCTGCCAACAGTTGTTTCTCTAATGTCCCATTTTCTCTCTGTTTCACAGCATACTTTTTCCCCCTCTGAGTAAAACTTAAAATGAAGACAAATGAAAAGAATCTATTTAACCATATCTCCAACCATAGACTTTGCTTTTTTAGTGCCATCTTTTAGAAATGTTTCTTTGGCATTCCAAACATTTGTTTTTCATTTTGCCTTCTTCCAGATGTTAGATGAATAGTTGAAATTGAAATAAATCTGCTACATGCATTTTTCAAATCATTGGATATGTTTTAATGGAAAATTATATTTATTTATATTCGTTTATTTCCATGATTTATATCCCACCTTTCTCCCACAATGAGATTCAAAGCGGGTTACAATAATTTAAAAAGACAGAACTAAAACACTGATTACAAAAGTTAAAAGATAATTAAATACAGTGCGCCCGCGTTATGCACGGGCACGCTATAAGCGCCTTTGAGCTTATGCACTCAAGCTGCGCAGGGCGCAAGGGGCAGCGCATCCCATTCAGATGAATGGGGCACACGCACGAGCCCCATTTAAGTGAATGGGGCTCCAGCATAGGTGGAATTCGCCTTATGCGGGGGCGTCCAGAACGGATCCCCCACATAAGGCAAGGGTCCACTGTATTACCAACATTAAAACATAAGTTAAAAACAGCATAGTTAAAACTAATAAAAAACATTGAAACATTAATGTTTTAACAACATTCTCTCAAAAATTTCTTGCATTTTTTCCCACTACTACCAGTTGAACACATATCTTTTTAACTAACATTGGGCTGGAATCTTGTTGAATTCCTCCATCATTGCAAGGAAAGTCTGCAACAGCAGCAGTGGCAAGATGTGAAAGGCTACAGAAACAGCAATGAAGAGAGAAAGATAACGCTGACAGCATCTGCCACATAAGGTAGCTGGGGACTCCGACTGACCAGTTTCAAAATGCCTGGTTTCCAAGGGCAGTTGAGGATCATCAAAGCTCAAAGCAGTTTAGGAACATTGGCTTGGAAATCACTCATGCTAGAGGAAAGGCAATGGTCTAAGCCACTCCCATGGCTACCACCTCTGAGTCCTTCTCACACAAGTGGACAGATTGTAGAACAACAAATGGACCAGATCATTAAGATGTAGGATGCAGTTATATTTTTCTACTCCAGAATTTTCTTTGGCTATTGAATAACATGTTACATCATGTCTCTCAGCTATCTCATCATGGATGCTTCATCAGCATCTAAAACTTAACATGGCTAAGACAGAACTACTCATCTTTCCTCCAAAACCTACTTTACAATATACATTTTCTATCATGGTCAATATTGTTCCCATTCATCCTGTAAAGGAAGCATATAGCCTTGACTTTATTTTTATTTTTATTTTTTTATTTTGCTCCTCAGATGCAGGCTGTAGTCAGGTCGTGCTGATTTTTTCTTTATAATATTGCTAAAATTAGACCTTTTCTATTGGCTTCTTCTGCTAAGACCTTAGTTCATGCCCTAGTTATCTCCCTACTGAATTCTTCTTTTGACACTCCCATTGTCCCAACTTGGTCCTCTGTTTTCCATTCAAGATTCTGCTGCTAAGATTAGCTTTTTAGCTCATTGCTTTGATCATGTCACCCCTCTTCTGGCATCTCTTAACTGGCTATCCATTTCTTTTAGGGTTTGGCACAAGCTTCTTCTCTTAATGTTTAAAGTTTTACACAACCTAGCTTCCCCTTATCTGTCAATCCTTATTTCATCTTACCATCCTGTTTGAGATTTGCAGTCCAGGAGCCCAGGTCTTCATGCCCAGCCAAGGGCTTCTTCTTCCTTGGCTTGGCTTAATTCTTTTTCACTAGCTGCACCGTACTGGAACTACCTTCCTGAACATCTGCGGACTATCTCTTCTCTTGCTAGTTTTAAATCCGAATTAAAGACTTTCTTGTTCTCCAAAGCATTTGGAACTGTATTTTAATATTGTTTTATAATGTTATATATGATTATATGTATTAGTTGTTTTTACGACTAATCACGACTTGATTTCTGTAACATCCTTCTGGCTGGGCTTCCTCTTTCTTACCTCCATCATTTAATTTCTGTCCAGTATTCAGCTGCATGCATTATTACATCCGCCCACCACTCCGACCATATCTCTCCTTTGTTGTTGTTCCTTCACTGGCTTCCCCTCCCTTTCCGTATTCAGTATAAGCTCCTGTTGTTAACTTTTAAAGCCCTCCATGGGCTGGCCCCTCCGTATTTATCTAACCTTCTTTCTCCTCACCTTCCCCCTCAGGCTGGTAGTCAAGGTCTGCTGTCTCAACCCAGGATTTTCTTTGCTCCATCCCTGATTCATCCCTTTTCACTTGCTGCCCCTCACTCTAGGAACCTCCTTCCCCCACGCATACTATCTTCACTTCTTTAACCAATTTCAAAACTGAGTTGCAAACCATCCTGTTCAGAGAAGCATTCCCAGGCATTGCGTGACTATTGTTTGCTATTTGACGTTTTTAATTTGTTGCCTGTTTTATTGAACTATTTCCTGTATTGTTATGTATAATTTATATGTATTATGCTATTATTTCTTAGATTGTATGCAATGGGCAGGTTTACTCTTATCTATTGTTTGTATGTACAGCACTGTGCAAATCTACAGCACTATAAAAATAAAGCATAATAATAATAATAATAATAATAATAATAATCATCTTGTATAGTTTATATTTTATGACTTTTAGATTGTACGCCATTGGCAGGTTATATTCTGTTTTGATGATGCCTGTAAAGTGCCAGGCAAATTTATGACACTATGGCCTGTTACAGACAGCCAAAATAAAGCTGCTTCGAGTCACAGTGGAGGTATGGTGTTTCAATGATGCATGAGTCCTAAGAGTCCAGAACGTCGCACCAAAGCCACGCTCCAGACCTAAGGACTGGAGCGTGGCTTTGGTGTGGCTTCTGGACTCTTAGGACTCATGCATCATAACACCATACCTCCACTGTGACTCGAAGCAGCTTTATTTTGGCTGTCTGTAACAGGCCGAAATAAATAAACAAGGAGGATGATGATTGATGATGATGATGATGATGATGATGATGATGATGATGATGATGATGATTCTGACCAGAATGCTGACCTTTGTATATGAATAGTTAATGTAGTATAATTTTATTCTCAAGGTAATTTCAATATATTGATATGATCTCAGAGATATCTGACGCATTTAAACTTTAAAACTAAATTGGGACTGCATTGGCATGTTTTACCTTAACAACACGTCAAGTTTTCCTGATGCGATAACATGGAGACTTCCTGAGAAATTCAGCGTTTGCTTCCTAACAAAGGGATTTGTGGCCACACAAAGGATTCAAGACAAACTGGATCTCAAAAGCAATAGCCTTTTATCTTGCAAATAGAATTTAAAGTTTATCTCCCAGTACCCACAGGGCCAGAAGAAGAAGGGGCCCACCTGCATTAGTACCCTTCCATACCATCTGAACAGAGGACTACAACTGCAACATCTTGACCAAATGCAAAGCTATGACTAACACCATTAAAATGATTTTTCCCCTCTTGTATCATTTTAACACCTTTGCCTGATGAAGTAACCAGTGGAGATTCAAAAGCTTGCGGCATATATAATTTGCATTTTGGTTGGTCCAATAAAGATTTCACTATTTTGTGAATTTTGAATGAGGCTGTACTTTGTTATATGGCCAACATGGCTATCCCTGGATACATTTTAACTTTGTGTCAGAATAGTGCCGTCTGTTTAACAAACAAATCACCAAAACTCCATAAACCTTCATAGAATTGTACAGTTGGAAGAGACCACAACTGGCTATCCAGTTCAACCCCCTGCCATGCAGGAACTCTCAATCAAATAATCCCTGATGGATGGCCATCCAGCCTCTATTTAAAGACTTCCAATGACTTCCTTGCCCTTCTACTCTCCCATTTTTTATGCAGAGTCCTGTTTTTTAGTCACACATATTTGGGTCCATTGTACCAACACCCTTCAAGTCCTGTGCTTCAGAGAATGATTATACATATGGATATGCAACAGGGATGTATACAACGTGGTCTTCTACATCCCTTAGGTATTCACACCTTCATCACTGACATCCTTCATCAGTATGCTAGCACATGGGTTACAGCAGCACATTATGACCATGAAAAGCCTCTGATTGGTTATGTTGAAGAAATCTGAGCTCTAGTGAATTGTGCACTAGATAAAACATTCTTATTTATGTGTAAATTACCTACAAATTATATTTTGTTTCGTATTCATATATTCCTTATCCAATCCAATGTATCTCAGTGACTTTCCATGGAATGTCCACATTTATTAAATTATGGATTATGTATTTTGTGCAAGATGGGGACTTAAAAACATTTTTCCATAAGTATGGCTGGAGGTAAACAACCAATTTTAGTCCAGAAAATAGCTTCTGCTTCTGTCAACATGTTGTTTATTTTCTCCCTGAGATAAAAAGTTCAGTTTTCTGATATTTGTACCAAGATAAAGTCAGTAAACAAGATTAATATAGTGTGGAAAAGGTTGTCAGCAGCCCTGGCAAAGGAAATAAGTTGCCTGTACACAGAACATACTGTAAACTGAATAAAAGTGTCAGGTCCACCATGAGATAATGTGATCATGAACCTCTAACAAAGCATGACATAGTCACAGTCGGCTTTTCTTATAGTCACAGTGTAGAAAATGGATTACTGTATTCCAGGGATACCCACTGGAATAGCATGAAAACCTCATTTTGAGATTAATGCAGGATGCAACTCAAGAGTTGAGCCAAATGTTTGCCTCCATTGTTAAAGTAACTATCGTGTTCTTAATGTTGTAATCAGTACAAGTTGCATTTTTATTTACAAAATCATTAGAATTTCAAACCATGTAAACTCCTCCCAGGGAGGTTCCCCCCCCCAAGATGTAAGTCAAATATTAAAATAAGTGTTTGTCTTCTTTTTCATACTGTAAAAAAAAATCCTGCATTTTTTCACCTACTTAACTGGAGGTTTTCAAACTGAGGCTGGGTGGCCATCTGTCTGGGGTGCTTTGATGGTGTCTTCCTGTATAGCAATGGTTGGACTGGATGGCCCCTGTGGTCTCTTCCAACTCTATGATTCTATGAACTATTGAAATTGTATACAGAAATATTTCAGAAAGTATGGAATGTTTTATCGTTCTTTTTAAACTTTGTATGGCTTTTTAAATCATTTTATATTATTTTATGTGATGATTTTAATTGTCTTAATTAATTGTATTGTTCTGGTTTCTTTTAATGACTTTTTCTGGTAGCTGACTTGGATTTCACTTTGGGAAAATGGCAGTATACAAATGAAATGAAATAACAGTGATTTATGACATACATAGTAGAAGCACACCACTGCATTATATGTGCGTGCCTGTGCTCAGTGTTACAGGCCTCCACATTGAACCAAAGTTAGGCAATCAGGTTCTATCCAAATGTTTTGAACTATGGCTTCCACAAGCCTTACCCATGTTCAGTGATCAGAAGGATGCTGGGTTATCTACCTGTCCACTAGAGCATGTGAACTTTTTAACCCTTACAGTGCTGGTGATGGTATTTTAGGGGATATACTGTAGTATCTCCATCTGATCTCATGCACTGGAAAGATTGGAGACCAGCGATGACACAACAATGTAAGGAGCATGGGGGTCCGTGTAAACAGCCGGGGCTTGCCATGGAGTTTCCTGGAAAATCTTTGGCAAACAAGGGTCAGGTTTGTTAGGGATGATGGGAGTTGCAGCTCTTCTCCTGGCTTTCACTCTCACCACCCTGGTCAGCGGAAGAACAACCAGTTTGACCAGTAGCTCTGAGTATTGGCTGAAGATATCTTCCAATCTTCTCTGGAGTCTGCTGGTTCTTGTTCAGCTCTCAAGACACCAGTCAACACAGTAGTCTTCTTAAAAAGATCTACTTTTATTCTACTATATACACTATGCACAAAACAATTCACTACTCACAAAACTACTATACTCCTCAATACCCACACTACTATACTCCTCAATACCCACAAAAAGTATTGCCATACATTATAGCTTATATAGACATTTGTCTCTCTATTCATTATACAGTTGCCACCTCCTGGGCGTGTACATACATTATGATTGACATACCATACTTGGCTCAATCTAGACCTCACATTGCATCATACATTACTGTCCACTCAATGACTCTCAGGTGATATCAATTTGTATCTTTTCACTTTGTCATTGCCTCATATGTCCTTGGCTTTCAGGACCTTCTAATTACATTACTTACAACACCTGTGTGACAATTCAATAACTTTTGCTGTGTCATGTTACTTTCAAATACATTCATATACATATTATATTTCTTGTGACTATATATCCCATGTGGCTTTTTCCTGACAAGGTTGACCCCAGGGTAAAGGCTGTTTACCCTGGGATTGGACTGGATCTGTGTCCAGTCTACCATGATCTAATCTGATCCTGGCCTTGGGGGGGTTGGCCTGCATTGTCTGAAATGGACAATGTCAGGCTGATGTGGGAATACAGGCCTTTTGTCCCATGTGGAAAACTTTTTGGATACCTTGTTGATCTTCTGTTCATTATCTTAAAGGATGTTAATATTAGTAGCCATTTCCATGTTACAGTTAGAAGATACTAGATTGTATGTATAATTTTACCTTTGTCTCCCTAGCCACAGGATTTGTTTTTCACATGCATACTTGCTTTTACATCTGGGTTATTCTAACATAATTTGGTTGTTATGGAAGATTACTTACTGGTTGTATATAAAGCAGTATATTTGTAGAAACCACTGAGTGATAACTGCTGTCCTTCATCTGGTGTATGATCTTGACCAAACAATGTGGTAGTAGGAAGGACTAGAAGCATACTGCAGCCTGCTGTTCTCTCGTTGTATTGCTATTATATGATTCTCCTTGCTAGAAGCATGAAGAATATTATCATTCATTGATAATTTTGTCAACATGGTACTCAGAATTCCTTTGGATTGTCAACTACATTCATAAGATTCTCAAGAATTTGTTCACTTCCACATGCATAAGCACTTGCTGAAGGCTGATGGGGTGAGAGTATATACCACCAATGAAGGTGGTTCCAGGAGAATGATACAGAAAAGGAATAGTCTGGTGGAATCAGCAGAGAATGGACTGTTGCTTCTTCAGAACACCCAAATGCTCAGAGGTTGCCTAGAATGCAAAATGACATTTTAGTCATTTCTTTGTTGCAGTCTCAATTCAGTACAGTATCTGCATCAAATGATGAAAACTATTATTGTAGTTGTTTATATTTACAGAAATACATACACATGCTTACATGGATAACAACAGTGTCTTCATAGTATACAACTTATTAAATGGTTTTATTGTTCAGATATACATAGTTTGTATGCAGTAACTGCCACGTCCACCTAAATTCCTGTATGCAACTTACAAAATTTATTTATGCTTCATTTAGATTACTACTCCAGGCTCATGCAGTAACAAGAAAGCTGTGCATTTGTCCCAGGAGTCTCATCACCATGAGTAAGTATCCATGTCAGGGTTATTATTTCTTCTGCTTACTTTAACTTTGTCCCTGTTTTAATTACATCTTGATTTTTTTCTATAGTGGTCCAGTCCATCAAGACAGTTTGGAGCATGTACCTAGAGCATGTGCAGTCCTTCTCAATGCTTTTGTCTGAAAAGACATTTGTAAATTAACCCTGAAACTGTGCTCAGTTTACAGTTGTTTTATCGCACTACGTCTTTTGGGTTCTCTGGATGCTGCAGAGGAGCAACCCACAGTCATAAAACCAGAAGTATAGCAAAGAAAAAGAAGAAGCAGCTGCATGAGCCCTCACCTTGCTTTTGTCTGGCCTTGTTTTCTGAATCCTTTGCTTTGCATTTAGTGTAGGCTAAACAGAGAAATGCATGAGCTGGTTTGCAAAATTTAACCCAAAGGTCTCTTGAAACTTTAAAGACTTTACAAATTTACAACAGAATAAGCTTTCATAGGCTACAGTCCTTTTCATCGGATGCATGAAATGTTATCCTAAGGTGGTGAATACATATACCTGCTTGGCCATAAAGGATTTTAAGAACTGAAGTCTGAAGGAAATCAAAATGTAATACATGGTGTAACATTTACATAAAAACTTAAATGTACATTGATTTTTAACTGATTGTTCAAAAGCGGGGATGGTGTTAATGCAAAAAGCCTAGCATTTGTAATTGAATTAGCAGTGATGATGGCATTAAAAACCTAAAAATGATACCAGTATGTGTTTAATGCCTATTGCTTCTACATTTCTCTTCATAAAGCTATGATTTTCCCTTTTACCTGCTGAAGGCTTTGTTGACATTAGCTGTTGCAGTAAGCATGTGAGGCATCCTGAAGAAGCATGATCCTGATTGGTACATGATAAAAACCTGGTAGATAATAAAAGCCAGCTGAAATTGGCCAGTGATGTAACAGGCAAAACCATTCACAAATTATGAACCATAATATTATTATCTTTGTTCTCTTGAGTTTTGTATGAAAAAGTATCCATAATGTCACATTGGACTGCATTTCACAGATACAAATGTTGCTATCCTGTGCTAACATGCAATATTGCAATAGCAAGTACATTTCTATACCACTTATCAGTGACCTTAAGCACTCCGTAAGTGGTTTACAATGTGTAAGCTGGGTACTCATTTTAGTGTCCTCGGAAAGATGCCAGGCTGAGTTGACCCTGAGCCCCTGGCTGGTATTGAACTCACAACCTTGTGGTTTGTGAGTGAGTGGCTGCAGTACAGGCATTTAACCATTGTGCCACCAGGGCTCCACAACATGCCTGCAGTACACGCCATTGGCCTTAATTCTAGTAAACATCCATAGGATTGCCATGTAAATTGCATATAGCTGTGTAGGTGTGTGCAGCAGAGCACAATCTTTACAGCTAAACCCCTAATAATGAATAAACATGTTCCACTTTCAGCATTTTCATTATCAACATTTACATTATGCCATAATCATAATGTTTCATTTTAGGAGCACAAACACAGTGAAAATATTATCAAAATGATGGATGTACATCTTCAGAATCTTTAAACTCTTTCAAAATGATTTAGTATATGTTCACTTACCTTAGCAGTAGACTTCTGTGGAATGAGATACCTTCCTGTGAAAACTGCTGCAGACCTTGAGACTTCTGTAAAATATCCCATTTAAATAAATCATAGCCAAAGGCTACATCGTTCTGGTGGACAATAAAATACCCGAGAGCACGCACAGGCTAGTCATATGACAGCTCGTGCTTCAGTTAGCTATGTTACTAAACCTTTCTTTTTCCCTTCCCATAGCCATTGGTTTAGCCCTGGGGCTAGGAAGGAACATAGCCAGGTAAGAACTACTTTGATCAAGAACAGTTTATTTCAAATATTTAAAAGAATTTAACTGTCACTTGTCTGGAGCAACAAGAGCACCAGTTTGTGAAATAAGAATCAAACTATCTTTTTCATTTTTCTGAAAGCTACTGAAAATATTGGATAACAGATAGCCAATATGAAACCATTGTGGGCATGGCAATGGATTCTCAGGCAAGAACAGTTAACAGTATGCGGTGAACCTTCCTTGGAATTTGAAAAAATAATTACAGTGATGTACTCAGAAATGATGTGTTTAGTGATTACAAGAAATGTGAGTATTTCCAGCTGGGAAACTCACTCGATTCATCAGAAAGGAATATCAGATAGGCCTGCATCCTACCAGTGAAATAGACAGTTTCTATCCACAGATATATAATCTAAAAGACATGGTAAAAAAGGGGGGGAAGGGTTGGTAGATGCTGAGAGAAGAGGGAAAAAATAAACATGGGCACCAATTCATAAATACTAGTTCTTAAAATCACTAGCTGGAAACAGTAATGGGGTGGAGTTGTCTGGAGAAAAGGACCCATTTTCCTTCTCAGCAGCTCAGCATCTTGGGTACCTTAACTCATTACGTCCCAACAAAAGACAGCTCTATTTCAGGTTAAGACTCATTCTTCTAAATATTTTTAGTTTCTGAAGTAATAATAAAAACAATAACAACAACATTTATTTATAATGCCCTTTCCACCAAATTGAGAGCAGACAAGTGGTAAATTACAAGGCTGATGCCGTTTACAATTAATTAGCAAGTATTCCAAGATCATTGATAAAGAAATTGTGTTATATAATAACTTGATTGATCCTTTTTCAGTTGACTTGGTACGTATAGATGTGTTCAGTCAACTGAGTTACTGGAGTTATAAAACGAGGGACATAAAACAAAAATAAAGCTTCTGCCAAGCATTTTAGTATCTATGATATTGGACATTCCTCATTGTACAGGTGCACTGAGTTGGGTTGAGGGGCAGGCAACTGTCTAGGGTGCTAAGCTTCCATCTGCCTGATGTAGGCTGTCTTCTCGGTTGTCAGCCCAACATGAAACAAATCATACAGATAGTTCATCTTCCAAACCTGGCAACACTCAACTGCATAGCACCCATTTATGAAAAGTTTTTTAAAAGATTATTTGATAGAATATTCACATCACCTTTGAACAGGATTAAATCACCTTGTCTGACTGATGAATTCTGTTCAAATTTATTCTCAGAGAAATTATCTTTGAGTGCCTCTTTAAGATTAGTTTTACTGTTTATACAGTAGTTCATATAATTGTTTTCAAAGCTGCTTTGGATACAGCAGAGCCCAAGCCAGCTCCGTCCTTTCTATGGAATCCTCTTTTGGAGATTTCTGGCCGCACTGCTGGTGGCAGTTGCTTTCCTCCTATCTGAGGACCCTTCCCTCTACCAGAGCCTTCACATTCAGCAGCAGCACTCCTCATCCCCTGGCAGAGACCATTCGAAGAATACTAACATATCGTCTTCATTAATAAGTCTGCAACATTGTGTGAGTTAGGAATGTGGTCTTTGCTAACAAGGGTGTTGTTGTTACTGCTCCTGCTAACATGGCTTCTATATTTGGATTTTTCTGTGTTTGGATTAGTATTTCAGCAGGGTGGGATGGAGTTGAGAATGTTTTTGTCATTCTTATTCAATATTTAAAAACTATTAAATTCAGGTGTTAAGTAGTCCTCCTCTAATATCTGGCTGGAGAGTGCAGCATAGTTATTGCAAAACTATTGGAAACAGATTCAGATAGGTATGTCAGTGATGTAAGATGATAGGAAGAGGCTCTTCTCCAGGTGCTGCAGGCACTTAATTTGTCAACAAGAGAGAGAGTTGCTTCATTTGTGGTGTCCAGACTATGAATACTTTCCCCATGAAGGTTTGGCTACTGCCAACATAGCAATTGCCTCAGTGCCTGCTAAAAACCTTTTGTTTGCCCAGAAATCTTAATAATTTTTTTGTCTGTTTTTGTTGTGTTTGCTGCTTGTCGCTGTTCTCAGAGTAATAATGTGTAGAGTGTTTTTATTATAGTGGATACTCCCTTTAATCCTCTTTATATTCTATACTGCTATCCACAAAGATGAAGAGCAGTTTTATTTTTATTGGTAATGAATAAATAAAAAATAAAACATTAAATCAGTGACAGCTTCACACTTTACTACAGAAGATTTAAAAAAAAATTAAAGCCAGACTTTAAAAAAAATGTCCATCCACTTCTACATTTCTATTTGTTTTGTAACATTTTTTATGGTCTGTGTAGTCCCAGGAATGTCCACGAGCAGGAAACTGAACCCAGGACCAACTGCAGTTACCAGCCCCTTTTCTGTGCGGTATCATTTCTAGTATCATTTCTCCACGATGCTATTCCTATATGGATCCTTTACCATAGGGGAAGCTGCAGGAGTACAGTCATGGGGAAATGAGGAAATAACATTAAAGTTGAGCTTTTGTTGTTTTAGAACTCAGCAGAAATATTACACATAAAATATTTCAGGAATGTTGCACCCTTTGAAGAAGAATAGTACAAAAGCATGGCAATAGTTACTTATTTCTGCAAATAGAAACATTGGCTTAGTTTATATCTGTATGACTTCTCAATGTTTTATGTAGCTTCAGCTCCTACGAGACAACCGATCAGAGAGAGGACACAAGAAAAACAGTTCAGTGAAAACAGCAAGCAGGTGAGCTTAATATATAATAAAGGTGATATTTTAAACAACATTTAAATCCCATGCATATGTTTTTTCTAATAGTTGAAGTGCTAATACAGAAGCTGGAAGAGAGATCAAAAATCTGTGTCTAACTAATCGAGACTTCAATTGTATTTTGGGCTAAACAAATGGTCTGAGGCAGAGGTTTGAAAAGATTTGAAGAAGGTTCTGAAAGTGTCAATAAACTGGGTTGTCCATATATCACTGAAAATGGTTAGCATAACCATCTTATGACTGGAAGCATTAGGATAGAACATACAAACTAAAGTAAATACTGGATATTTTGATGCACTGAATAAAGAACATTCTTGTCAGTTTCTTCATAGGTGTGCATGTGAGCTGTTATACTGCTTAGATTTCCTTGTGTTGATATGATTTCCATAACTGATATGATAGCCCTGTTTAAATATTTGAAGGGATGTCATATTGAGGAAGGAGCAAGCTTATTTTCTGCTGCTCCAGAGAACAGGCCCCGGAACAATGGATGCAAGTTACAGGAAAAGAGATTCCACCTCAACATTAGGAGGAACTTCCTGACAGTAAGGGCTGTTCGACAGTGGAACAAACTCCCTCAAAGTGTAGTGGAGTCTCCTTCCTTGGAGGTCTTTAAGCAGAGGCTGGATGGCCATCTGTCGGGGATGCTTTGATTTGGATTTCCTGCATGGCAGGAGGTTGGACTGGATGGCCCTTGTGGGCTCTTCCAACTCTATGATTCTATGAACTGTGATAGGTGTTATGTAATAAATATTATAATCCATGTTTAAAATGAGTCCTTACTTTTCCCCAAATGAAATAGCAAGTCCTCTGCTTACCACATTTTTCATAAGTTTCCAAAGTGCATTTCCTTCTTTTTTTAGTTCATTCTTTTAAATTTATTGTATTAGACATTAGAATTGCTGGTAGAAAGCAATTCAAGGGGCTGGTAGAAAGACCTAGATATTATGGCTATCAGATCCGTTATCAGGAAAATATGAATATTGTTAAAAGGGACTGCTTGAAGTAAAATAAAGGATCAATTTAAACTTGTAAATTGTTAGAGGCTTTATTTTTAATTAAATCCTAATTTTCTTTGAGCAAATTTAAGTTAATTGATCTCAGAAATATTTTGGTGATATCTAAACCAAATTATATTTTTATATTTCTGGGATTTTAAAAAACATTGCTGTTAACAACAATTAATAACTACAGGTAATTAAAAATAGGGGAGCAGAAAGACACAAATGGGAAATGTGAAAACAAAATCATCCATTATTCCTGTAGCAAGCCTTTTCCCTATCAGGTTGGTGGGGAAGCTTGTTCCATCTGAACAGAACTTCCTTGTTGTCTTCATATGATACAGATGACTATATTTTGTTACACAGATGTGACAAATAGAATTACAGCTGTTCTTTATTTGATCTTCTAAAGAGGGAAAGATGTGCAAGTGTGATGCCTGCTCCCTTTTTCCCACCATGTCATCTGTTGTTTGGGAAGAGGCCCTAATTTGCAGTAGATAGAAAATTATTTGTCATGTTACAGGTTTGCCAAAAATAAATGAAACCATTAATTACTAAAATTTTTGAGCAGCTGTTAATAGATTGGAATAGAAAAACTGTACATTACACTTACTGGTTAATTACCAGAATTATAATCATTTAATGTGCCTTTTGTGGAAAATAATGGCAGCACCGAAGAGGTAAACTTTGTACACAATTTGAGCACATTATAGCATTCTAGAAATACACTTTGATATTTTATTTGATATCAAAGCAAGGAATTTATAGCTAATTCTATTCTTCATGCCCACAGAAGGGTCCATTCAGATGCATAATAGTTACAAGCCTTCTGAGCTAAAAAAAAATCCAAAGAAAAGGAGTAAAATATAGAGAAATAGTAATTGGGCACCCATGATGGCACAAGTTTTCTGTGGTGGTGGAATTGCATGTTTCTGTGAAGCAAGAGGCTGTGCCATTGGTAGCAGGGTGGCTGTTAGGATCTCTCATGTCAGACAGGCTTTTGCTGAGGCACTAGACTAAATGTTCCAAACAACTACATGGAAGCAGTAGTTGGGGGTAGTTACAATGCCAGAGGATCTTGCAGAGACAGTCCTTGTTAGCACTGCACTAAGGAGGCACAGTAAACCCCCTTTGAATGTCTTTTACCATGAAAAGCATGATAGCACAATCCATAATGAAACCAGAAATAGTGACAGAAGATGACACTTCTAGGTCAGAAGATGCTCAACAAGCTACTAGAGCACAGCAGAAGACAACTACCATTAGTGCTGTGACTAATAACACAAATGGACTCAAGTTGGAAAGGATGTTCAATTGTTGACATGCTCAGAGGTGAAACAAACGTCTAAAACTTAATAAATATTAAAGGAAAATGAAACATGGGAAGCATGAATTGGGAGAGTTAGACATAGTAAAACAAAAATGGAATGTATAAACATTGCAGTTATTGGAGTAAGTGCACTAAAGTGAGCAGGAATGGGACATTTTGAGCCATACACTGTTTTTTACTCAGGAAGTGAGACTCTAAGAAGAAATAGGGTGGCATTTTTAGTGAGGAGAGATGTAGCAAAAGTGGTAAAATACATATATAAAAAGAATAAGAGACAGGCACAGCTCCACTATGACCAGCTCAGAGGCAGACGAAATGCCTTCCCTCCATTCCAGCTGCCGCTGCTGTGGCCTCAAAGAGAGAAAATAAGAAGCAGTTTCTGCTGGACTTAATCCTCTCCCCCACTGCCATTCCCCTTTCCTTATATGTCGTATCTTTAGAATGGAAGCCTGAGGGCAGGGAACAGTCTAATTACCAATTTGCAAGCAGCTCTGAGACCATTTCTGAAGAGCAGTGTATGAATACAAGAAATAAATAAATACTGCAAAGTCTAACCAAGCCATGTCAATTACAGTTCAAGGAAAACATGTCAATATAATCATAATCCAAGTTTATACTCCAGTCACAGAAGAAGAAGAAATAATGAAGAATTCTATGCTGAAGTCCAGGAGAAAATTGACCACACGTCGAAACAAATCTTTTTAATCATAGGTGATTGGTACGTAAAAGCAGGAAACAGATCAGAATCATAGACTGTAGGAAAATTTCTCCTAGGATCAAAAAACAAAGCAGGAGACCAACTGATTGAATTTTGTGAGACCAACAGTTCATCACAAAGTAATCTTGTAGCATCTTTGAGGCTAACTGAAAGAAAGAAGCTGGTAGCATGAGCTTTCGTAGACTTCAATCTACTTGGATGAATCTGAAGGAGGTTTGCTGAAGTCTACAAAAGCTCATACTACTATTCTTTCTTTCAGTTAGGTGCTACAAGATCCCTCAGTACACTGATTCCCCAGACGAACACAGCTAAGTCTTTGAGTTCATCACAAACACTTTCTTCAAACTAGTCAAGAGGTTACTATATATATGGACATCATCTGATGACCAATATAGAAATCAAATAGGCTACATAATTGGAACCAAATGGAGAAACTCCTTTCTCTCTACAAAAACAGGACCAGATTGTGGCAGAGGCTATGAACTGCTGATATCAAACAGAGTAAAGCTAAAGAACAACACTAAACCAACCATCATGCTGAAATAAATCCTGAAGAACATCCCTGAAAAATTAAATATTTTGTTTAAAAAAAGAGAGATTTGCACTGTTAAGCCTAAGTGACCAGAAGAACTCTGGGCTGAAGCCTGAGACATTGTCAGGGAGGAATGCAAAAAAAACACCATGTGCAGGAGCCCTGGTGATGCAGTGGTTAAATGCCAGTACTGCAGCCACAAAGTTGTGAGTTCGATTTGCAGGGCTCCAGTTTGACTCAGACTTCCATCCTTTCATAGGTCAGTAAAATGAGTACCGAGCTTGTTGGAGGCAATTGGCTAACACACTTTAAACTGTTTAAAAAGTGGTTAGTTCACTATAAAGTGGTCTAGAAATGTAAAGTGTGAAGTGCTAGTGCAGTTTTCATAGTGCTCAGTGTGTAAGAAAATTTATGCAGTGTTTTAATCATCATAGTTTGGTACCTTGTTTTTAATTGCTAATTCTTTATGTATTTAATTGTTGTGCTTGTACTTGTATTTTTATACCAGGCTGTACTCCCGCCTCGATCCAGGCATGAAAATATAAATAAAATTTTTATTATTTATTATAATTATTATAGTAGAATGTTAATTTAATAACAGCTTGATAGGTGTCTTAAATGGTTTTTACTAGCCAACATAGATTCTCTAAGGATAAAGTTGGATTGTAAGATCAATATGAATTTCCTATGTACATATTCATTTTTCAGAAGCCCACCAATATTATATTCAAGAAAGCACTACAAATTGAATCAAATACTAGAACAGGAGTAATATTGTAGCTTTCAAGATGATGAACTGCATCTCCCAGCAGTCTTAGCCATCATAGGCAATTATGAACAGTGGTGGGAGTTGTAGTCCAGTAGCATTTGGAGGACAACAAAATTGTCACTCCTTTACCAGGCTCTCTGGAACAATAAAATGTTGTATCATATAGGAGCTTTGCAATTCACTCAGTCTGAGCTATGTGTTCTTCGTCTTATTTACTCCTTAGTATAAAATATAACACTTCTTTTAAAACTGAAAGTTATGTGACATGTTTTGAAGAACAAATGAAATCCTAAGCCTTGGCTTGTGAGAACATGATTTTTATTAAAATGCTTTGTGTTTGTTTTTATGTTTTTTATTCATATTCTAAGTTTTTGTACCGAAGTGTCCTGAATTGTGTTCTGATCATGGTAGTTTATTAGTATACAAGTTTGTGCCACCTTTGACTTGTTCGTGAAATGAAATATTGGTTTAGATTTGTCTTTGTCTAATTCATATACTTTTGATCAATTCCAACTCATGCCCAATTATATTACATTGCATTAACATAATTCAACAGATGTTGATATTTAAATGCTTTCTGGCATTCACATCTTGGACAGCTGTCTTAGAGCTTGGGGAAAAGGCAAACATTTAGAGTTAAATGCTGAACATATGCTAAAATTACTAATTAGAAGCAAGAAAAAACAATGCATTATCCTTTTTGAGGACAGTAAGACTCCAGTACAGATATTTTAAAAGCCTTTTTGGTTGGCATAAAGTTCATGAGTCTCTGGAGGCAAGCATGTTAAGAATAACTGTACAAATAGACTTCATTTCCCATCAGGTTTTCTTTTTTAAAAAAATACACAGCACACTTACTGCAGGTAAATCTTCATCATCTCCTGTGTTTGAATTAGGCTGGGAACAGCTAGGAGATGATAGAGTACTGTTCATGGAGATGAGAGAGTCTCCTAGCAAGGAAAATACAGTACATTTTTCCTCTTTCATAGTGTCATTATGTTGCTATTCAATATAAAATAAATGTGTCACCATTAAAGTTCCAATCTTAACATCCTGGCATTATATGAAAGGAGTTGACAGAACTGAATTGTTCTATCACATCTGTTTAACATTCATTTAAAAAAAAAAAAAAGTCCAGAGTGGTCATAGTTGTTACTTGTTAGTACAATAGCATTCTCAGTAGTGTGAAAGCAGATGTTGCAGTGCATGTTATGCTGATGATGTCATGGTTGTAACTAAGCCAGAGGAAAAGCTTCAGGAATAGGCAAGCCAATGGATGAATTCAGTGTGAAATTCTGATTACACTTGCTTAGTTCAAAATAACATAGATGTATGTGCTTAAGTACTATGTTTTTAGAAATAGGTTTAGAAATCTAAAACTTTCTTCATCTGACATTCAGTATCGTTATATTGCATATTCCTACAAGAATTGGGGGAAGGAGGAGTCAAGACAGTGAGCCTCTTAGAGGTTAGAACAATTGAAAATTTACTTGGTAAATCATGTATCATTGATATAGTTGTCTTTGTATATCACACTTTTACCAGGGAGCTAGAATTTTAATTTTATAGCAGCTGCATGGGACAGGTTAGGATTAAAGGCTTACCCACAGTCACCCAGTGAGACTCATACCAGAATTTTGTCAGTCACTAATAATAAACTTGGGCAAGGCCAACTCCCAGCGCAGTAAAATTTTTACTCCCAGTGAGTAAAAATCACCTAGCTACAGCCAAAAACAATGTACACAACAGAATATAGAAGCAACCCCCCTCATCTATTTATATTGGCAATGCACTGACCACTTTTCCCTCTTAAAAGAAACAATCACAGACCATAGATTCATCCAGTGTCCCTGGAGGCTTTTATATTCAGTGTGTGTGTGTGTGTGTGTGTGTGTATTTATATTTATATATAGACACACACACACTCACCTCTGACTTATAAGCAACTTCAAAGTCTTATAAGCAATTTCAAACTTCACAGCTCCAAGCCTAGTCCACACACACACACACACACACACAGAGCTATCAAACATACTCTGCTGCTTCAACCATAACTCTCAGCCAACCAAACATTCCAGTTGTTGACTCTGAATATTTTTCTGTTGTTTAAAGACATATTACACCAACAATTTGAACCTGATTTTCCCACTTCCAAACATAACAGTCCGCATACTTCTATACACAGCATTCTGCAGCTGTTGAACTCATTTCAGATGTTTTTCAAGTAGGCCTGATGAAAAGTTTATTTGCCTACTTTTGTAATTGTTAAGCATTTTAATAATTAAAAGAATTGTGTTGAATTTTCCGTTTAGGCTATACAGAAATTTTACTTTTTTGTACTTCTTGTGGTTAAACCTAGAGGTAGTGATTGATAGCTTACCTCTGAAATCAACTACTGTGTCTTCATCTTTGCTTATAAAGTACTTAAGCACTATGTTCTAAATCAGGGATAGGGATCATGTATCCCTCCAGATGTTTCTGGACCAAAAATCCCTAGAACCATAGCCAGAATGCTAGAAAATGCAGTCCACACTTCTAGGGGGCTGCATGATGCCCATATTCCTGACCTAAATCCAATTCCTAGAATAGACTGACTGAAACAATGAGATTTGCATAACTGTTGACTTGATTCTACAGGTCTACTTTAGTTGGAAGCAGCAATAAGATTTTGTTCTACTTTCCTCTGGATTTTATCCTAAAATATACGTGTTAATATAAGAGATGAATTTATATTAGTTATACAGTTTTGCCAATAGGTAATAATTCTGTATTTTTTTTTCCAAAAGATTGGAAGTACTGTTGCAACACCATCATTGTAATAGTTGATAAGAATGTTCATATTCAGAATGTACTTTTTACAGAACAGATACTGTTTTGTCTTAAAACTGTAGTAATATTCCATCTTCAAAACCAAGATACACATTTGCAGAAAATACTTTATAAATGTTTCCATAATATGTAGTTATGAAAATTCATAATGGTCATATGCTTCCATGTTTCCATCAGCCTGCCATTCGGAGGTATCTAAGCCACTGATGTCAGCTCTTGCTGTTTTTACTAAATTGTGATCTTAAGCAACTAGTCCCTATCACTCCTTGCTAAGTAGAATTGGGTGGATATGGATAATGGATATAAGGCAAAAATATTTGCTCCAAGTATGCATCCTGAATAGGGATTTCCATGCTTTCTCTTGGTTTCTGTCTGCATAGTTTAAAAAAAAAGTAATACTGTACCATGATAGTAGCTGTCAAAATTACATCTGTAGACATTAGAACTGCAACTAGCATTCCGTACTGAAACTGCCAGACAACAATGGTCTGAGCTTTGCTATGAAACATACATGAGATTTGACTGAACAGTCAGAGAAGTAAGACATGATTATCCAGCATTTAGGTTCTTCTTCTTGATCACTTAGAAGAAGCAAGCATCATGGTTTCTACTCTTATTAGTGGCAAATCTGAAGATTTTCACAAAAATACAGGGGAGCAGAAGGCTGATTGAAGAAGTGCCATGTAGATTGTCTTCCCTGAATATTAAAGTATTGTTTCAAAGGAGATGTCTGTTCATAACATGGCTAACACAGAATATGTGAAGAGTCCTGTACCAAGATATGAGAGGCTTGTTCAAGCTAACCCTCTTATTACAGCCTCTTATTACAGCAGAAAATGATTTGTTGTATTGTGTTGTATTTTAAGAAGCAGTTTGGCATGAGATACAAAATGTTTCACTTCAGGAATTAGTTGTAAAGTTGGGAGATCACTGCAGTCCAGATGTGTTCGTTTACATTCCTGTCATAGGATGAGCATGGACATGGACTGTGCTAAGGGTTCGTTCCATCTGACTGTTGTGAGAGTTCCCAGGTGAAAAGCCTCCTGTCATTCCAAATACACTTCTCTCATTCCCAGTTTTGTAATACAGCACCTAACAAGGAGTGCAGAGAGCTGCAGCCTGGTTATATGCGTAGAATAAATTGTGTATTTTCTACCTTTCAATTCAAGCAGTTGTGGTGGCTGCCTCCGGGTTGCTCTGTGAACAGAAATCCATTATGTGAATGGCAGTAGAAGGGCACAGTATATCATCATATGGGCTGAACACATATAACATGTGGAAGACTGTCTGTTTTTGCATGAGTAATTTTAGAATTATAGGATAATATAACTAGACAATGCTGCATTTCAGGGAACTTGTTCTATATCAACCATCTCGGTTTTTAACCATTTTAATTTCTCTCCCCATGTTTTTGCACCTGCGAATAACAAATCTTCACTGCACTTGAGGTTTTATAACTTCTTCCTTGATTCCCCCCCCCCCCTTTTTTTTTGTTTTGTTTTTCACGTTATTCTTGATATAGATGACCTAAATACATGAAATTATAAAACTCGATATAAAAGTAGACCACGATTGCAAAAAGAAAGAGCTTTAGATCACAAAATTGGCATATATTTTACAGGTTCTATATAAAATGAGATGACATGAAATAAATTGTTATTAAATCAAAATGAATATTGAAGGTTTGGGGGACAGGAAAAGAGTTTTGGAACCTCAATGCACAAATGGAAGCTGAAAGAATTTAGTTACTGTTAAACTATCGAGAGTATTGAGAATCCAGAAAAAGTGTGGGTTCACCATTCTATTAAACTACAGTTCAGCATGATCAGAACAAACTACATTGAACATCTAGCTCATGTACTGCTACATGAAAATGTTCAAATTTTTTCACTTGTATTTCTACTTAAACAGAGCTGTCAATTGAAATGTTAGTGTGTGGATAATTTTAACTGTGGTTTGGCTTGTTTCAAGCCAACCACAGTTAACACTGACCACAGTTTACAGGTTCAAATCATACAATGAACTACTAAGAAGAAGATTAACAACAACAATAAACAAACAAACACTTCCATACTACCATATTAGAAGGCATACTGGGAGCATGCAGCCCCAGGATTCAGAGCACCTCACTCTCATCACACTAAACTAAATGCAGCCAGTTGTTTTTTGTTGTTGTATTTAGCCATACATTCATCTTGTAATTCATCTGAACCAGAACACAGAACATGAAATGAAGTATTCTTCCACTTCTTTTTATATTAAAACATGTGGATGGAATTAGCTCTGTGAAAGGATTGGCAATCTTCATCTGCCCCCTTCCTAGCTCTTCTTTCCTGATTGGTAAACATACCCATTGTCTTCTTGGCAGTTACTTTGTGTTTAGCCTGAGAACTAAAATCTACATTCAGAGCAGATTCAAATACATTTAAATTTATTTGAACCAAATAATAAAAAAACAATTAAAATATAAAAACATATTAAAACACAGTTGAAAGTAAAAATAAAAGAAATTACTGAGACAAAAGACTGCCAGCATGGTGTAGTGGGTTGAGCATTGGACTACAACTTAGGAGACCAGGGTTTGAATTCCTGCTTTCCCATGGAAACCTACTGGGTGACCTTCGGCAAAGTTACTTTCTCTCAGCCTCAGAGAAAGGCAAAGGCAAATCCCCTCTAAACAAATCTTGTCAAGAAACCCTTTGTTAGGTTCACCTTCAGGTAATCTTTGGTCGGAAATGACTTGAAGACACACAGAAACGCATCAAAAGCTCCTTCATTAAAAATCTAGGGTTTTTAATTTCATCTTCACAGCATACCCATTTGTTTTCAAGCTCAGTTGAAAGTGCTGATTTGGTCTTAAAAACCCCAAAGATCTTGGACCTGGCTATTTGAAAGGTTGCTACCAAGTATGCTGCCAAGATTTTAAAATCTGTCTTGAAGGTCCTGCTCAGTATGCCTTCATCCTGAGTCATTGCATCATGAGTACAAGAGACAGTGCCTTCTCAGCGGTGGTGGTGCATCAGCTGACAAATTACTGCCCATTGGAAACTGGCATATTCCCCAATGACTGTTTTTAGATAGAAATTGAAAACATTTTTATTTAAGGAATTGAAAACATGTAGCCAAGCAGCAAACAAAGAGGATACAAGCTCCACATGCTAAAGGATGGTCAATGAACAATTTGTTTGCTACTCTGTCAAAAGTGACGTAGGACTTCATGTCTGCCATGACAACCATGGGTCTGTCCCCACTCATGCTGTTGAGCACATGCTTGACCTCATTTTCTGTGCTGAATTGGATGATTGTGATCTGAGAGTGGAGGAACCATCAATAGTTATGGTGTCATGGGCAGATCATCATCTAACCAGGTATAAACTTGTTAGGACTGAGTGGCAAAACGAATCACCTCAAAGGAGCAGCCTGCCGCCGCCCCTTTGAGCACCAGATCGGGGCCATGGCAACCACACATCATGGCCCCGATCCAGTGTTTTGGCCCAGAAAAAGAGAGCCGCTGCTGCGTGGCTCTTCCCCATTTCTTCGGCGCAGCATGTCTAAATGCTGCACCGAAGAAATGTTGTGATGCCACCCACTATCTGGTTAGGTGTATGGCATGATGTCGCTTTGGAGGTGGAGTCAGGGCAGGCACGCCCGCACTCCACCCCAACGCCAGCCCTTTTGGCTGGTTTGCATAGCCAAACTGTCTCTTGTATAGCAGCTAAGAAACCCTGCATGAGTGGAGGACTGATTAAGATGGTCCACCTCAGAAAGGCTTATGGATCTGGATGGCTTTCTGATCACGCTTGGGGAGTTTCCAGTATCTTGGCAGACAATTCTGTCAAAGCTCTTGTCAGCCTCTGGAATGGAGAAATGGACAAGGAAATCAATTGTTCCAGAGCATCCCTTCTCACAGAATGGAGTCGAAAACCAGTGAAACCTGGTGTTTCAGATAGCTGGTGACAATGATACAGGTGAGAAGGCAATTAGAGCAACATTGGCATAAACGCAAAGCAGGGGCAATCTAACAGGCATATATTCTACGGCAATTCAGGCAGAAAAAAAATCTTCTCTTGCAATCATTGCACCTGCAAAGAGCTAGCCAGCAGAACTGTTTTATTTGGTCAGGAGAGTTTTACACACTGACCCATGAGTGGAGAATCCAAACCACTCTGAACAATTTATTCAGCACTTTGCAGATGTAATCACTTGGCTCCTCTCTGACTTGGATGCTGTAGTACAAATCCAATGGATATAAGTCTGGCCACTGCTTGTCCAGTTGTAAAATAATAATAATAATAAAATTTTTATTTATATGCCGCCCTTCCTCCGATCAGGGCGGCTCACAACATAATTAAAATACAAACAGTTCCAATAAAAACATATTTAAAACAACCCAACAGTAAAGCCCCAAAGCCCAACCTCTTGGCCACGAAAGAGAGGAGGGAGGCCCACAGGATATTTACTCGGGGAATGCCTGTTGGAATAGGAAGGTTTTGAGGTCCTTCCTAAATTGGGCCAGGGTGGTGGACGAGCGGAGCTCTGTGGGCAGCGCATTCCAAAGGGCTGGGGCAGCTATGGAGAACGACCTCCGAGTAGTGGAGGCCAACCTAGCCCTAGGCACCTTCAGTAGCTGCTGCCCAGACGTTCTGAGAGTGTGAGGCGGAATGTATGGGGAGAGGCGGTCCTTTAGGTATCCTGGGCCCAAGCCATTTAGGGCTTTATAGGTAATTACCAACACCTTATATTGAGCTCGGAAGCGAATGGGCAGCCAATGAAGATCTTTTAAAACTGGTGTTATATGGCTGGTCCTGGACGCACCAGTGACCAGCCGGGCTGCCATATTTTGCACTATTTGCAGCTTCCGAGTTTGGTATAAGGGTTGCCCCATGTAGAGTACGTTGCAGAAATCCAGTCTCGAAGTTACCAGAGCATGTACAACAGTTTCTAGGTCCCTCTGGGCCAGGTATGGGCGCAGCTGGCGAATCAGCCTAAGCTGATAACAAGTGCTCTTGACCGTCGCATTCACCTGAGCAGTCAGGTGAAGCGACGAGTCAAGAAGCACCCCCAGACTGCGCACGGAGTCCTTCACAGGGAGCGTGACCCCGTTCAGGACAGGTGGAACCACCGCCATTCCTGGACCAGGGGAACCTATCACTAGTACCTCCGTTTTCTCTGGATTCAATTTGAGTCGGTTTTCCCTCATCCAGCCCATTACTGACTCCAGACAGGCCACGAGAGGAGAGACGCCATCCCCAGTCACTGCATCAGTCGGAGACATAGAGAAAATAATTTGGGTGTCATCAGCGTACTGATAACCCCGCGCCCCATGTCTCCGGATGATCTCTCCCAGTGGTTTCATGTAAATGTTAAATAGCATGGGAGACAGAATGGCCCCTTGAGGGACCCCAGTTTTAAGGGGCCTCTCATCAGAGCACACGTCTCCCAGCTGCACCATCTGGGACCTCCCCGAGAGGTAGGAACGGAACCACTGGAGCACAGTGCCCCCGATTCCCACCTCTGCGAGGCGCCCCAGAAGGATACCATGGTCTATGGTATCGAAAGCCGCTGAGATGTCCAAGAGCACCAACAGGGACACGCTTCCCCTGTCGATGCCCAGACGGAGATCATCGACCAAGGCGACCATGGCCGTCTCAACCCCGTAACCCGCCCGGAAGCCAGTTTGAAATGGGTCCAGATAATCCGTTTCATCCAATGAAATGGATGAATTGTAATGAATACTGTCAGTTTATGCAGCCTGGAGGATAGGATAGGAATAGGATTCTTGGAGAGGTAATAGCAAACCCTTGCCCTTGACTTGTTAAAAAAGCCAGAGGGGGGCTTGCAGAGTAGGTAAAGGGAGAGAGTGATTGGTGCCTTGCTAAAACAAGGCAAAGCTCTATCGTGCTTAAAGGAGGCAGTTATAAAACCACAGTTGAAAAAGTTCTTCTGTGGGTACTACCATGCATTCCATTTTGGGGCAAAAGACTAGGGCTTGTGAGAGCCAGCGTAGTGATTTGAGTGTTGGACTGCGACTCTGGAGACTATAGTTGGAATCCCAGCTTGGCAGTGAAACCCACTGGGTGACCTTGGGCAAGTCACAAGCTCTCAGGAGAAGGCAATGGCAAACCTCCTGTGAACAAATCTTACCAAGAAAACCCCATGGGTCGCCATAAATTGGAAATGACCTAAAGACACACAACACACTAGAGTTTGTGATAGGCATCCATCCCCAAGGAGAGGTTAGTTCTGGACAAAGTGACACATGCCTTAGTTACCTTTTGTTTGGATTAATGGGCTCTATACAGGGCTGGCTATGAGGAGTGTTTAGAAGCTTCATCTGGATCAAAGAGCTGCAGCTAGATTGTTAACCGGGGCTGGCTAAAAAGAGCACATAAATCTCTTGTTGTATCAGCTTCACTGGCTACTGGTCAGTTTCAGGGTACAATTCAAAATGCTACTTACGACTTACAAAGCCCTATACAGCTCATCCGGTTATCTCCCATGTTTTGATATCTTTGAGGGAGGTTCTTCTCTCTGTCCCACTATCTTCACAAGTATGTCTGATGGCAACATGGGAAAGGATCTTCTTGGTGGCTGCTCCTAGGCTTTCGAACACTCTTCCTTGAGATGTCAAACTGGCTCCCTCCTTGCTATCCTTCCTTGAATAGCACTTCTAGGGCTGAATGCTCAGGGAGGACGGGCTTTTCATAATGTTCTATATTGTTTATATTTCTCATTTCTCTTTTTAATTGTCATGCTTTTTAATTCAGCTGATGGTTTACTTATTGTTTTTAACTTTTGCATGATGTGATTTTTTTAAGCTGTATTGGTTTAACATTTGCAAGCTACCTTGAGTCCAGGCTTCAAAAATATAACGTATAAATAAAGTGGATACAATAGGAGAGGGACGCATGGCTCCTCACATATTTGGGGCTGGGTGCTACATGCAGTAGGCAGTAGCTTCTAGGTCTGTAGCAGCTTCATTTATATACTGCTTCGTACCACCTAAGCAGTCTCTAAGCGATTTACAACTGTAAGCTAATTGCCCCCAACAAGCTGAGTACTAATTTTAGCGACTTTGGAAGGATGCAAGCCTGAGTTGAGCCTGAGCCCTTCACTGGTATTGAACTCCCAACCTTATGATTTGTGAGTGACAAAATTTTAAAGAGGTACAGAACCCTACCTCAAAATAGGTTTCACATCTCTGATAGTGCAGTAAGAGAAACATCACTGTGTTGCATGAATGTGTACTTCATGTATATACTTGTACATTGTGATGTAGCTGCTAAAGTGCTGCTCAGAGAGTTGGAACATCCTAATTCCAGTCCTCACTATGTGGTCTTCGGCCAGTCTCTGTGTCTCATTCAATCTGTTCCATGAGGTTTTGTGAGAATATAGTAGGAAGAACTATGCACACTGACTTGATCTCAGTAAAAGAAAGGTGAAATATAAATATAACAGGGAAATGGATAATACAACTTGATCTACTTCAAAATCAAGATTAAATAATGGGCATGCTCTCATTGGGATCCCTTTACTGTTTATTTAATGCAGTTAAATAACTCTGGCCTTTCTAGGTGAAAACCTAAGACAGCTCACAAAATTAGGCATACAATCAATGTAAAGTTTAAATTTAATTGCTGATATTCTCCTTGTAGAGATTGTTGGGGCTGTTGTTTGCGTTTTTAGAAATAGCTACACAGACATACATTCTACTGAATTTAGTGTAATATTTCAGTGTTAAAGTGTATGAAAAAATGTTTGCAGTGCCTAAAGATATATTTTGTATTCTAAATTAGCAGCAGTTTGACATTTCAAATAACAAAATAATGTTTTCACTTTATTCAAAGTTCTTGTCTGCCTTCTTTGAGATGAAGACTACTTAACTCTAGCCATTTTACATTATCCTTCTGAAATCATCTCAGATATGAACTCTCTTATCCAGCTTGTGACCTGACAGAATGCAAAAGGATAAAACTGAAGGGTTGTACAGCCATCTGCAGGAACTCATTGATACTGTGCCAGTACTCTTGTTGCTATTTTTATAGGATTTCATTATTGTAATTAGGTTAAAGCCTTGTTAATTGCAACATAAAATAAACTAGAGAGTGAAATCAACTTTACTACTTGGATGGAGAAAAATATGGTTTTAGGCATATTTAGGGAAATATAACAGAAGCTGAATTAGCTATCCAAATGCCAACAGTGCTAAAAAAAATTCTGTAAGTAAAATATTATTGTCATTGCTTTCTTATCAACAGGTTCTTGTGAAGTTTGGATTAGAGAATCTATATGGCAAAAAATGGATTTCTAATTTGAAGAGCTCTAAATCAGGACAAGGTCCTGCAGATAATTTTTTCTAGTCACTACAGGACTATAGCAAGAGAAGCAATACCTGTAGAATTCCTGATGGTTCCAACAAGGCACAAATATTCTTTTCCCCTATTTTTAGTAGAAAATTAGCCTTTTAAAAAATGATTGGTTAAATATAAAAGAAACAAAATACCCCAGCTATAATTTGTGCAGAAACACATTATCATTACATAGAATGAAATTCCAGCCTCTGCTTAAAGACCTCCAAAGAAGGTCACTTCTCTCCAGGATGAAAAGGTGCCATTGTTGAGCACCCTTTGGGTTCGGCCGGTCAACCAGTAACAAATCCATGTAACAGTTACTTTGTCTAGCCCACATTTCATAAGCTTGTTTGCAAGAATGTCCCTCCTCCAGTCTGCTGGGACTTCTCCTGTTCTCCAGGAGGCCTCAAAGATTATTGCCAATAGCTCCGATATTAAATTTGCCAGTTCGTTTAATACCCTTGGATGTAGTTCATCTGGTCCTGGAGACTTATAGTCATTTAGGTTAGCCAGGTATTGTACTGGGAGTTCAAGTTCATCTTGCTTATTTCCCATGCTCTGTGCATTAGTGTAGAGACATTGCAGACCATGGGTCCCCTTTATTTGCTGCCTGTGCAAGTTTTTTTTGCCTCCCACTGTTGGGTCCTTGCACTATTTGTCTTGTTTCCTCTATGTCAGTTTGACTATTTTCTCCAGCCCTTTTACCTTCCTTAATATTGTCTCCCTCCCCAACGAAACTCAGTTTAAAGCCCTCCTGATCAAATTCTTGAGACTTTTGGCAAAAACATTTCTTCCAACTGGCGTGAGATGCAACCCATCCGTTGCAAGAAGTCCCTCCTCATGGAACCACAGCCCATGATCTGCTATTTTCCTCTCTCTTCCTGGACCATACCTTTCAACTGGCAGAAGAGACGAGATGACAACTTGTGTATCCATTTCTTTCAGCTTCCTACCAAGAGCCTCATAATCCCTTCTGATGTTCTGAAGGCAGTGTCTTGCAGTATCATTGGTTCCCACATGGACCAAAAAGAAGGGATAATGGTCAGTAGGCTTGACCAGTCTTGTCAGTCTGTCTGTCACATCACGGATCTTTGCCTTAGGGAGACATCACACCTCTCGAGACATCTTGTCAGGCCTACAAATCACTGCTTCTGTACCCCTCAGCAAGGAGTCCCCCACTACGACCACACGCCTCCTACGAGGATTAGCAGCGGCTGTTCCCTCTGGTGGAACTCTCAGACTCCCCTTCTCTTTCCCTGAAGTCTGTCCATGCTGCTCTTCCTCATCCTCCTTGATAAAGGAAAGATCTTCGAATAGATTTTCTAGCTGCAAGCTCCCAGAACAATCCCTTCTTGGCCTACTTCTCTGTGTGACATTCCTCCATCTGTCTTCCTCCTGTGTATGTGAAGTGACCTCCTCCGCCCCAGCAACTTCCTCTGCGTGGTACTCATCCAAGATCGTTAGTTCCATTGTGTCCAGGAAATCCACTTGCTCCCTAATATGCTGAAGTGTAGCTACTCTGGACTCCAGCTGCTGTACTTTCTCCTTCAAGAGTGCTACCAACTTGCACTTGGTGCATATGAAGTTCTCCACTTCTGTGGGCAAGAATACAGTGGGCCCATGCCTTACGCGGGGGGATCCGCTGTGGACCCCCCATGTAAGGTGAATTCCACCTATGCTGGAGCCCCATTCATTTGAATGGGGCTCGTGCGCGGCGGCGCAGCAGCACAACGGGCGTGCACCCCATTCATTTGAATGGGACACGCCGCCCCTTGCACCCCGCGCGTTCCCCACGGCTTGAGCACGTAGGCTCAAGACCGCGTAAAGCGTGCCTGCTTATAACGCGAGAGCACTGTACAAACATCCCACAAGTGTTGCATGTGACTGCAGCAGTTCCCTCAGTGTCCATACTGCAGAGTCTTTAGTAATGACTGAAACAGGACTGTGGGCTTCCTCCTCAAAAAATCCTCTGGTAAACACCAACGTTAAGGCCCCTGGTGACCTGGCCTTTTCACCAGTCTCTGACAGCAAGCTTAATCTACTGGGAATATAACTTTATAGGAATGTCTTGGCTGCTAGCTTGTACTTAAAGGCAAGGTTCTGACTCAAGGTTTGCTTCTCACCTGCTGCCTCTGCTGTAGATTTCTTTGGATCAAAAAAAATTCTCTCTGTGGCAGGAACTGGTCTGAAAGGGCTCTGGGAGGAGCTATATAGAGCTAGTCTGCTAGCTCCACCCCTAGTGACTCACAGCCGTGGCTCACAGAAGCTCCACCCCTCAGCAACATGCACACTCTCCCAGAGTTTTAAAAAAATTCAAACACCAATCAAAATGGCTGCCCAGCTACTCCTCTCCTTCTCCTCTCTCTGGCAGGAACTTTTATCTTTTATATACATCATATACAGATACTTTAAGGTAATTTTATACAATATTTTTAAAATAATTATGTACATGAGACAAAGTTTGTATAAACTGAATCATCTGAAAACAAAGGTGTCACTATCTCAGCCACTCATACAACATGCTTTGGGTTTTGGAGTATTTTGCATTTCTGAATTCTGGATAAGGGACACTTAACCTGTAGTGAAAGTTACCAGACAAAATAAAATCTGAGAAGTGGGTTTGTGTACAAGCTTATTTATTTAAGAACATTTTATATTGCTTTTCTTTAAAAAACACACAAATTTTTACAATAAAAACAGGTACAGGAAAATCAAATGCTAAAAATAATAAAACAATAACATCAATTAGAATATTTTAAATGGTGCATTAAAAATGAGGGGTAACTTGGAAAACAAAAATATCTTTAGTTGAATGCAAAAATACTCAATACTGGGAGCTCACCTAATCTCAGTGGAGAGAGTTTACCACATGGTGAAGAGAGAAGGCCCTCAACACCGCTAACTTCACAGAACCATTCATGATTGTTCCTCACTATTATAGCCAGCTTATTGACCAAAAAGAAGCCGCTTTGAGATCTCTTAAATATTATATTTTGGTCATTTATCTTAAATTAGTGAAAGTTTGAAGTTTTGAATGTTTTAAAATTATACTTAACACAGTTGTGATTATTTCCAGAAAGAATGTGCCTGTTCCTTTTTTTTGTTTGTTTGTTTGTTTGTTTTGTTTTGTTTTGTTTTTGTGGAAAATCTGAACCATCAGGAATTGGGCAGGGTCCAGTAAATGATAGTCACAAGAGTAGTAATGACTTCCATTGATCATAATGTTTATATATTGTACTAGGCAGGAGGGATGACAGAGAACAAGTCTCTATATTTGGCTCATTGCCTTAACATTACAGTATGCAAATTGTCAGACCATTACAATATGCCAATTTTGTAAAGTGTTATTTGAGTTTGTGGCAAGCATTTATAATGGATAATTTTAAACCAGGTTATATTACATACTTATCCCTACATAAGATATGCATCTTCAGTGACTCATCCCTCAATAATCTCTACAGTGTTCACAAGCAGATATAGTGACAAATTAGCCAAATGCAATTCTGGATTGGTAACTTAATAATGGTACAGTATTTAAGAGTGAAGACAATGATTCTTAGAGGAGGTATTGTCTTAGCTATAAAACTAGGGATTGAAACAAGGAATTTATTAAGAAAAAAGAGGAGAGAAGTCAGTGTTACTAGTCTTATGTGTTGAGAAAATTAACCCTGAAGAACACTACCTGTAGGTTTAAGCTTGTGCTTTAACGTCATGCTTGTATTATTTTTAAACTGCAAATAGCAGCTGCTAGGGACCTACTGCAATCTTTTTGAAAGATCTATCCTAAGATGCTGTTTGATTTGTCCAAAAACACTCATTGGCACTAATATGGCAACTTCAGAGGCAGTGCAGTAGCATTTAGAGCATTAGACTGGAACTGGGGAAACAATACTCAGCCACGAAGCTTGCTGGATGACCTCCAATCAGTCACTATCTCTCAGCTCAATTTCTCACAGGATTCTTAGGATGCTAAAAAAGAGGACCAGGAAGTCTGCTGTGAAAGGTGAGCTATAAGTGCTATAATAAAACAGAGCTTGTAAGGTTACCTTTCAAACATAATTCATTCTTTTACTTACTGGGCAGGTAAATATGCGCCATCTCCTCTAAGATACTGAGGGAGAGTGTGAATAGCTTTTTATAATACAGTATCAGTATTTGTCTCACCCATGATAGTAGATGTTTGTCATACCCATGATAGTAGAGGTTAAACTTACCAGTAACTTGCCATAGTTACAGCCCTGATTCAGTACCAACAACAGTTCCTATTTATAGTCTGTAAGAGACATGTACAATATTAAACTATTTTTAATGGCATATATGTTGGCACCTGCATCCTGAAGATGATTTATGAAAATGATTGTAGCATCTTTCTCACTTATTGTTGTACAGTGCAAATGATGGTTGCATTTCTCTCACTTATTGTATAGTGCAGTAGTAGCATCAGTTGTTTGGGGGAGTTACATAAAATGTTTGTTTGCTGTACAGCATAACACAGTATGAAATTAAGTTATAAGGGAAGGAGATTTTCAACAGAAGAAAGAAAGCAGTGTTACCGGCATCAAGTGGCAGCTGTGGCTTGTATTGGCAAATCAGACCAAAAAAATAAATAAATAGCCGGATGAAATTGGCAATAGCTCTTAATGGTGATTAATACATTGCTGTTGATCAGGTGTTCTTTCCTGGTGCTCATGCTGTGTCTCTAAATAGCATCTCTTTCTCCTCCTGTTCTTGTAATTACTCACCTAAATAAAACAAATAGTATGTATTGTACCCAAAAATAATTTGTCAACCACTTTCCAGTTTTCTGTTCTTCCTTGTTTGTTCATTTAATGGCATGCCAGTTACAAATATATTTGGCCTACCAGTGTAAGTTCACACTAGTCTGGCTTTTTCAGCCTTTTCCTTTTCCTCTGCCTCAATTTTGCCACTGCCGTGACACTTGCAGGCCTGCTCCACTGTTGTGCAGCTGATGCCCTGTCTAGGCTTATCTCTTTCTTAGTGACAGTGAGTGTTCTTGCCAAATGCCAGGGACCATAGTCACATCTGTTTGTCTCCCGAGCTTGTCTGAGGCTGCTCGGGAACACTTTTTATCCGGGGGCAGCTTTAACTAGGCCTAATACTCTGGAAAGCCCTGTTTGTAAATGCATACAAAAAGGCGACAAGTTTCTGTTGTCTTTCCTTTAAAATTATTCCCTTTGACACGACTTGCTCGAGTCCCTGTCACCAGCATGTCAACAGCCAAGTTTTCAGGCAAGGTGGTCTTAACAAGTTCTATTGCCCCTGCCATATAGCATGCCGAGCTTCCTGCCAGAACACTATTTATAAATGATAGCTTGGAGCAATCTATGGATAAGTGGAGAGGAATCAGGGGAATTAGCTGTTTGTAATCTTCCAGTCTGAGAATTCATGCTAAGGAACACAGAGGCAAGGCTGCTAAGCTTATTTCTCCTATTTTACCATATCTCACTGAATGGAATTGGAAATTGAAATATGTGTTTACTAAATCAAGGGAAACACTAATACTGGTACTAAACGGAAATGAGACTTTGGCTCATTTTCCCCCCAGAATATTGCATGCTTTGTTTGTTTGCTTGTTTTTAAGCATTTGTACTCTGCTCTTCAGCTAGTGTGGCTCTCAGAGAGGCTTATATATGATCAAGAAGGATGATAACATATAATTTAAAACAGTAAAAAATAAACTGTTCAAAGCAGTGGCAATAATGAGCCAAATCCAACATTGCACAACGGGTCTTCCTTTCCTCTTTTATCCTGCCCCCCAGCAAAGAAAAAAAAATCTGTTCAGATGGTCTTCCAACATTCTGGAGCAATTGAAAGACCACCCAGTTGGCTGTATGTGAAGGGTTTATTTAGCTACCAACAATGTCTCTTCTGGTGGAAAGTCACCTTTGAAAACAATCTGTTTTCTGCTGCTTTTTCTTTTCCTCTGCAGAAGGCTTTTGGTTCTAGTGGCCTTTCTGTGTCGGGAGAAAGGGCCTCATTCTGAAGACAGTGGTGGCACCTGGAAAACAAACCTTCGTTATAGGCTTAATCATTCAATAGACTCTACCTTCTTAATAGTCTCTTAGCAGTTTGTCATTATGTGATAAATGACTGGCCTATGGTGATCCCTAAGTTTCTTTCCATGACTATAGTACTGTACAGTTGGCCCACTATATCTATGGATTCTTTATCCACGGATTCAACTATCCATAAATAAACACATCCAAAAAGCAAACCTTGATTGTGCCAGGGCAGAGAACTGCAGTTGCTGGGTTATAGAAGGGGCACCATTTTACTCTGCCACCATATTTAATGGGACTTGAACATCCACGGATTTTGTTATCCACAAGGAGTTCTGGAACCCAAGAATTCATTGTATATATATATTTTAATTTATTCTTCAATACACATCACTGTTGAGGAAAGTCTCTAGGGAAAGCAATGTTGCTTGAAAGTGAATACCTAGCTTCACAGTATGCTTTATACTTAAAGCTGTTTCTTGTAATCCAAAATAAGAACTAGAGTAAGGTGGACAACTCCAGTTCTCTGCCTTGGAACACAGCAGAGGACCAAGGGGCTGCCAAAAATTGCCAAGGCATTAAAGAAACAAAACCAGAAGTAGCCTGAAGTCCACTTCTAGCTTTGAAACAAAATGGAATAATTAATATTGAATAGCAGTAGTGGGAATGACTGCAACCTATTGAAAAGGAGAATTGCTATTCCTGGAGGCTTTCGAAAGAGGCTGTACACCTTTTAGAAGGGATAAGTAAAGGTGGTTCAAGAAATCTGAAAGGGACTGCAAAAACTGTCTTGGGGGACTGCCTTGTTTCCGCAGATGAACTAGATACACAAGTGAGTTCCTGAGTTTGTTGACTTTCCATAAATTGGAATGCTCATGTCTCCCCAATAAGAAGGTATGAGATTCAGAGATACCTCACACAGTTTATGGTAATGGCTGTGACAGGTTTGCCCCCTCCCCAAAACTGCAGTGCACAGAAAGAGAGAATGCAGATCTCCTTATGCATCTGCTTTTCACTACGAGTTGTTAATATGCAAAGCAGCCTTTAGACTTCAACTGTGAGTTTGACCAAATTGATTATCTTGTTTTGAGAAGGTAAGAGATTTTAATAACAGGTCTTGGTTTTCGTATTTCTTAAATATTTACAGCATGTATGCGTGTGTGTGTGTATTAAAAAAACAACCTCCTGCTTTTCCTCAAAACAACAATTAAAAACATTCTCACCTTGAGTAGTGATCAAATTTTTGTGCTTTACAAAGACAATTATTCATTTATGCTGAAGGAACATAGCTACCTTTCAGATATTCATTGATTTTAAATTAAAAAGTAACTGCTATGTTCTACACAAAGGCCGACAACAATAATAAAGTAGTCCTTACTTAGTGTTATTTGTTGCAACTCCCTTGCATGTGCTGACAGGGAAACAAGGAGGGGAGGATCCAGGTTCCATAATCTAACTGATCAATAATCTAGATATCTCAATGCAGTGTAACAGATAATCAATGTGAGCAGAATTACTCAACCACAGCTAGCTGTTATTCCTAGAGCTAGGGTCTTCAGGTTCAATTGGCTGACTTTATTAATTTTTATCTTTCATCCTACTTGAATTCTTGTTTCCCATCTTCCCCATTGCTTCTTAGACTCCCCTTCATTATAGCAATTCTAACAAATACTGTATTCTATTACAGTGTGAGCTGTGCCCAGATGGCTCTTGCTGTCAGTGACCCTGCAATAATATTAGGACTTGCTGTGAACAAAGGAGAGGGAGGCTTAATGTTCCTTTGTGAAAGGTATATTAGATTTCATGTATTCCTCACCTATTGATGTAAAGTTCACTTTTGTACCAATTGAAGACACAGTTTTAGCAGATTACAAGGTCTGATTTTTAAACTTGGATATTATTTACATTTAAATTGAGACGTCTTCATATTGTGACTGATGTAACTTAAATAGTACGACAAAATGAGCAACTGATTTATTTCCTAGAGAAACACTTTAAATAAAAAAATTAACCAGTTGTTTGTGAGTCCCATTCAAATGGACTTTCAGGTGGTCTTTGTGTGAACAGAAGGATATACATGAACCCCGCTTTTTCAGGAAGCAGCAGCATATCTCAGCATGCTACCACAAAATAAAAACTTATTTTACAGTGTTTAAGGTTGATCTGGAAGTGTTGATAACTACACAGGAGACAGCAATATTCACTTAACTGTGTAATACTAGGGTTTTGTATTTCTCCATCTAGAAGAGACTGAGGACTAGACTAGGCATAACAGTTTACTCAGGTCTTCCTTATATGCTTGCAGAAAGGATGGGATCCTGCGGGTACTGGACTCAGCATCTCTCCCTCTGTATCTTACCCTCCCACAGTTGTAGACATTATTTCCCATTCCCAGAATCAGAACCAGCAGAAACAGTCTGACTGGGCAGTGGAGAGATCAGGCACATGAATAGGAAGTTTTAGGCTCTATCCCTCATGTTATTACACAGTGAACATAATGATTCTTTTCAGTCAAGAATGCTGAATTATTTTTGAAAGCTTCATATTCTGTTTTGAATGTGTGTTTTGGACTTGCCTTCTCCCATGACTGTTTTACCTGTGTGGGTCTAATAAGCTATAATTGTTGGTTTTAGTTTTATGAGGGGATATCGTAAAGTTTTGTAAAAGCTTTTTATTGTTCTTTATACGATTTTGTTCATATTATGAAAATATATGACATTCTCTGTGGAATTTAATTTACTGATTGTTAATTAAATATTGAATGGTAATTAATGGTCAATAGCTTTGGAATCGGAAGCCCATATGATTACAAGATTGTGCTGCACAGACAGGACATCTTGATTCATTAGAAAATGATCAGAATCCCAAACCAGGCATTTCTCCTATTGAAACCAACCAAAATGTCACAATTTCATCTTAAGATTTAGTCACAGTATTGTGACTTCAATTTGAAGGCATGTTGCTCCCTGCTGTTCCTGTCTGCACAACATCTTGCCAGGGGGCTATTCAGACGTTATTTTTGTTAGCACAACTATGCGAATAACCTCACTCATGCATTCTAGTTTTGTTCTTCATACTACTTTTTTTTATCCGAACTGCATCTATGCTCATCTCTGAGAGTTTTTTTTTTTCCTCACACATGTCAGCACTGTGAATCAAGATAGAGTCAATGATGTGGATGTATTCATAACATGTTCAAGCCGTGCAGAGGTTTATCCTGGTTTACCCTGAGTCTTTTCACAGCAGTTATTCTCACAGCCAACAGTGCAAATCTTTTAGGAAAACTAAAAAAAATATCATCCTGGGGATTTGCAGGTTTTGGATAGCCCCCAAAAAACTTTAATGGATGCATTTGAAATGCATGTAACAGACATTAACCCCACATTCATCCAGGATTTTTTTCACTGTCTGAATAAACCCCCGGTGAACTGTTCTGGAGAAGCTGAAAGCCTGCTTACTATATTGCAACAGTTTGATTGGTCCTCGTACAGGTATTGCCCAAATGTGCATTACGAGATCAATTCTCAGAGTTATTTTTTAATCCTCATCTAATGTGAATCTACCCCCACACCACCCCCTTTGACCAATGATTCTACCTTTCTGAATCATTTTGTATCATTGGGCAAGTTCTCTGATCAGTTTCCCTATAAGTTTTCAGCCAAATAAATGTAATCTTCCGCTTTTCTCTTTCTATACTGTTTCTATTGCCAGTGATGCAGAGAGGATGTTAAAAACCAAACTCAGATACTACTTACTGCTTCTTGTTATGGTTGTTTTAATGAATTTTGATATATATCACCTACCTGATGATATCTTAGGCAAATAAAGTAGAGAATATGTTGTTTTCTATTTCATTTGACTACATCCTTGCAATTTATTTGCATTTGTTAAAAGTAAGTTTAGTTTAGTTTCATCTTTAATTTAATTAACCTGTTCTGAACTTTAGTTGTGGAGGTGGAGGACTCAAACAACCTTAGCTCACTTTATATTAATGTATTAATCTTTTCAGTCAAATAATGGAGAGTTCTTAAAATCTTTTTGGGAAACTGCATGAGTAGTTATTGGAAGGTATTAGAGTTCTCCGATATATGTCTGAACTGACCTATATCTCGAAGTGATTGTTATGAGTTCCAATTGTCCAGTAATCCAGAACACTACAGGACTAACTTTTCATAGGATGAGTTAAAATGGATTTAGTCCCAATGGCAAAACTGGAGTATTTAGATCGCATTTAATCAAAGTTTATCCATGATTCCTGGAGTTCCAAAAGGGGTCAAAACCTTTTCAGAGCATCTCAATCACAACAGGTTTCTAAAGCTACAAATGGTGTGTAGATAAGATTGAGAAAAATATCCCATTCATTCCCAAATTCCTCAGTACTAAAAACTCTGGATCACTTGATGAAATTATTTGAATTTTTTTCAGGATAAAGAGATCTAAATGTTTCTTCACACAGCTATTTATATTACTTCTCCATCCAAAATAATGTTCAGTTTTAGAAACAGTGCAACTCCATCTTTGTTGAAATAATTTTTATAAAGATTTTAATTTTACTATTTTACTCTCTATTTGGCTATTTCCTTGCTGTTGATAGTATATCTTTCCATTAATTGCTTACAGACAGACAAGTGTCCATTTAGGATCGTTGTGCATGGGTGATATCAAACGAAGAAGAAAAGCTGCACCACTTCCAGGACCCACTGGTAAGCAAATTTACCATGCCCAATTACCAACTTTTTATTTGCAAAACAGCATAGAGAAAGAAAGAGAGACAGTAGTAACCCACAGGTTTCAGTCTCCTTATAACAAGGTTTGAGGAGGGTTTTTTTGCAATTCATTTGAAAGGATGTTTCAGAAGTTGACAAAGGAATTTTTAATGGTGCTTCCTACACTTGCCAAGGGAGAGAGTACAACTGATCTTAGTGTGATATACTTCTGAATAAACATGTATTGAGTTGTAATCTAAGATTGTGTTGAAGCCTGGCACAGAAAACAGTGTGAGATGTTGAAGCTCACCCCAGGTTTGTTACTGTTTCTGGCCTGTTGTCTCATACTACTCATAAAAATATGAGTTCACTGTACAAAATCTGCATATTTTACACACACACACACAAAGGCATCTTCTGAAAGATACTTTCAAATGTACCAAAAATAGGCCTGTATTTGTGGTATATCATATGATAGATTGACTGGTCAAGATGTACTATATCTTTGTAACTGTGGATATTTGAAAGTTGCAGTACTATGCTGTTATCAGTAAGAATATATTATTATTATTATTATTATTATTATTACTTTTTAAAATGCATAAAGATACGTAATTCAAATGTGCATTCAGATGTGGCCTTCAGAGCTGTCTCAGGGCTTACCTAAATTTGCCATTCTGCTAGTATGAGTTTTGATTTCCACAATGTTTTATTCATCAGTGACAGTAGCAGACCAAAAACCATCTTTAAAAGATTGCCAGAGCACTTCAATGGCAGTAACCTGGAAAAACAAAATGTGTGGGTCAGGTCCTAAGACTCCAACCATATGTATAGTGAAAAGGGGAAAAAAAGGTTAATGGCTATGGAGAGGATAATATAATTATTTCTACAAGGTGATTTTAACAGAAGGAAGTCGTTTTGTTAAGTGTGTGTGAGTATAAAGCAATATAAAATTAACTTTAGTATACATTTTTTACCCAAACTAGCAACCTGTTCACTGCTTTTTTATTTTAGTGTAAGGTAGCACACCTGTTGTATTGCTGGTGATGGCAAAAGTACCAAGCATTCTCACAAATACCTTCTTGTTTTTTTGGTTTAGCCAGAACTTTGGAGTCTTTAAGGCAATAGGGGGAGGATTTTTATTTGAAGTAAGAGATTCAATAGGGGTTTGAGTTTGACATTAATGCTACTGCTCTAAGAGGACTAAATTCCAGAGTACGAATGTAGGAAAGTGCGACCCATATTAAAGATTGACAGAACAGTAAAGAGCATGAACGGTGAGCCCTACATGCTCCTGGTACAAATCTCACTTCAGCTAGGAACACATTAGATGTCCCCCGATCATGAGTCATGATCTTTCACTTTTGTTATCTCTTTCCACCATAATAAGGTGACACAGACACTGAATTACCTGTATTGCAACTATTTCATTGTCCTATCAACAGAGACATGCACCTAACCTCTGCCAGTGAAAGCCACTGTCCAATCAAGGATACACTAGCTAAGGCTAAAAGAGACCCCCTTCCACAGTGCAAAAAATCAAGGTCCTACTGACTTCAGTACCACAATCAAATGCTCTAATATAGGGTGAAACAGACTGCCGCAGAGAGAGCTGGATTGGGGCTGTGGCAACAAACACCATGGTCCCAATCTGCCTTTTTGCCGGCACAAAAAGAAGCAGCAAATTGCCAGTCCTTTTTGCACCAGCAAAAAACCAGCTTTTCCCGCCCCACTGCAGTTTTACAGCATTCCTGCAACATGCAGCATCTAAATGCTGTGCCACCATATGTGGGCAACTGGGTGGCATGAAGCTGGCTTGTGGGCAGCTTTAGAGCACGCGGTGTCAAAACGCCGCACTCTGATGCCACCCGGATGCCGGTGCAAAGGGGCAGTCTGTTTCACCCCTGTGGTTCCTTTATACAATGTGGGAGTGAGTGCTACAATGCACTGCACTCAACCCTGCTGAGGTGGCAAATAGTACATTATTTAAACTGATGTTGTGTGTTTATTGGTCTGTTGTTGTTCCCCGCCTCAATCCATGGGGAGGGTTAGATAAGATATAAATTATTATTATTATTATTAGTAGTAGTAGTAGTAGTAGTAGTAGCAGTAGTAGTAGTAGCAGTACATTGCCTTGATCCACAGACCTGATTTGAATACATACACAGGCTTTTAAAAATGAGATGCTGTGATTTTTGCGATCTGGAAACAGTGGTTTTTAATCTAGAAGCTCCTTTCCTTCATTTGCAGGGCCTTTCTTTAATTACTGGGTTGTATGCCACTGTCTCTGTTTAGAGAAATCTTGTAGCACCTTTGAGACTAACTGAGAGTAAGAAGTTGGCAGTATGAGATGCATTTGCTGAGGAAGTAGACTTTAGTCTACAAAAGCTCATGCTGCCAAGTTCTTTCTTTCAGTTAAGTCTCAAAGGTACTACAAGATCTCTACATTCTGATTCTGCAGACTAACATGGCTATATCTTTAATTTCTGCTTAGAGAAGACTTCCTCTGTTCTTGCTCAGTTTTCTGGCACTGAAAAAAAAATTAAACAGAGGCATTAATCAAGATATTTATCATTTTTGTGTGTCTTTTTAAACACACACTGACATGTTTTCTTTGACAAAAAGTGCATATATAAGATTCAGAAATTAACATGCCATGGTGAGCTATTATATACAGTAATTCTAGACATAATCAGATGTGGTTTCCTTCCTTTTGAAGGGAAAAGGGCTTAGTTATCCATAACTGGATGTTTCTGTACACTTCATAGTGATGTCCAAAAATAATTTAATTATTTATTTAGATATTTATCCAACTTTATTCCAAAGGCTCAGATCTTTAAAAAAGTCTATTCATAGACCTTAGACTGTAGCAAGAATGTGAAGAAACAGTTTCAGATGCTGCATTCATAAATGTCCAGTGATAAGATAGTTTTCCCTATCTTCCCATGCAGTATGTTGAACAGCCTTATTTATATATGCTTGGAGAATAGATAGTATGATGGCACTAACAAATTGTAGGAATAAGGTGTTTGAATATTTGAAAATCCTCTGTTCAGCACCTGTGCTGCTGTGTACTTTCAGATACATTACAAGCCTGCAGACTACTGTAGCTAGAAGTGTTATTGGTTAAACATTTATTAATTGTGACAAGAACACCCAATTTATTTCAGCGCTCTGGCTTATTTACTGCTCTTTCACCTTTGTATTTTGTATTGAAAAAGTAAAATGAATATTGATAGAGTTAGCTATTGATTTCTAAATTTATAACATGTTCTCAGCCTTGAGACAAAGTCACATACCAATAGCATTGTGTGCATTAGTAACAAAGAATGTAGATTTACTCTGAACAGCAATGAGAAACTGTTGAAGCAAGAAACTTTTAGCAGTGGAGAGCATTTTATAGTTTGAAAAATGTCATCTGTAAAGGTGAACTAAAGCAGTGAAGAAAATAAGGTGAATTCTATCAAAAAATTCCCAGTTGAAACCTGAAGTAAAAGGACCCTCATCTGTATTTTTTTTTTTTGAAAGAGGAAACATTTGACTTTATAGTCTACAATAAAGCTTTTTTAACATTTCAGCAACAAACCAGCAAGAGTACCAACTGAAACAAAAGATAGCTCTCCTCGTATATTGCCTACAGTTTACATACAACCTTCTAAAAATTTCAAAGAATTGTTGCAACACATTGTTCCTCTTAGGGCAACCATGAATTTGTTTCAGGAAATAAATACCTAAAGGAATTGATGTCTAGTGAAGCAATATAGTATCTGACATGGGAGCATGTCATTTTGAATGCCTTTGTCGGCTTGCTAACCACCTGAACAGTAATACTATTCAGTATGGATCCTTAAGAGGCTTTATGGCAAAAACAGAGTGCCCTTGAGTCAGTGAGTGTTGGGCACACTCACACATCGAGTGTTGTGCTTGCATTCTTGAGAACATTATGCTGATTCCCTGGAATGTGGCTTAGGAAATCAGAACAGCCAACAATCCAGTTCTAGTATTCAGTGAAGTCCTTTTTTCCTAATAAAAATAATTCTGTGTATATTATAAAGGACAATCAGTACTGATATTTTCTTGGATGCTTGCCTTGCCTAGCAAATCTTTGCATCCTACTTAGATCCAAACACTTCAGAGTGATGTGCATGTCCTTAACTGGTCTCGCATATTCATTCAAACATACTGCAGGTAGAACCACAAATGAATATTTGGAAGCAAAAATAAAGTGCCCCAAGGAAACGTCTGTGTCTGAGATTCTTCCAGGGTTCTGCAGATTTGCCAGTGTTTGTTGCTTGGTATAGGTCTTGTGACATAATTTCCACAGTTGACTATCCTCTGCACCATATATTTTTCTGGAGCCCAGTTGTCCCCATATTCTAGATTGCTTCCTCCTCAGTACCAAACTTGTCTATATCCTCTGTCAATCTCAAGAACAGTCTCAACAGGTACAAAGCATTCTTTTATCATTTATCCAAGTCATTACTCCTTAGATATCTTCCTCCTCCTCCACACATCTAGCTCTACATATTCCTCTCTGTACCAGCTTTTTTCTACCTGGTGTCCTTCAGAAAACATTACCATTGATTGGATTATGTGAGTTGTAGTCTATCACATCTGGAGGGCATCAGGTTGCAGGAAGCTATTTATACTCATGCAAAGTCTGACTATCAGGTTGTGGAAACTTAATTTAATAATTTTCAAAGGGTATTATTATGGAACATACAAAATATGTTTAGTACTTGCCAATGAATAATCCCACCAAAACCTACGGTAGTCATTTTGGAAAATATCTGAGGATGCCCCTCTTCCCCAAAAAAGGTTATATGAGAGAGAGCCAAAGGAACCTGCAACAGTACAGAAGATTCTCTTCTAATATCTCTCAGAATACTCAACCAGAATGGCCAATGCTCAGGAAGTATGGGATTTGAAGTTCTATAGACTACTGGTTCTCAAATTGCAGGGTAGGACCTCTTGGGGGGGGTTCAAGAGTTGTTCAAGGGGGGCATGAGACTTGAAGGCCCTGATCCCTCCTCCTCTTCCTTTTCCCAAACTTTTTCATGTGTAAAATCTACACACATTGAGTTAAATAGTGAACTTATTTTTAAATTTGAACGATGTTATTTCCTTATAAAATGTTAAAATATGAATATACATGAATGTGCAAATGAAAACACACATACTAAACAAACAAAAGAATACTACTACACATCACATACTACATTGATTTGGGAGGCATGATGACACCCTTGTAAGGGGAATCACAAAGGTAAAAAGTTTGAGAACCACTGCTGTATTCAGAAGTGTAGATAGATACAAAGCTAGTGCAAGTTATGCAAGCCAATGCAGTGTATAAAAGCAGAGGTCTTCATATTACTCAAAAACATGCTTAATTCATATCAGATGTCTTCCAGATATCTTTGGATCTTTAAACCAAAGATTTAATTCTGGTTGCCTTCTTAATTGCATAGAGAATTTGCTTATACAGAAAATATCAAAATGTGATTTCAAAGTACCAAAACACAGAATCATTGTTCAGACACTAAAAGTACACGAATGCTTTTCTTGACCATTTTCACAAAGCTGCCTTTTAAATTTGCTATATAACTAGTATCGCATTCATGCAGGGTGTGAAGTACTTCATTTAAGAAAATCATGCAAAAATATGTAAATATACTGCTGAACACCACTGAAACTCTGGCCTTGGAATGTAGAAATGTTTCAGACTTGCTTTAAATCTTTTCCATCTAAAATCCTGTAAATGCTGACACTATAATAGCAAAAAGTTAGTAAATGATCTTTGCTTTTAAAAAAAGGCTTTAATATTTTGTCTGGTGTGGTAAACTACATGCTGTATTTTGGGGCTGATGCACATTGGAATGACTGGTATTATCAACTCTGATTTTTTGTAAAAATGTGTTTTAATGAAAAACCTGACAGATTCTCAATTATAGCGTGTAATATCAAATGCTTCTATAAGGTCATCATGACTCTCTTTAACAAGGTAATCAAAAGGCTAAATGTTTTCATTCCATTCAAAAATTGCCAGCAAAACTATTTTGCTGACGTCTAATGTGGCAGTGATTAAAAATCAGACTTGAATATGTGCACTGCCAAAATGATGATTTGAAAATACTGTGATTATACTATTCCAACAGAGGTTACCCGGGCCCGGCTTCTGGTGAAGGTCAGCCTTATGATCTGTTTATGGAAGAAAGACAGATTTGGGTTAGCTGGATAAGCTGGGGCAAATTTACAGTGCAGTGGGCACTAGAGGTTACTTCCAATTCAATTTATGATTTATATTCCAGCAATTATAGAACAAGCTTTCACATTGACTGTATTAAACAAAAGTTTCTGTCAATTTTGTATGAACAGCCTAATCAAAAGTTCTGTCAAAGAGAAGAACAAATAAAATGTCCTTAGTGTACGGCTTTAGATGCTGGAAGTCCAATTGCATAATGCTATGTCATGAACATGTAGCAAGCCTTCTGAGCTCCTCTTCCCAGAATGATGTCCCTTTGCTATTCAAGGCACCACTGAAACTCTGGAAAAAGTCATTATGTTCTTTAGTGTGGCTTGAGGAGTTCATAGCAGAAAATGGATAAACACTGTTGAATCCGTGATGTCCTATCCTGAAACAAAGAATTGGGCTCTATAATTATTGGGAGACATTCCCAGCCTTACTGCCCAGTTTGCTCTTAACTGGAGCTGCTAAGGTATGAACTTGGAACCTTGTGAAATCAAAACAAATGCTCTGCCTCAGAACCTCTATGGCAGTGATCCCCAAATTATTAGAGTATGTAAACACCAGGTTAATAACAACTTCCCACAGGGCACTTACTACCGTAGCTCCTAAATTATGGAATGGCTTGCTGAAGGAGATCCATCTCATTACCACCTTTAAGAAGGCATTTAAAACGGATCTCTTCTGGCAGGCCTATCCACCCAATCTGCTATAAAAGAGTTGGAAATACCCCAACTCTATTTGTAAAGATATGTATTTTAAATGATGATTTAGTCTATGTATTGTATTGATAGTGGTTTTACTGTTTTATTGAGTGTATTTTATATGAAATTGTAGTTTGTTATCTTGTAATGTTGTTTCTATTGTTGTAATCCCGCCTTGATCTTCAGGGAGAGGCAGGAAATATAAATAAAAATTATTGTTGTTGTTGTTGTTAAATTGTGCCCTTTCAGAGATTTTGGACTTCAGCTCCCATAACCCTCAGTCATGTTGGCTAATAGTCTTGAGATTCTGGGCTGAAATCCAAATCTCTTCAAGGGCACAGTTTGGGGACTGTACTCTATCACATCTGTTTAACCTTATCTGTACATTGGTATTTGGTTCAGTATTAAATAGCAGGTTTTATCAAGAAATGAGTACACATGTAGAAATTCTGGTTATCAGCAATTGCATCAAGATGGTGGTGGTGGCAGCAACCTAGAGGCAGACCAGTTTACAGGCCTTTACTTTATACCCTTTTCACTCGCTGTTTAGCCGCTCTTCCCTTGTTGTTTCATCCAATAAAATGAGGGATTTGAAGTAAATAGGTGTTGTTACTCTTCTGTTTGCTTCAACTAGTGCACATGTTGAGTTCCATTTTCTCTTCCAACCTGCTGGTGTCTCCTTTTCTTGTATACAGATGTGAAGATGCTTTGCTGGCATTAGGCCAGTAAATTTCTACTATCGGGATTGTTGTTATTATAAGCCTTCTATTACTTTAACCTAACTTTGCTTATACCTAAGCTGCCTCTCTTCCCAGGGCAAACAGCCATTTATTTCATAACATTCATAGAATCATAGAGTTGGAAGAGACCACAAGGGTAGGGTTGCCATAATTCTCTACTATAAACTGGGACAAAATGTGGGACAAAATTTAGACCAAAATGTAGGACAATTGTAGGATAAAATTTAGACCAAAATGTAGGCCATTTAAGAAAAATTGATGACCTTAAATGTCCTACATTTGGGGCTAAATTTTATCCTACAATTGCCCTACATTTGGTCTAAATGTTGTCCTACATTTTGTCCTGGTGTATAGCAGAGAATTATGGCAACCCTACACAAGGGCCTTCCAGAAAGTTAGAAAAGACCACAAGGCCCCTGCCATGCAGAAACTCTCAATCAAAGCATCCCTGACAGATGGCCATCCAGCCTCTATTTAAAGACTCCAAAAGAGACTCCACTACACTCCAAGGGAGTGTGTTCCACTGTTGAACAGCCCTTACTGTCAGGAGGAGCCTCCTAATGTTAAGATAGAATCTCTTTTCCTGTAACTTTTATCCATTGCTCCAGCAGAAAACAAGCTCGCTCCCTCTTCAATATGACATCCCTTCAAATATTTAAACAGAGCTATCATATTTCCTCTTAACTTCCTCTTCTCCAGGCTGAAAATCCCCAGCTCCCTAAGTCATTCCTCATAGAGCATGGTTTCCAGCCCCTTCATCATTTTAATCACCCTCCTTTGGGCATGCTCCAGTTTCTCAACATCCTTTTTGAATTGTGCCCAGAACTGAACACAATATTCCAGGTGGGGCCTGACCAAAGCAGAATAGAGTGGCACTATTACTTCCCTTGATCTAGACACTAAACTTCTATTGATGCACCCTAAAATTGCATTGGCCTTTTTAGCTACCTCATCACACTGTTGACTCATGTTCAACTTGTGGTGTACTTGGACTGCTAGATCCCTTTCACATGTAGTCTCGTTCAGCCAGATGTCCCCCATCCTACATCTATGCATTTTATTTTTCCGCCCTAAGTGCAGCAACTTACATTTCTCCATGTTGAATTTCATTTTGTTAGCTTCGGCCCAGCTTTCTAGTCTATTCAGATCATTTTGAATTTTGATCCTGCCCTCTGGGGTGTTAGCTACTTCTCTTAATTTGATGTCATCTGAAAATTTGATATGCCCCCAATTCTTTCATCCAAGTTATTGATAAAAATGTTGAATAGCACTGGGCCCAGGACAAACCCCTGTGGGACCCCATTGGTCACTTCTCTCCAGGATGAACATGAGCCATTGTTGAGCACCCTTTGGGTTTGGCCAGTCAACCAATTACATGTAACAGTTACCTTGTCTAGCCCACGTTTTACAGAACTTTTGATTAGGCTGTTCATACAAAATTTACAGAAACCTTTGTTTAATACAGACAGTATGAAAGTTTAGAACATTCTATTCTGCAATAGATGTCAAGAGCTTCAAAAGCACAAATGAGGCAAACAGAATCTGAAAAGCAGCCCAACCTCTTCTAGAACACAGCCATACAGCCTGAAAGCCCCACAAAAATCTATAGATTCCAATCATGAAAGCCTTCATCTTCTCAGCCCAGCCTGTTACAAAATTTTTTTTATTGTTACTCCCAACTACAATAGAACCATTGAATCACCTGAATTTACCTTTGTGTTGAGTCACCATCCAACAATTGATTCAGTGCATCTACTCTAGTTGGGACTAAACAACAGGATTCTAGTCATGCAGTTGGATGATGTAACTATTCATCAGTGCCTTGATTAACTGGGTTTACAGAAAGAGCTACCGTGTGCATTCTTTATTGACCATTGACAAAATAAGGTGCATTGGCAGATAGCTGCATAGCAGACTAGGAGTGTGTGTGTGTGTGTGTGTGTGTGTGTGTGTGTGTGTGTACGCGCACACACCCTAGTGCTATTGCTTTTCTTTGAATACCCCAAAAGGGCTAGTTGTATCCAAAATTTAGTTCAAACAAATGAGGTGGAGTGTTGCATGATACAGGAGGAGCTTGGACTTTTGTCATACTTAACTGGATTACTTAAATGGTTTTTGGAATCATAATTTTTACTTAAAATTAACATATTACTTTATAGCTGAAAGCAATCCTTCTATCCATATGAACATTCCATTTATTATTATTATTATTATTATTATTATTATTATTATTATTATTATTCACACTTGATCTAGGGGATCCTTTAGGAAAAACAGTGTGGAGCAAGAAAGCTTGATGTTTTGTGAACAATACAGTACTCTGATAGTACAGCTTCCTTGCATCAAGATCAAAGCCTACTGTTTTAGACCTTTGCATTTTGCTGGCTGGTTTAAGCATCCACAAATAGAGAACTGAAAGGAATAACCTGAATATTAAATGCCTTCAGAAAAAAGGGGGAAGATGTACTAGGTTCTAAAGTGAAGCAGCATGTATCTCCCCGTTTTCCATTGGCTGTTTATCCAACATCAATACAACACTTTAGGAGCCAAATTACTAAACAAGCTGCCAATTAGGCTTGCAGTCAGCTGGATAGATTAGTGGCTAAGAGAGGCAGATACAAGATTTTCATCTCTTGAGCCAATTACTCAAGTGAATTACCATCCACAGTGCTCCTTGGGAATTTAAGGTAGAAAGACGAACTCTGCTGTGATAGGCATAACTGAGATCCTGGATAGGGGGGTTAGGGTTATTGGGCCACATTGTGCAAAAATTGCTGGGGAAAAAAGAGATCCTTCTAGGAAGGGACTTAAAGGATTTAGGGCTGCTAGGCATGCTGGCAAAGAAAATAATAGTTGTGGGGTGCCATACTGCAGCAAACTTGTTAAATTCACATGTGCTAATCTTTTAAAGGGGAAGAGAGAACCAAGACTACTACAGTTATAATTCCTGTTTTGAAGCAAGAAAAAAATCAGCCCTGAACATTAAAAGGTGCTACACCATGAAAAAAAAATGATTAGACTCTGCTACTATTTTCTATGCACGTTACTAAAAATACTGGAGAAAGAATGATAGTCAATGATAAATCCAGAATTATAGAGTGAGAAATAGTTGGTATGGTGAAAATGGCACATCAGTTATGAGTAAATTAACTATTTAGATTGGTATTTATTTTAAAAATAATTTTATTATGAAAGCTGTTGCTTTGGGCTGTCATTTTAGAACAGACATTCTTCTCACATACAAAAGAAAAAATGCTCTTCTAATAGGATTCCTACTATAACACTCACATGCTTCTTCTACAATGTGTTATTTTTTTAAAAAAATCAGAACAACTATTTTGTTTGCATGTCTTTAATCAGCTGACTCCTGTAGAAATGTAGAAAAATAAAATGTACCAGTCAGTGTATGTAAAGCTTTTCCCAATAAGCACATGCCTAAATGATGACATCCAAAGTGGTCTTTGAACTAAAGGGGGCAACTTCCTAGGATTTCAGGAGCAATTTGCTGTCTCCAAGACTAACTACAAGCTGCACCAGCTGAACAATCAGACTTGGTACTGTCTGAATGTCCACATGTAATTTCTTCAGGGGCTGTCCACATCTTATTTAAAAGGGTCAGGTGTGGTGCATTTTGTTTTAATGGAAAATTGCTACTCATGGGAGATTCCAGAAGCAGGAAAGGGGTTTATGTTTGATTTGGCACAGAGCACTGGGGCTGTAAAAATGTCCTAGTGGACCAAATACAACCCATAGATTTTACTTGCTCATGCCTTCCTCTAAATAATTTTGTTGTGTAAATGAAACATGAAAGTGGCATCATTTCCCAGTTCTTTTGAACCTCATTAGTCTAGTGGGTTGTTTTTTTACAGCTGCACAGTTTTGTTTTTCTGTTTTGCTGTTTAGTGGTTATTCAGTATTGTACAGCAATCCACTAAATTCCAACTGAGTTCACTGGGCCTTACTTCCTTGTAATCATATTTAGACTGGCAACATTAATATTCTAAGAAAGGAAAAGCAGCATCACTTTTCTTATGGACATGAAAAGGAAGAACATTTCTCAGCAATATTTCTAATGTTTAATGGGATAAATGGAATGTTAATCCTACCCAGAATAGACCCATTTTAATGACTGCAATTTGATAATTTCAACTGACTTATGTTTCAGTGATTTCAGGGGGTGTGCATGATGTGTGACATATATTGAATTTAGCCCAGTATTCACACAGAGTAAAAAATTATAGTTTTTATTTAATCCAGGCTAATATTATACTATTTTGGCATTTACTGTATTTGTAATTCTATATAAAGATAAAATATAAAAACTGGCAAAGCACAAGCTTTGTAAATGTAACAAATGTAAAACAAATGTTACAGATATAGATAACAAATCAGAAGTTCTTGGTTTTCTGAGTCCTGCTGAAATTTGCACACCACAGTACAACACTATTTCTTAAATATTAAGCAAATGAAAACCTGAACTTCAGCAAGCTGTTGTATCCCAAAATGATTAAACAGATGTGAAAGCCTGCAGCAGCATTAGACCTCTGATCTGATTTTTAGCTTACAGATGGAATTAAATTAATTCATGGCAATCCTTGTAAAATCAAGGGTATGGCAGTGAATGCTAGTGCTCTGTTTAACCAGAACATACCTGTTCCAACAGATGTTGAGAAAAATTGCGTGTCTTAATTTTCATAGAAATCTACCTTTAATGACATCATAAATATTATTTTGAAATAAAAATTTAACTGCAAGGTTTGTTTTCTCTCCCCCCCCCCTTTCTCTCTTTCTTTTAAAGGAGTGCCTTGATTTACCATATACAAACTTTATTGCCTTTTAATTTTATTGGCTTTATATTAAGTCTCTAAACTATTTGCTTACACAAGGATTGTCTCCAGAAATTGTGAGAGTACACATTTGTAAAATTGTAAGACAATATATTTTGCTTTTCTCTGATTACTCAGTGGAGTTCTTGGGAATTCTGTGGCTTTTATTTTGGCAGTAAAAGTCTCTGGTCCAGCAAATGTTTTTCTTTACTTCTGTCATGGCAACCACTCTAGTTACCATTTGGCAAATCAAAGACTATTTGTTCTGGTAGCAGTCAAATTTGCAGGTTCTCAAAGGCAGAAGGGGATGCATACCATTGGAACACCCACATACTCTTGGCAAGAAACTTTAACTGGAGTCTCTTAGTAGTTGTCACCCAATCTTCCCAGTCAAAACAGTTGGTGGTTTTCTCCCTGTCTTTCATAAGCGGTTTGCATAGCTGTGTTTCTTCCAGGTGGCAACAGCTGGTATTTTATCATTACCACCATGACTAGAATGTTTTCCCTAAAATAACATAGTCCTTTGCGGGTCGTTTCCATGCTAATATGTTCAATTCTGAAATAGCCCATTGAGAAACTAAAGCAATGTTTTCGTTCCATGGCAAAGAAGTCATTTTAATCAGTGAATAATAATAATAATAATAATTTCTGTTTTTATCCCGCCTCTCCAATGGATCGAGGTGGATTACAACAGTAAAAAATTACAATAATAAAACAATAATAAAATACATACATACAACATTATAAAATCATATTAAAATCACTAAAACATAAAAATTTGCATGAGACATCTTGGGGTAGTCAGGGTAATCCATATCAGTGAGAGTAAGATGATCAGACAGGGAAGGCCTGTCAGAAGAGATCCATCTTGATGGCTTTTTTTTAAAGCTGTCAAGATTGGTGATATGTCGGATCTCTTCTGACAGGCCATTCTATAATTTAGGAGCAGCTGGTGAAAAGGCCCTCTTGCTAATTGCAGACAACCTGGGTTATATTGGCTGCAGCAATTTTTTCCAGAGGACCTGAGTGTGCAGGTTGGATTGTATGGATGGAGGCGTTCCTGCAAGTAAGCTGGACCCAAGCCATTTAGGGCTTTAAAGGTTATTACCAACACCTTGTACTGTGTCCAGAAACTAATAAGCAGCCAGTGCAGGGATTTTAGGATTGCTGTTATGTGGTCACCTCTAGAGTTTCCAGCGACCAATCTGGCTGCCATATTTCGAACTAATTGAGGTTCGGAACTAGGCACAAGGGTAGCCTCATGTAGAGTGCATTACAAAGGTCTAGTCGAGAGGTTACTAGTGCGTGTACTAACAATTCTAGGTCCCCTGGCTCCAGGTAGGGTCGCAGCTGGCATATCCACCAAAGCTGATAATAAGCACTCCTGACCATCGCATCTTGGTCCAGGCCTCAGAGAGAGAGAAGAATGCTGGACCTGATTCCCTCCCCCCCTCACCATTCCCTTCTCCTTTTGTGTCGTGTCTTTTAGATTGTAAGCCTGTGGGCAGGGAACTGTCTGTTATCCCCTCTATTGTAAACCGCTCGGATTCCCAGTGATTGGGCGGTATATAAATAAAACCTATTATTATTATTATTATTATTATTATTATCTGAGATGTCATTTGGAGAGACGAGTCCAGGAGTACTCCCAAGCGGCAAACACAGTCCTTTAGGGGAAGTGTGACCCCATCCAGGACTGGTTGACATATCTCCATATCGGATTAGGGGTTGCTATAGCAAGTACCTCCGTCTTACCTGGATTCAGTTTTAGTCCAGGAGCCCTGGTGGCGCAGTGGTTAAATGCCTGTACTGTAACCATTCACTCAAAACCACAAGGTTGCGAGTTCAAGACCAGAAAAAGGGCCCAAGCTCGACTCAGGCTTGCATCCTTACGAGGTTGCTAAAATGAGTACCCAGACTGTTGGGGGCAAATTAGCTTACTTGCTAATTAGCTTACTTGCTGTTCACCGCTATGTTCTTTGGAATAGCGGTATATAAATAAAACAAATTATTATTAATTATTATTATTAGTCTGTTTTTCCTCATCCAGTCCATTACCTCTTTTAGACATTCATTCAGAGAAGAGATGCCACCCTTAATCACTGCAACAGTCTGAGGCATGGCGAAATATATTTGGGTGTCATCAGCATGCTGATAACACCCCACCCCATGTCTCCAGATGACCTCCCCTAGCGGCTTCATGTAAATATTAAATAGCATTGGGGACAGAATTGTGCCTTGAAGGACACCAGATCTGAGCTCCTTCTTAGAGGAGCAACTGTCCCTAAGCATCACCATCTGGAATCTGCCTGAGAGACAGGATCGGAACAACTGTAATGCATTACCCCTGATTCCCAGTTCTCCCAGACGTTCCAGAAGGATACCATGGTTGATGGTATCAAAGGCCGCTGAGAGGTCCAACAGTACCAACAGAGTCACACTTCCCCTGTCAATACCCAGATGGAAATCATCAACACAGTTCTGTATTCCTTACTTTTCTATTGATGAGCATTCAGAAATTTTGTATTTGATTTTACCCCATCTATTTTAGGTGGAGCAGAAGAACTGCATAAAAATTAAATCACAGAAAGTGCTGCCTCTTCAAAATACACTAAATAAAATAGCCGCAGTTTACTTAATGGCTTCAGAAAGACCTTATCAAATTTGTGAAGTTGAAGGCTTTCATGGCTGGCTTCCATAGTTTTTTGTGGGTTTTCCAGGGTATGTGACTGTGTTCTGAAAGAGTTTATTCCTGACGTTTCACTAGCATGTGGCTGGCATCTTCAGAGAACGCTGGCATGGAAGTGAGTGGGGTATAGATACTATGTGACCCTTAATTGAAAGGAAGTGATTTACGTGTTGGTCTGCTGTTGAATGGCAAGACTTCAGGGTGTCTATTTAATTACTGATCCATTGTGTGCTGGGCAAACCCCTTGACCCTGGGTGCTTTTCATTTACACATGCTGGGTCTTGATTTTGGTGTTTCTCAGGACTAGTAGCCAAACTTTGTTTAACAGTTTCTTCCCCTATGTGTTTTTCTGGGTCTGGCAGCCCTTCTAATATCTAAGTTTTTCTTTCTTTCTATATCTCTTGGAGCTGTGCCACAAACTTTTATAATGTTAGCATTCTCCCATTTGTCTTAAGGATTTGGGGGAAGGAAAGTTTTGTTGTGCAGGTGGAATGGCTTTTGTTCAAAACCACTCAATGAGTTTTCATAACTGAGGCAAGATTTAAATCAAGTTACAATCCACATCAAAATCCAGCTCTCAATTAGTATGGTAGGAGCAACAGTAAGTAATTTTGCCATACAATTAACAAAGCTGCTTTTTTGGCTTCTATATTTATAGGTGCTGAGTGGAACAGAATGCCTGGGTTTCAAACTTTGATAATTATATCCTGTGTTGAGGAGGAAAATTCATTATATTGTATATTAAAGTACTTAAGCATCAGTTAAAAACAAAACTGTTCCAATTACCTGTCAGTCACAGAAAATTGCATACTTTGTATTGAGGGGCTGACATCAAAAATAGATACATCAAAAGTTGCACATTTTGAAGTACAGGGTGTTCAGCTCTATTTTCCCTATACAATGTTGGTTTCTGTTAGCAGCAATTATCAAACAATCACTTCTTCAGGCCCTCATTTTAACTTTATGTGCTTATTATTAGCATTTGTATCCAACTTTTAGTGAAGAAAGGGAAAACTCTCTTCCTTGAGGTAGATTCTTCATCTGTTTCATTCTAGACCAAAGATATTTTTCTGCCTGAGGTGAAAGACAAGATGGTACCTCCTCTCTCCACATAAAGAAGCCAAGAAGAAGACTGGCAAATTAAAATTTTCAGCAATGGGAAAAGGCCTACATATGTCATTGCATCTGAGGGAAGGAAAGTTCATTGGCATACACAGCTCTCTTCTCCCAACCTTGCAAGCACTCCCTACCAACCAACATCTGCTTTCACTTCACTTTGCCTAAGGGTATAGCCAAATCCAGAACTTCTTCTGGGTAGTCAGACAAGTCTTGCCACTTGTACTGGTATATCTTGCCACCATATATACAGACAGGTGAGATCAGGAACAAACTCTGGCATGATAGAGATTGGTATGATTTGTGTAGTGTTTATATGGCCTGAGGGAATCAAATCAATATTTCTGCATGGAGTAACACAGTTGGATTTCTGTATTTAATTTCGTTTTTGTACCCATTGGGCCATCTTGGAATGTTGAACACATTTTCAGCATACAGTAGTATGTATTGTGTTAAATGTGTATAATTCTTTTGTTTTGAGCTAAGGAGAAAATTAGCCTATAACACTCTCAAATGAGCGTGCAACCTTCAGGTCAGTTTGTACAAAGACATCCTGTTCTTGCAGTCTGTTAGATAAATTAGGAGAATAAGAAGGTTTAAGGCTTATAGGGAGATTATCCTACTCTTCTGCATATGGCCGCTCTGGTTAATGCTATGTGTTTCTTTTAATCTCAGGGTTTGTGGGTGAAAACGCTCAACCCATCTCAGATAGCAACATTGGCAGTCGGATGCTCCAAAGTATGGGCTGGACACCTGGCACAGGCCTTGGACCAGATGGCAAAGGAATAGCTGAACCCATCCGAGCAATCCAGCGGCCAAAGGGACTGGGACTTGGATTCAGCTGACCCAAAGGGCACTCCGGCTGCTGTTCAGACATCACGACAACCACCTTAACTTTGAAATGACCAGAAATATGTTATTCAGCTGTTGTCAAAACATCCAGTAATTTCTGAGTACAGAAGCTTCAGTGTTTTCTATTGAAGTGGCAAGAAGCCAGCCTTTAGGACAGGCCCAGTCTTTGAATCCTAACTCTGTAATGGTGCTAATATTTTAAATTGTACTTTTTAATGTTTTATGTGGTCTTAACTATTTCTATTATCAAGTATTCCATGAACTGATTTGATTGCCTCTTCCCTCCCCCTCATTAAAGGGCTGCCAACATCACACATACACTTGGGGAATCTTTTCCCATTTTTTTCATAAGGTAGGCCACTCTTGCTGATTTTAATTAGCATATTAGATAGACAAAACAGCTGTTCTACTACCTAGGGCAGGAAAGAGAAGAATCATGTGGCCCATAGCCAAAAATGTCTATTGCAGCCCTTAGATTTTCAATAAACCTCTCCAAATATATTAAGAAAAATATTGACCAAAACCTTGATTTTGGGGCCAAAAATTTACATTAAGGATTCCAAACACTGTTTTGGCCTCCCTTACTCTGGAACAGTTTTTAAAAACAAACAAACAAATGTGATGTTGCAGTGCTTAACAGTCACCTGTAATAGCATTTTTGGGTGCTGATAGGACTTTCAGAGGAGCTGAAAATGGCCCTCTGACCTCTGGAGTGTGTCACCTTCTAACCTAAAACAAAGACAAAGATTCTATCAAGTGCTTTTCTGCAAATACCACATTTGTTTCAAAAGATTTTAGTAACAGGACACTAGACAACAAAGATATAGAAGTGCTTCAGTAAGGGATGTCCTATGTTGAAATTACCCCTGTGTAAATGGTAGAAGCTCTGTCTCTGTAGCAGCCACAGTCTTGCCATTAGAACTTACAGAGCCTTAATAAAGAGGGCCCTTCTGGTGTTTGCCTCTTTTCAGGCCAAAGTTTCATTTGGTATTTCTTCTGGTTTACAGTATTTGTTAATAACTAAATAAATGGCCCTTTATTTCCTAGCATACATTTTCGCATGAAAAAAGCATGGCAAATGATAAGTTCTTCTCACAAGCTGCAGTATGTAACTCCATCCTCTTCTTTCACCTAAGTCCATATACTCCAAGTACGCAATATTTTGGCAGGGGGAAGGTTTATTGATTTTAAACAAATATTTTAAATTGTACTGTCATCTTTTACCCAATCACTGTGAATGCGTATATTGAGTGGATTTAAAATGAGACAGTATGAATAGTATAGTCTTGGCTATAGTTGAAATTTGAGAATTTTTTTCTTAATTCAAACATATTGGCTGCCATGAGGCAGAATTCACTGTCTTGAATTCACTAAGGTAATTACAACTGTGTGACAACCACCTTAGTTTCTTACCTATGTAGTGTCTCCTGGCCTGATCCCCACCCAGTCCACACCTACTGGACAGCAGCTGCTACAATCAGTTGGGAAGAAGCTGACTGATGGTCCTGCCACCTCCCACAAGGAATATCCTTTGTAACAGTCAAAAGCAGGGTCTCTCAATTCCCCCATACACTGAAGACCCTTGTGTGAGTGTATGGGAATGTCACTCAGCTGCTTCTCAAGTGATGGGAACAGACCCCTGTTAATCACAGTGTTTCCCAGTAAGTTGGAAATTGGGGAACTCATGGTCTCTACATATCCCCCTAAACTAGGGAAGACATAGGGATCATGAATACAAACCAGTCATGAATGCTTAAGTCTAGGTTATAGATTTGTAACTGCCTTAGTGAACTCTGGATATATTCTATTATATAAGCGAAACCAGTTAAAATTATAAAACAGGCAATGTTTTCACAAATGAACAGTCATAATTTCAGTTTAACAGTTTGACTTGTCTTCTGATTCATTAAAGAGGTCTTCTATCCGTGGATTATGGGTTTTGTTTCCATTTGTATGTTAGCTTGACTTAGATGTATACCCAAAGTAATTACTTTAAAATTCATATATAGATGCTAGGTTATGGTCATATTCATATGTGACATCTTTCACTGCCCTCCTTAGCATAGTAATTTCCCCAAATTAGTGCTTTCAGAGAACAGTGGGCAGAATTATGTTTATTGTGGGCTTTCCTACCTGTTTCTTCCTACTGTAGTCACTGACCTCTGAAACCTACTGTGAGATTTGGTACAGAGGCTGCAGCTGGAATAAAATTTGTGTGAACAGAAAATAAAGATGAGGTTAAATGATAATATTCAGGACGTGCCACTCAAATATCACTGTAGCATAAGCAAGAAAGAGAATCAGTGCAGGGACAGACTGAGTTCCTACTAGCTCCCATTGTGTTCTCTGAGCAAAGTGAATCAGAAAACCAGCTGCTTGCCCATGTACCAGGATATCTGTAATATTTTCCTCTCACTCTCCACATCTGACTGTCTTGAGAAACTATATTCTACCTCTTTTCAATATGTCTTACAACAAGAAAAGAATGGAACCCAAATTGAAGATAAGGTGATGTTTCTAGCTAAGGAGACAAGGTTAAACATATTTTTTCAATTGAAGTGTTGTGCAAGCGTTTCAAATTGAGTCATGCTGTTCCAATGCAAAGTATCCCTAGAATGGGCCTGTAAATAAGTGATACACCTGATGTACTTGATGGTGGTGTTCTCTTTGTAAAAGTTGTTTTCTCCAACATCTTAACATGAGAAAGCCTCTAGACACAGGAAGAGACAAATCCTGGGCAAGAACATAAGCCATAGTGCTTTCACACATCAACTTTTATGGTCTTTCCTTGCTTTCATTCCCTTTCACCCTCAAAGATCCAGACTACCTACTGAAGCTGGAAAGAAGCTGCTTGTTTAGGTCATATTTTTGAGATCCTATTGTAATAACTGTTAGTTCTTCTTAATCTTTATTATTTCTCCTGATTTATACAAGCATATAAGCACTTTAGAATACTTATCTGACAAAGGCATGCTTCTTCCCCTGTTGGGCACCAAGGGTCAAGGAGTAATAATTAATAATAATTAATAATAATTTGTTTTATTTATATACCGCTATTCCAAAGATCATAGCGGTGAACAGCAAGTAAGCTAATTAGCAAGCAAGCTAATTTGCCCCCAACAGTCTGGGTACTCATTTTAGCGACCTCGGAAGGATGCAAGCCTGAGTCAAGCTTGGGCCCTTTTGCTGGTCTTGAACTCGCAACCTTGTGGTTTTGAGTGAATGGCTGCAGTACAGGCATTTAACCACTGCACAAGGAGGTACAGGCTACCTCCTTCAGCCATATTCCCAAAAAATACATGTACACACAACTGGTGGTTATGCCTACACATGTCACTAAGAGAATTCTAGCCTCTGAACTGAAGGTTCTTCACAAGAACAGTTGTAAGTTTGTAAACAATAATAATAATAATTTTATTTCTATCTTCCCGCCTCTCCTGATGGATTGAGGCGGGATCACAGCAAGTTAAAATTACAATTACAATGATTAAAACCACAGCTAAAAACATAGGAACATAAAAACATAGAACATAAAACATAAGCATCGGTCAATCACAGGGTCAGCTGCTCTTGTTCCATACTAGAGGTCTTCATAGGAGGTCAGGAGGATATGCGTGGCGAAAGAGCTCAGTCTTTACCACCTTCTTGAAAGTTTCCAAGGATGTAACAAGGCGGATCTCCTCTGGGAGTCCATTCCATAGTTTGGGGGCAGCTATACTGAATGCCTTTTGGGAAGTAGAAACATATTTGGTAGCTGGTATCTCCAACAGGTTCTTCCCACTTGTTCTAAGAGTGCAGGGCGGATTATATAGGGAGATGTGTTCCCACAGTTAATACTACGCTATGTTGCACTTAGCTGTAACTTAACTGACAAAACTAATCCTGAGATAAGAAAGGAAAACAGTTTGAAGAGAAAGTAAAGAAATTGTTTCTAAAGCCCAGTTCAGATTATAAGAGAACCCTTCACAGTTCCTTGGGACTACCAAACTAGGGGATCACAGGGGTGGAGTAAAGTTTTGTTCCTGAAATCTATTTTGCTTTTTAAAAAAATTAAAACCAGGTTCCACAAACTGAATCAGATTGCCCAGGGCAATCAGTGGAATTAGGATTCAGATGAAGAAGCTGTTTTCAGGATGAGAACAAGTCATCATAGTCCATTTACACATTAGAATTCATTCCTTCCCCCTCCAATTTTTTTTCCATTTCAGATGCTTAACTTGCTTTTTTCAGAGAGAAATTTCACTTTTAAATGACTAGTGTCAGAAACAACTGCCAATCTACAAAATCATTCAGTGATCTTTCAGTAGATCCCAGTGTACCTTTTTGCCCATTCCTTGTTTAAAGTACTGTGGACCTAAACTGAGGTTTGGTTCCAGGTCCTCTCATGGTTACCAAAATAGTGGATACTCAAGTCCCATTATATAAAATAGTATAGTAAAATAAAATAGCAAAATCAAAGTTTGCTTTTTGGAAATTTTATATTTTTTGGAATATTTTCAAGCTGTGGATAGTTGAATCCATGGATAAAGAATCTGTAGATATGGAGGACCAACTGTATACTGTTAGTAGGAACATGCTATCATCAAAGCATGTGTAACAAGGAGAAGGACGTGAGAGACAGAAGAGGGTTGTCCCGGAAAGGGAGAGGCAGCAGCACTGCAAAGGGAGAACTCTGACTGGAATCTACAAGGCCCAGCAATCCCTGGGGTGAAAAGAGAGAAGGTAAGACCCTGGGAGGCAGGACCTACAAGGGAGGGGCTGGCAGATAAAAGGGGAAAGGGAGAGGCACTCGGAGAGGAGGGCGTGAATGGAAGAGAAGGCAGTGAGGTGGTTGCGTGTAGGGAAAAAGGTCAGCATTCTGGCAAGCCGGTGGGCTTAGCCAAGAGGGGAGGACTTTGCCAGCTAGAGTGGGAAGATTCAGAAGCTGTGAGACGCTCGGGCAGGGAGGGTTTCCTGCTCCAAGCCACAGCAGTGATGCCTGCACCCAAGCTACGTGAGAATTTCCCAATCATCACTACTAGTACAAAACGTGACTAAGGGAGTGAGCTCATGTGGGGAGGTGAAGAGCAGGAGACACCATCACAGAAAGCAATCAGTATAGCTGTGCAGTGGTTTTAAGGGATCCTGAAAAGAAGTTTCATGCAACCCTCATCCCCACCATGTCCTAAAGGCTGCTGGTTCCCCTTCTCTTTCTTGAAAACCAATACTTTGACTGAAAGCCCCTTTGCCACCCCCTTTTCACCTCAGTCCCCCTGGATCTTCCAAGGGAGGTGTACCACCCACTTTGGAAATCACTGTTTTAGACAATTTTTTAGAATCTATGTAGATATTGGACTACAACTCCCATCATATCTAGCTTAGCTAATTGGTGGGGAAAATAAGAACTTGGGTTGGTTTCTGGATGTAACCTTGAGCCTGAAAGTTTAGTGTTTGGTGGTGGCAAGGACCATCTTTGCATCTTTAAGACTTGTGTGCAACTGTATGCATTCGTAAAGATGTCACAACTTCTAGTGACAATTTCACATACAGTACCTTAGTTACATCCTGTTTATATTACTATAACAGGCTCTATATGGGTCTTTCTTTGAAGACTGTTGGGAAACTTCACCTGGTCCGAACAACTACAGCCAGACTGCTAAATGATACATCTGGTCTGGTTAGATATTTTGGTATGCCCCCTGAGGAGTTCAGATATGAAAAAATGGCCCCAACCCCCTCTGCACTCTGTCCCCCTGCTCTAAGGAAAGCAGCAACTATTATTTTCTGAAAACCCAAAAAATGACCACAGGAATTATTCTTCAAATGGCACAGAATATATGTGTATACATACATACGTACATACCTTATTTGTTTTGTAAGAGGTCTTGTAAGCTGCTCCAGCGGCCATTTTTATAAGTCAGAAGCTTTTTTTAGAAGTTGGAAGGACTGAATTCAGGAAAGGTAAGTTGGGGTTTTAACCTCATGCGATAGGGTCCCAAATCACACCTACAATTGTTGAAGATCCCACTAAAAAAAATAGGCTTGGCAAAATATAATGCTTTGCAGTTAATAGGAGTACAAGAGAAGGAGCTCATTCTTGCATCAGTTTGGAATGGATTTCTATGTAATGTAGATAAGGATTTTTTCCCCAGATTGCATTTTGACATAGAATTTTGCAGCATATTTCTGCAAACCTTTCTTTCTTATGCACATCTCTGCACCATGAGGCAATGATCTCCTTTACTTCTTGCTGTTCTGCTTCACACAATTTCCATAGACTGTTTCCTACCATACACTAAAATGCTTCAAGAGAGTTGTTGAAGGTGGAGTGGAAGGGAAAAACAACATAGCAAATGAGACAGACGACTATTTTCCATATCATTTCCAGGGCAATGCTTTCAAATTGACATTAATTTTGTTGGGTAAGACAATAACTTCAGGTTCTGGATGATTTAAAAAGAAAAGGGAAAAAAAAAAGAAATGCATTTTAACATGAGTATTAGCACATTTGTTCTGATCTCTGCCTCACCTGCCTTTTCCTGGACCAAGGTATCTGGAAATCCTGAAAGCTTTTTCTAAAAGTTCTTCTTAAAAAGGACACCACCACACTATCAATTTTGGCATTCAGAAATACCAGTTGGAGTGTATCCATTGGACAAATATAAAATGTAGACAAGACATGAAAGTTAGGCTGAGTTCCTCGGTTTCCATGGCTTGTTGTCTAGGCTGGAATTCCTGGGATCTAAATATCTTTGTACAGAGTTAGCATGATATAAAGAAGCAATCACCCATTCATTTATTTAGCTATTCACTAATTTTTATTAGATGAAATCTAATTGTAGATTATTTTTAAGTCATCTGAACCCTTCCCATCCTATTGATTATACTTTCATAATCAATGTTGGTCTATTAGAATCATGTGTCACCTTAGGGGTAGGAATGGGTATTTTTTGTTTAAGCACAACTACCCCCAAGTCATTATGTATTAAATACTCATTGATTTAACAGGTTTGCTGTAATATATATTCAACTGACAAGTGGACCATGAAGCCTCCTTCTGGTGGTCTCCCACTAAGCACAGACTCATTACTTTACACACCTGACATTTTAAGTAGATCCAGATTTCTCTCCTGCGAGTCAGCCCCATTAACTGTCAGTGTGATGATCTACTATTGCCACTTTTGGTTTTATCTGTACATTAGAGTTGTCTCCTGCCTTTGAATTGTCAGACAGCATAAATCATTACCCTGATTCAGACATCCGCTGCATTTGTAGTGGAACAATGAGACCTAATTTCTTGTCAACTTTTCTAGGGAGGGGGAAAAATGTGTTTTGTGTTTTTCATTGCAGGGGCAAGTTAAGCTCATTATTCCAATTGTATGTGGCTACAGCTTTCTCTTATAAGGAAAGACAATGATGACCCTTCCCCTTCTACTGAATCAACAAGTGAACTACTTCAAAATTGTTTAACATTTAATGTCATGTAGCAGGAATAGCAGCTTATCAAGAGGCTAATCATGAGCCACATTAATACACAATAAATGGGATTTACTAGCACAACGTAACTGTTGCGGCCGCACAAGTATTTCATACTTGAGCTAATTCAGATGAGAGCTTTGATTGGCTAAGAGTACAAATACTGTACGGGGCTGATCTCTGATCATTATATAACAGCATCTTCCTTAACAATGCTGTGTTCACTCTCAGTTATTAATTACAGGAGAATCTATAGTTCTCCCAGATCATTACAGTTTTGATGAACCTATCTGATATGATTAATTGTCTTTCCGTCATTAATCATGACATTACCACATTTGCATTTTGAGTCCTCACTTAATGCATAGCTGTGGAAGTGTCATGTGACTTACATTAAAGAAACTGAAGGGATGTCCAGTAATTTGCAGGTGTGACATGCATTGGGTGGGTGCAGGGACATAACCTGGGGGGGGTTCTTGGGGTCCGGACCCCCCCTTCCATTAGAAAAATGAATGGTGTGTGCTGCTGCGCCGCCGCACCCAAGCCCCATTATAATGGTGGCATATAGTCTGGACCCCCCTCCTTCCTAAAATCCTGGCTACGTCCCTGGTGGGTGCAGGTGGAGCACTTACCTCACCACTGTTAACAATAGATTTCTCAAGTAATAATAATAATAAAAATACAGTTTATTTATAGACCGCTTTTCCAAAATAGATCAAAGCGGTGTACAACAAAACAAAACAAATCAATTCAAAATAGATGACACAGCACCAAAGGAGCGCAGAAAAGCCATGGCACTGGCAGCTATGGTGCCCTTTCTGTGGCTCAGAAAGGAGTCACTTTTTGTGGCTTCTTTTTGCGCTGGAGAAAGGCCAGATTGTGGCCAGATCGACAGCCTCAATTTAGTCATCTTGGTTTCCACGGAAAGTTCAGGCTTGATTTGTTCTAGGACCAAATTGTCCTTTTGGCCATCCATGGTATCCTCAGCACTCTTCTCCAGCCCTACATCTCAAATTAATTAATTCTCTTCCTAGATATATATAAAATTACATAATGTAACAGGTCATATAGGATTGTAGTGCTTTTTCTCTCTGGCTTTGCTTCACAAACGAAGATTCAGGAAGGACTCATCCCGCGCTTTGTACAAGCGCGTTGGTGACTAAAAAGGCCAATCCGGGACAAACAGGTCCGGTTTCAGAAAGCACAGCGGAAAGTCTCCTTGGGTGATGTTTCCGGGTTGTGGTTCTTTCTGCGTTGTCATTTCTCTTCGAGACTTGTTCGCCGTGAGCTTTCGAAAAAGGCTGCAGCATCATGGATAGTGCGTTTCCATGCCTCCCAATGTGAGGCCAGGGCGGATCATTGTTGGTGATCAATTTGGCCAAGCCTGAGATGCTGTTTCAGGGAGTCCTTGTATCTCTTCTTTGGGGCGCCCATCTTATGCTGACCCATGGCGAGTTCAGCGTAGAATACTATTTTTGGGAGGCGATGGTCCTTCATCCTAGAAACATGTCCTGCCCAGCGCAACTGCGTCCTCAATAGCATGACCTCAATGCTGGTGATCCCTGCTTGCTCAAGGACAGCAACATTTGTCACATAGTCAGTCCAGTGTATATTTAGAATTGTGCGTAAACAGCACTGATGAAAGCGTTCGAGGAGTCGTAGGTGCTGGCGATAGGTGACCCATGTTTCAGACCCATAGAGGAGAATAGACAGTACAATGGCTCTATACACACTGATTTTTGTGCTTTGCCTCAAGTGTTTGTTACTCCAGACTCTTTTGTGAAGCCTTCCGAATGCACTATATGCCTTTGCTAGTCTGTGATCGATCTCTTTATCAATCTTGGCGTCTGAGGAGATTATGCTTCCCAGGTAGGTGAACTGTTGAATGGACTTAAGCACAGATGTGCCTACAGTGATGTGGGGATGGTAGTGTTCTTCCTGAGGTGCCAGCTGGTAGAGAACTTTCGTTTTCTTCAGATTGACTTCCAGTCCAAAGAGCTCTGCAGCTGTTGCAAAAGAAGATGTTAGGCGCTGCAGAGCCACTTTTGTATGGGCAACAAGGGCAGCATCGTCAGCAAAAAGCAGCTCACGGACTAGATAGTTTAGAGTCTTGGGGAGGGCCCTCAGGCGGCTTAAATTAAACAGGCTACCATCAGTACGGTAGCATATATAAATGCCGTCTTCTTCTTTGAGATCTGCCGTAGCCCTTTGGAGCATCATGCTGAAGAATATTGTAAATAGAGCTGGAGCGAGAACACAACCTTGTTTCACACCATTAGTTATTAGAAAGGGCTCCGACAGAGCATCGCCATATCTGACTTGGTCTTGCTGGCCTTCATGTAGCAGGATGATCATTTTGAGGAATTTGGAGGGGCATCCTAGTTGTTCCAGGATCTGCCACAGACCTTTTCTACTCACAGTGTCGAAGGCTTTGGTGAGGTCAACAAATATAACATAGAGTCCTTTGTTGTGCTCTCTACATTTCTCTTGCAATTGTCTAAGGGCAAATACCATGTCTGTAGTGCTCCTATTAGCTCTAAAGCCGCATTGGCTTTTGGGAAGAAGTTCTTCTGCAATAGCAGGGACTAATCTGTTCAGCAGTATCCTTGCAAGGATTTTTCCAGCTTTGGAGAGCAGTGTTATACCTCGATAGTTTGAGCAATCTGATTTTGCTCCTTTTTTCTTGTACAGGGTGATGATGACTGCATCTCGGAGATCTGATGGCAGTTCGCCTTTTTCCCAGCAACTCACAAGGAGCTTGTGGAGTTTAGCATGGAGTACATGACCTCCATGTTTCCAAGCTTCAGGTGGAATTCCATTGATCCCGGCAGCCTTGCCATTTTTCATCTGCTGTATGGCCTTAACGGTTTCTTCCAAAGTGGGAGCTATGTCCAATTCCTTCTTCATTGGTTGTTGTGTCATCTGTTGAATAGCTGAGTGTTGGACTACTCAGTTGGCACTAAAGAGGCTTTGGAAATGTTCAGCCCATCGGTTCAGAATGGAAGCTTTATCTGTGATTAGTGTTTGACCATCTGAACTGTATAGGGAGCTTTGGATCAGATATGTAGGTCCAAACACTGCTTTAAGAGCTTCATAAAATCCTCTGGAATCACCCAGATCTGCACAACGTTGTGTCTTTTCTGCTAAATTGATCCACCACTTGTTCTGAATGTCTCTGAGTTTTTGTTGGAGCTGACTACATGCGAGGCGAAATGCTGCTTTTCTTACATGGCAGGATGGCTGGGCGAGGTGTGTCTGGTGGCCAGTTCTCTTCTTTGCCAACAGCTCCTGGATCTCTTGGTTGTTTTTATCAAACCAGTCTTGGTTTTTCTTGAGGGAGAACCCTAAGGATTCTTTTGCAGATTGCAGGATGCTGTTTTTGATATGTTGCCAAAGCACTGTAAGAGAAGAGTCTACAGGATGGTCTTCAAGTTTTGTTTGCAAATTTGCCTGGAAGTTGTCTCTCATGGCAGCTTGTTGAAGATTGTTGACTTGGAGTCTCCTCTTTAGGATGCCACACCTCTTAGGTTTCAACTGAAAATGAGGATTTAGTTTGCATCTTACGAGGCGATGATCTGTTTGACATTCTGCACTGGGCATCACTCGGGTATGACAGACATCACAAATATTTCTCTGGCGCACTAGGATATAGTCAACGAGGTGCCAGTGTTTGGATCGGGGATGCATCCAAGTTGTCTTCAGGCTATCTTTCTGCTGAAAGATGGTGTTTGTAATAGTCAGCTGCTGTTCTGCACAAAACTCTAGCAGGAGGCATCCGTTATCATTACAGTTTCCAACACCATGTTTGCCTAAAACACCTTTCCAGGCTTCGAAGTTCTTTCCTACTCTGGCATTGAGGTCACCAAGGATAATGATTTTGTCTTCTGCAGGGACTTTCTGTATAAAGTGGCGTAGGTCTGAGTAGAATCTGTCTTTCTCCGCAGAGTCGGCTTGCATAGTTGGGGCATATATACTGAACAGAACAACATGCATCTCAAATTAATTAATTCTCTTCCTAGATATATATAAAATTACATAATGTAACAGGTCATATAGGATTCTAGTGCTTATAACACTGTTAACTGCCTAACAAGATGACAGCCCAGCTCTTCGTCCTTTGAAGACACAGAGCAGTTCCAAATGAGGCTGATGTCATACCATCACCCCACCTCATTCATTCAATGAATTTGGCAGAGATGACATTGCCCTCCAGATGTAATCCTGTCTTTTTTTTTTTTAACTGCCTGTTCCATCTTTCCTGTGGAAAATCTGTTAAGGAGAAAAAGAGAAAATAGTTTTCTAGTTACCTGAAAGCATCCATATTGTCAGAGGCTTTAAGACACATTTTAACATGACTCTTAGATCATTCATGACTTCATCTTTATTTCTTCACTCTTTTTCACTATAGGAGCTCAAGTTAAATTTCCCTATAAGTTCTGAGTAGTAATTCTCATTCATCTATCAACATATTTCTTTCATAAAGGTTGGATACTGAAGTCATGCATTTCCAGATGACCTCTTTAGAGCTATCAAAGCATTTCCTACTAATAGGTGTAGCATTCACTCAATTAGTAACAAATGGAACGTAAGAAAATCCCAGCTGAATGAGACAATAGGTCTATCTGGTGTTGTATTTCCACAAAGGCCAGAAAGATACCAATGAGGATCCCACAGGGAAGACATGAGTACAACTGCACCCTCCTATCTGTATTCTCCAGCAATTGGCAATGAGAGCCTTATTGCCTCTGATGCTAGAGGTAATAACTAGCCATCATGTCCCACAGCCATTGATAGCTTTGTTGTTGTTGTTGTTGTTGTTGTTGTGTGCCTTCAAATCATTTCTAATTTATGGAGACTCTAAGGCAAACCTATCATGAGATTTTCTTGGTAAGATGTATTCAGAAGCTGCTTGTCATTGCCTTCCCCTGAGGCTGATAGAGTATGATTTGCCCAAGGTCACCTTATGGGTTTCATAGTACAAAACTCAAACCACTATGCCACACTGGCTTTATTGATAGCTTTGTCCTCCATGAATTTGCCTCATTATATTTTATGCCATCCAAGAAAATTAGCCTCTGAGTAACTGAAAATGTGTACTTCCATAATTATTTATAGAACAGATAATCAGGTTCTCAGCTTCGGTCCACACACACACACACACACACACACTGTCAGGCTCCCAATTGCCACCCCCAAACAACAAGAGGCTGTGCTTCCTAAAAGTAACAGCTTTATTGAAAGGTAAAGGTATAGGCAACAGAAGTGACTTCTTTGTCAGGAATGAAGATACATAGTTACAGATGGGTTATATAGTCCCACGAGCAGACCCACCCCCATTAAGCAATAAAGTTAATTAATTAGATCAGTCTTTCCCGCGCAGTGAGGAATCTCCACCCAGATGACGTAGTGTCCTCTCGTCCGGCCTCTCCAGCCTGTTCCCAAAACAATTAAGTTCTCACCAAGTGTTATCTCCTCCTTGCACCTGTGGCCTTGAAGCCCAGACATCCCTCTCTACTAAACTAAGTAATATAAAACCTTAACAACCTATGAGTATATGTAAGAATGGTTATATATCCCATCATCCCACAACCCAACATACATTGTAGCATATAAAGCATAACAACAACATATATTAATATCAGGAACATATTACTATAACAGTCTATAAGTAGTAACATTAACTCTTAAGGTGTAACTCACCCCTCCCAACACAAGAGCCGTCTCGGCCTGGCTGGGTAACTCCCTAACATTGTAACATTCCAATCCTAATAAGCAAGCACAGAAGCTAGCCATCTATCTATCCCCTTCTAGTACATTCTAACTAACCAATATATATCAAACCTATTATGTCCTTAATCAAATAACATCTAAACAAAACCCTAAACTAATAATCCCTCTGACAGAATCCCCAAATGAATATATAAATGATCAATGAATATATGAATGCAGGGGAGTTCTGACACACACACACACACATGCTGAAGTTTTTAATAGCTGCAATAGTGCTTTGGAGAAAATACTGGACAGTTTTAAGTGCATCTTTCTATACACATGCACAGGAGAACAACTGTAGGAAACGGTTCCTTGAAATAAAACATTATCCTAATATTTCCCCATGAAGTAGATCAGAATGTGAGGATGAGTGCCAAATAGTTTCTGAGCAGTCCCCAAGTTAGCTAGATTATCTATTCCTCTGTTGCTTTTTAAAAATTCTAATATAACTATAAATACTATAAAACTGATGAGGATGAAGATGACTGATGCCTGTTTCAACTGATGTCTTTTTATCTGATGTTGTTTGTCTGTTAATTGTTGTTGTTCCCTTCTTCGATCCATGGAGAGATGCAGATCAGAAATTATTATTATTATTATTATCATTATTATTATTACGTTTTCTTTCCTGCCTCTCCCTATGGATTGTTGTGGACGTGTTTGATTCAATAAATATTTTGCAGCAAATACCCTCTAACAATCATATATTGTCAGCTTCCTATATGGGGATGCCTTTCAAAAATTACAAAGTGATTTAAAAACCACATTGACTATTGAGTAATGGCATATTTTTGTAGACAGAGAAAGACCAGGCAGATAATATCAAACATTCATAACCAGCCAGGATCCCCTTTGTACCTATTCTTTAATAGGACCCATAGCTGGGCTTTTTCATATGTGGAATGTTCCAGAATATTAAGGCATTCAAAAATGAGAAAGCAACTGAGGAGAATTTTAAAAAGGGAGGAGGAAGACCCTCTGTATGCCTCTCCCACACCATTGTATTTCGCCATTATGTCAGTTAACAACTACACTAGAAACAAGCACCAGATTTCCCCCCCACTCTGTGAGTAATTGTCTGCATAGCAGTGACAGATGTGCAATATAGCAGCTTCTTCAGGAAAAAAAATTAACAGTTTGTCCAGCATGTCAGCTCGCTCTTTTTAGTGCTTCGGAGGTCCTGGCCCCATTATGGATGATTTAGAAATTGAGGCAAGCTAAGACCAGCTGCCGGAGTTGAAAGCCTTAGTTAGTAGGCCTCATCTGCATTCCAGTATTCACTTACATCTAGAAATTGGTAGGGCCCCTCCGGCCACAAGATGAGTGTGGGCTGACAATGCCTTGATTTGTCGAGAGAGAGAATAAATGGGTTTTTCAGAAGATGAGGAAATATCACCATTACTGGCCAATTTACAGCATTTTATCTGTTCTTCAAACATGTCACTTTTGTTATTGTCGCATGGTAATTACATAGTGAAACGGAAAGAAAACAAATTCCGGTTACATATTCAGATGGATTGCAAAATCATATAATCCTGATAAATGCCCATTTATGATACACATGGATGAAAGGTTCATTTTAATTTTGAATAGCTTGCACACAGCCATAAACGCAATATAGGATTAGATCCCACTGAATCCGATTATGAAAAGCAAATAACATTTTCTACACATTTTCCTTCCAAAACCAGCAAATTTATAATGGGGAGTGTATTTAAAATAAACCAGGTTGGGAATTGTTCACCATCAATCCACTCCAATCCCAGTTTTCCAAAGTTGTATATATAAAATGTGTGTGTTTTCTCAGCAGCTCCTTTAAGAAATTCAGTGAGCTTAGTTTCACTCAAAGTGCCTATCCATGGAAACAAGCCAATGTTTGAGGCTCTTATGAAAAGGACCATAATACATATAGAAAGAGGCTATTTCTTCTGCTCAAGGAAAGCACTTGGAATGCAGACAGAGATCATGTCATTAGATTTCCAATATAAAGCCAGTGATGGTTAATAATAATAATAATAATAATAATAATAATAATGGTTCCATTATGCCCATTTTTATGCCCAGAAGACTTAGATCAGATCATAAAGCTGTGGGGAAATGTATGACAATTATTAAAGAAGACACAGTGTTAAGAGGTGGTTCAGTAAGAAACACTGGGATCCCTTTTCTGGTGGTGATGAATAAGGAGTACAATCCATGAGAAATGTTTCCTGATAGTAACTAATTTAGATGAACATGGTTAGGCAGGTATCACATCTCTAGTGGCTGGTGGCCACTACATACATGCAGTTAAAGAACAAGCACCATTACTGTTGTTAATATTATTATGAGGCTTTTGAAATGAGTATTGTCTTATCCACAGAGCAAAATCACTTTTATATGTAGCAGCTGCTGTCCCGAGATCTGTTGTTTCAGAGATCATAAGTAATGGTAAAATAATATGTATTAATGTGGCTCAACCCAGGTTAAAATTCTTGTTCTACCTTAGAGATTGCTGGATGGTGGGTCTCATAAGAAAAAAGTGTGAGTCAAACAAGAGTGTATGTGAAGCTCTGCACACTCTGTACTAAAATAAAAATTCTGTGATAAAGTTGTTTTTTTACTTGCTTGCTTGTTTTATTTCAAGAATGTATATCCTCCTATCTCTGACAATGGGATTCAAGGCGGGTTAGATTCTGTGATCTGTGTACATTATTCAGATTTTCCTTTGCGAGCCTGCATCAAACACCTGGCATGCACAGGGATGGGCAATGGATTATGCATAGGTGGACTCATAACGTTTCATTTGGAAACCCTTCCAGACCCCTTGATGCCATCATGTATACCTTCCTAACAACCATTTCTTTTGCAAAAACTGAAAAACAATGACAGCTTAGTTTTTCTACATTTGTACAGGTATGTTGTGAAGGTGGGGATGGCATTTTCATTTGCTATGCTCCTCTTTACTACTTCTGTTTGCTGTTCTTGCCAGTGTGCTTTCCGCATGGCAGGCAGCAGCTGTAATGCAAAGTCCTATGGATAACCATAAGAACAGAAGAAATGGAGGGAGGAGAAGGAAATGGAAGTTGGTGGCATGCTGTCAGAGCATGGTTTCCATTGTTCCCTGTAAAAAGTCACCTGATTTGGCAATCATTTTAGCATACTTTTCAAAAGTAGCAGTAGTTGTACCAGCTCTATGCTGAAGAAATATATTTTGGGACCTGATTCTTTGAGCTTTACTATGGCCTAAATAACCTAAAGGCACAAGATCCTGCCTAAACTTGGAAACTAAGTAGGGTCAGCTCTGGTTAATACTTGGGTGGGAGACAGCCAATGAATAGCAGGTGCTGCAAACCAGGAAGGAACTGGCAAAAACCACCTCAGAGTATTCGCTGCCCAACAAAACCCTATGAAATTTGTGAGGTCACCAAAAGTCGACAGGCAAATTGAAGGCACATACACACACACAGCAAAGTTTGGAAACATTACTTTTTAGATCACAGCTTCTTGAATGCCCCAGCTAGCATGGCCAGTGGTCATGCAGGTGGGGGTTATACCTTCATGTATTACATAATGTTTACCTTCATTATTCCTTGAAAATGGGAAAGGGATCATTGTGCTCTGCTGACTTGTGATCAAAACAATCACCATTTTGTGACCTACAAGACCCAAGTAGAGGGTCAGAATATGTACACACACTTTGTGCAGACATATACTCAGACCACTTGAGTGGCCTACTTTACAGCATATTTAAACTAATACATCCCAAATTCAATGTATATTTTCCTTTAAACCCTAGAGGCAAAGAAAACTTGTCAGTATTCCTGCAGATACACATAGGGTCTAAGGAGAGGTGCAGTGGCATGCCATATTCTAGAATGAAGATCTAATAAAGACATTCTGTTGTGATTCTGTCATGGATAAATACAATTAGGCAGTTGCTAAATGCTTACCTGCATCAAAGTCAAGAATGATTCATTTTTTGGCGATTCTTATTTAAATGTGTCATAAATATGACTAGGTGCCAGCAGCCCAAGCAACCAGCCTACAGCTAAATCTGCTCTGAACTGATTAAATTATATCTGCCTGAACTTCCCTGACCATGTAATCACTTAAAGATTTACAGTTTTAGGTCAGGTATTACAGGTTAGATTACAGTTATAATAAGCCTGAGGTTGATACAGGTGAATATTATAAATGACTGGCATTATTTTTAATCTTCTATCCTAAGCTGTCTATGGCTAATAAGGTAACCTTGCTCTTTCTTCTAATTTGGACAAGCAAATCAATATATCACCCATACTGAGGCCTGATCCAGACTATTCCTTCATGATGTGATAATGGAAAACTGAATGGTGAGCTAACCACAATGGAGATGTTCATCAACAGTCTCACTGCCACCTTGTCCTGGCGTTAACCATGAAATGGGAAAAAGTTTATTAGCATTAAGGGCTAAATCCAAGCTTAGTTCTATCTAGAACAAACCCATTGAAATGAATGGGACTTGTTCATCACAAGGAATTTAAGCCCTGTCAATTTTAGTGGGTGTAATTATCAGTTGTGCTTCACATGACCTTTTGTGGAAACGAAAATGGCTTACCTGGTATATTTTTTCACAACAGTACAACAAAAATGATGTTGATAAAAATGAAGATATATTGCACGTAAATGTATCCAGTCTCAACCAACAAAATGTTGATTTTAGCCAGTTAGTTAATGAAGGAAGGGAGGGGGGACTTGACAATCCTATTTGAAATATTTTGTTATAGCCTCTGCTTTACAGAGGGAAATCTTCTTTGAAGGCATCCTCTGTTTGAAGAGTTGTCCTGAACAAAAATATTTCAAATAGGATTGACAAGACAGGGCACTTCTAGGGTCCTGAGATTTCCAGTGGAGGGTTGTCTACACTATTAAAAAAAATCCCTCATGTATTTAAAATTGGTGGAAATACAGCCATACAATGTTCTGTCCTATTTGCAGTGGCTGCTGGGTTTTGAAGTACCTGATGGCTTTAATCTGCAGAAACAAGTATCTCAATTTTCTCCAGATTTGCCAATAAAATTCAGATGAGCAGATGTGTGGCTAGGGGATGTACATTGTTGGTGGAGGAAGGAACTTGTGGAGATTGATCTGGGGCAGAAAAGAGTCATCATGATTAAACATGATCATTCCCAACAAGAAATGATGATTCCCAACAGACTCTTGGGGGGTCCAAGCATCTAGGTCTCCATTTTTAAAATGCATTTGTGCTCATAACTGAATATTGGTATACAGCATCTGCTTGTTTCTATCTGCAGAAATGCATATGTTTGTATACTTCAGGATGGCAGGCGGGAATAGAGCAGCCACAGAAGTGTGGCCAAAAATGATTCAAGGAAATGGGCTTGTGCAGTGCCATTTTACTATGAAGAGACTTTGGAATGGGGGAACATGTGGCCATTTAAGATGAATTTGCTGCAATTTGCCTCGGTTGCCTTAGTAATAGTGTAGACAAGTCAAGGGTCACTGTGAATCTGGAAAATCTTTGGCCAACCCAGATTTTATGGTAAATGTACACTTGCCCTGGATCTTCATGATGTCATTAGCATGATACATTAAACAACACCACAGTTGTTTGGAGAATGTTATTTTAAAAAGTGTAACAAAAGGGAATATGTACATAGGCACACTTTTTGAAAGATAGTGCTTTTGCTCTGAGTTTCCTCCTCTTTGTCTTGATTGCTGGAGAAGGTCCAGGTGCTGAGATCTAAGCGCTTTAGCTGGAAACAAAAATCTAAAAGAAGAGGAATAAGTACTGCATTCCTGGTGAAATAATTTTAACTTGTATATCCATATGCATATAAAAATACATATGGAACTCTGAATTCTATTCTGTCTTCTTTTTAGTGATAGGTTTCCTCCTTTTTTTTCCTTTTGACTATCTATAACTTGATGCTGTGTCCAGGGCCCCAATCAGATAGTATTCAGGACCTCCACATTCACTGGGGATAGGAGCACAGGACCCCCATGAAAGAGGAAAAACCACAAATAAAAAAAAACATTCTTTTTTTTTTCTTTTTTTTACCTGAGGGAACACCTGTCTAAGAATTTCTAGGTCCTCAGCGTCCACCAGAAGTTGAACATAGAATTGTGCTGGAGGACTTCCAAATGCCTAGATAAATGTTTTCTCTAGGAATCTCTAGGTCCTCCATTGTGGCAAAGTTGCCCTGGAGGACCTAGAGATTTCTAGAGAGAACATATTACTCATATCTGTGAATAATCAAATCTGAAAACGTCAAAGCCACTAATGTGGAGGGCTGACTGTATAATGAGCTTGGGAGAATGGGAAAGGCTGGATCCTGCCTTCTTATCTCTTCCTTGTGATTATCAACTGATGGTCCAATGTCAACAGGGTAGAGAATCTGCTGCAGATTTTGGATGGGAGATGACCAAGATGCTGAACCTGTTTGGGAGGATGGTTCAGCACCATGGATAACTTCTTTAAAAACTGAAACTCTAGATTAGATTCACTGACCTAATGACATGGGACTCTCCAGCTGCCACTGCTCCTGGCCCATAAAAGAGACAGAAAGATCTAGGCTAAGCCTTTTATTCATAGATGCATTGAGGACTGATAGAGCAAATTTGTTTTCTGCAGCTTCAGAAAATAAGACCTGGAGCAATGGATTCAAACTACAGGAAAAGAGATTCCACCTCAACATTAGGAAGAACTTCCTGACAGTAAGAACTGACAATGGAACACACTCCCTCAAAAAGTGGTGGAGTCTCTGTCTTTGGAGGTTTTTAAAGAGAAGCTCATGGCCATTTGTCAGGGGTGCTTTGATTGTGTATTCCTGCATGGCATGGCATTGGACTGGATGGCCCTGATGGCCTCTTCCAATTCTTTGATTCGATGATTTCTCTTTCTAAGGTTGAAAAATGTGGTTTTGACATGTTCTTACTGCATATTTCATTGTAAAATATTCTGAAAACATTTTCAGGACAAGATATACAATGCTATAAAAGATAAAATAAATCTGAACCGTCTCCTGTGTATACTATTTAATGTACATTTCAGTCCAGGAGAAGGTTCACCAGATCAAATTCCATTTTTGTGCATACTTTGCTCTCTGATGAATTAGGGAAAATACTGTATGCTTCGTGGGCAATGTTCTTTACAAGCATACTGCAGATAGCAATGCCTCAGATCATGAAGCTCTCTCTCTCTTTTTTTACAAAGGTATATTATGCCCCTCGGCCCTTTCCTCCTTGTCCTTGTCTATCTGGAAATTTTTTAGCAGCCTTGACTTTAGAAGGATGGTGAAGGACGGCTGACAAAACACAGACTCTGAATGCCATGTTGCAACAGCATATCCACAGTAAATGATACAATAAACAAAGACTGAGCTAGGTTAAGTTGGGATCCTGGTTTGGCTGATCCTACTGTGGCTGCATGTGGCTGCCTATAACAGATAAGGTAAGTAAGAGCTGCCTCCATAATCATGCATGATTAGCAAGGGGGCTGCATTAGCCCACCACCAGGAGACTTTGGAGGCCTGCATTTCCCCAATCCATCCTAATCAATAATAATAATAATAATAATAATAATAACAATAATAGCACCCCAAAGCCTTCTATGGTTTGCAGGTGTATTATTGCCATGTTTATAGGTCCCCAGAGCCATTCTAGACCTAGGAGATGCCTTTTATAAAATCAGGCAGTCAGTAGAAGTTGCCTTCTGATTTAAAAAAAAGTCCTTGCCTGGGCCTAAATAGACCAGGGGTGGCTAAAAATATGACAAAAATGGCCCCATGCTCCCTAGAGGGCATTTTGGGTTGGCCTCAGTGGCCACAAAAATGTCCCTGAAGCACTGCATGAAGTCCATGAGCTACACATGGCCACCCCTGGTTTAGAACATATTAATATTCCCTGTTCAAGGTGTTACATATAGAGCTCCCAAAGCTTTAAAAATAGATAAATAAATCTGGGATTCCACCAATCTGCTGTTTGTCAGGGAAGGAGGAATGCAGAATCTACTTCTGAAAGGCTGATTAGTAGAATTTCATGGTATATAGCTTAAAAACAGTGCATGTAGTTCCAGCTGTTAGACTGAGTTCAGGAATCACACACACACACACCGTATCCATTTAAGTGAATGAATTTTCATCCATCTCAGAATGTATGCGCTTCAGGCAGTGTTGCAGGAAAACACACTAAAAGAAACTGCTCATTTTCTCAATGCCATTCCTTTCCTAATAGTTGGAGTTTGTGTGTGTTAATGTTTCTGTTGTTTTAATATTCTTGTTTTTTTTCTCATTCATATTCTAAGAGATCATTCTTAGTGCCAACTCGTTTGATTTATCATTTAGCAAAAGCACTTGCACAAAAAGTCAGTGCTGGATATTAAATGAGGATTGTCTGCAATGAATTTCTTCTCAACATCTGCAAAGACAATTTTGCCTTTTCTTCTGCCACTTAACTCTAAGTGAGAGATCTTAAGCATACTTAAATAGGATTCATAATATCAAGCACTCAGGAAATTATCTCTAAATCATGGTTGCTGTAAAACTAAGTAAAATTATCTGCTGAAAATGAAAAAGACTTCCTGAGATGAGGAAAAAATAAAAAATAAAAGAAGATTCTCTTCCTCCCAGTTCAGATTGTATTATAATTTGTCCAGATCAATGTGTTTGGTGAAGCAGTTTTATCTGGCATAACTAGCATTTTGTTCAGGAACTTAAAAACAAACACAGTGGCATTAGTGTATTTGTGTGTGTGTGTGTGTGTGTGTGTGATACCAGATTACTATACCGGAGCCTCTTCCTTAAAATTTGCTTATTTCATTTAGTTCAGAAACTTATAGTAGAGCTTGGAAAGGGTATTTTGGTCTACAACTCACAGAATCTCCAGGGGGGGGAATTTTGTAAATCTGTACTTAAAAAAGTGTTTGTTTGTTTTTTAAAAAATGGACTGCACCTATACTGCAATATTAATGCAGTTTGGCATCACTTCAACTGCCATGGCTCAGTGCTATGGAATTCTGGGATTTGTAGTTATGTGAGATTTTTAGCCTTCTCTGTCAGAGAGTTCTGGTGTCACAAAAAACTGCAAACCCCAGGATTCCATAAGAATGTCAAATTGCATTAATTCTGCAGTGTCCCATTGAAGACCAGATTGGGTAGAGTTGGCACGGAGCACTGGCACAGAAGAGCTCTGTAAGTGTGGTAGCATATCTACTCCAGAGGCCTAGAATCCCTGAAGAAAGATCTACAGTTTTATGAGTATCACCAGGCATGTCCCCTGGAAGCCAGGAACTGCCTAAGGCATTTCAATTATTTGTGGTGTGTTGATCATGGATCAGCGAGATCTAAATCCCTCTGCTCTCCTCACATGCACCTCTATCTGCTCTCTTTACAGGTGAGAACCGGCACGGTAGCTATTGAGTTTGATGTGAGACAAAATGGTCTACTATTTTTGTAGTTGGAAAACTAGGAATAAAATAAAATAAAATAAAAGCATGTCCACCTACTGCTCTGGCTACAGTAAACTAACAAAAATATAGTAAATCATCCACCAGAGAATTCCTATACTCATGCTGATGCACAAAGAATTTCTCTATTCAACTGTTTCTTGAGTGCCTGCAAGTTATTTTTGACTAAGGTGAACTTATCAAAAGATTTTCTTGGCTAGTTTCTTCAGAGGGAGTTTGCCATTGCCATCCTCTGATGCTGAATGAATGTGACTTGCCCAAGGTCTCTCAGTGGGTTTTTATGCTCAAGCAGGGATTTGAACCCTGGTCTTGAGAGTTACAATCAAATGCTCAAACCACTCCACCATGCTGGCCCTCAAATCAGTCAGAGGTATGCCTTGATGTAGGATGGGATTGTGTTTGTAGAATTGGGCACTCTAGCCCAGGGATTTTCTGTGTGGTGCAAATGGTGTAATGGGAAAAGAGAAGGAGACAAAACTGAAACAATTTAGAGTGCTATGTTGGCTTAATTAATGAAAGCATGACATACATTTTAATTCCAATTGATTCCAGAGCAAACACTTAATTATAGTGAAAAACTAAATTATTCTCTAAATCAAAACATATCCAGTGTTTGCATCCTCATCCTGCTATTTATTTTGGTTATCTTTCTTCTTGAAAACTTCAACAAAGCCTTTTAAACACACAATTCCTTAGAAATAAGCCTGATTAATTTCAGTAGAATGTATATCTAGATCAATGTGGTTGTGAAAAAGTCCTGAAGAGAATGGAAAACAAACAGTGCATTTCTGTGGCCTACAGAGCAAAACGTGCCATGTTTAAGCATACGGTATGATACTTAAGCATAGGCACAGGAATGATTTGCTTGATTTATTGAAAAGTGTATTACCATGGAAAAAGTGGACCATCTTTAACAGTGTGGTGCAATAATTTGAGTGCTGGACTAGGGCTCTAGAGACCAGGGTTCAAATCCCCACTCAACCATAGAAACCCACTGAGGACCTTGGGCAAGTCACACTCTCTGTCTCAAAAGAAGGCAAAGGCAAACCTCCTCTCAAGAAATCTTGCCAAGAAACCTCCATGATGGATTTGCCTTAGGATCACCATAAGTCACAAATGACTTGAAGGCACATATCAGCAACAACATCAGTACAGTCTTCTGGCTAATGGTTGTAGGATGCAAAATATAATAATATTTAAATAAAACTTATTATATCTATGATCTCCCTCTCCTCATACCAGCAAAATAGTTTTTAAATCCAGGTAGTGAGGAAAAACTGAAAACTTTATCATAGCTATCTGAGTGATAGCTAATATCAAAGTCTCTCCTAACATTATTGTGTATCCTATACCCTACACTGAACCGCAATGAAAGTGGTGATGATTATTGATTCAGCAGCCTTTTAGTAGTTCCTCCAGAGCCAATAGGGTGTGTTGTACAAATGAGTACTTAGGGACTCTTAAATATATCTTATTAATGACTCAACAGACCATAACAGCTAAGAAAGAGATGTTACAGTTCATGGTGTAAATCCTTCTTAGATTTCCAATAATTGATCATTATGTCAAAGACTGCTGTGTGACTGTACTTAACAGATGTGCTACAGCCAAATAACACATTTTGCCCTTATTTGGGATGCTTAACATCTTTCATTTTAATTTTGGTTTGCATATTTAAATTTTTTTCTAGCTTATTATGAGCACAATTTCCGCAATGTTTGTATTCTCTGTTCTAAAGAACCACGTATAACAAATGATCTTTGCAACAAGAGAAGGGAGAATTTGTAATACAGTTATGCTGAATGTATGCTATTTTTAATTTAGGCAGAGCTTAATTTCCACCCTCCTGGAAATATCACCCAACTAATTTGTGGACACAGTGGTTTTTCTGTAAATATATACATCACCATCCAATTGTTTCTTTTGGGTCTGACTTTTTCACCACCACTTCAGGTCCTGTTCTCCCGCCCCCCCGCTTCTTAGACTCAGAACACCGATGATCCTAGCCAGTCAAGTATGCCATTTGTAACATGAGGGCATCAGTGGATAATGTTTAAGATCAAATTTGCCTACAGAATGACATTACTAGGGGCAAATTATAGCTATTGAAAGTGATTTTGATAAAATAAGCTTATATATCTGGAAAAAATAAGTGCAAAAACCAAAATCTACCATGAAAGAAAGTAATATAGTACAATAGCAATAGCAAGTACATTTCAATTCTGCTTCTCACTGAACTAGCACTCCCTAAGTGGTCTACAATGTGTAGGCCAATTGCCTCCAACTAACTGGATACTCATTTTAATGACCTACGAAAAGATGGAGGGCTGAGTGGATGTTGGAGCCCTCCTCTAGGATCAAACTTTCAACATTGTGGCTGAGCTACCAGCATTTAACGACTGCACTACCAGTGCTCCCTGAGGTATTTTATATTTTATAAAAGGTATTTTATATTATCTATGGCCTGTTACAGACAGCCAAAATAAAGCTGCTTCGAGTCACAGTAGAGATATGGTGTTTCAATGATGCATGTGTCCTAAGAGTCCAGAAGTCGCACCAAAGCCACACTCCAGCCCTAAGGACTAGAGCATGGCTTTGGTGTGGCTTCTGGACTCTTAGGACGCATGCATCATTGAAACACCATATCTCTACTGTGACTCGAAGCAGCTTTATTTTGGCTGTCTGTAACAGGCCTTTGAAAATGTAAAGCCAAAAGTGGTTAATTTTGTGTCAGCTCAAATTTTAATCAGAATGCCTGATCTGTCTTGCATTTTATATTCTGCACTCTCTTAAGACCTATCATGCCATATGTCAGCCTAGAACTACTATTTTATATGCCTATTTGGAGCTCAGTCTGCAAAATAAATAAATAAATAAATATCCAATGTGAGTTTTTACTAAGATGGTACACAGCCTTTTCCCCACTCCACATTTCCAAGTCAAACTATACTTTATTTCCTTGATTAGTTACATCACTGGTATTAAGTCTCATCCTTGCTCCTTTTCATTGATCCCATTTAGACTTGTCTTTGTTGTTTTGAAAAAAGGAGTTTGAACTTCAGCTGCTGTGCCTAAGGAGCACGCAAAGGTTTAGATTGCATCTTTTCAATGCATTATGGCACCGCAGCCTAAAGCCATTACTTGTTTTTAACTGGCAACCTGCCTGTACGAATGGAGGAAGCAGATTGCCTCTTTGCTGAACACTTAGACAAGGTACTGATTTAACAACAGTGGACAAGCAGCTGGGAGCTGTGCTGTCAGCCTGTCATACACTGACAAATCTGTTGTTCATATTCAGGCAGGATGTTACAGTTAGATTGCCATACATACCACCCATCTACTACGAGCATACAAGGAGTAGCCATTTCTCCTGCATAACCAGGGACGAGAAAGACACCCTGCATGGTATAGGCTTCTGAAGGGATCTAAAAAAACAAACAAAATTGTGTTCGCTCTCATTAGAACTGGTCTTCTTCAATGTGAGCAGAAAGCAGTCTAAATGATGCCATTGCTCCAGGCTTCACACTGGCTAAAGGAAGGAAAAGATTTCACTTGGCTTCATCTTCTCCAGTCACTTCTTCTCCCATCTCTCAATGGTTCTGTTTATAACATTTTCTCTTCATATGTTATGTAAGGCAGGTTCACACACTGGCAAGGTTCCAGTGCAGCTGACAATTAGATTATTGCTCAACATATATAAAAAAAAAACAATAGCAAGAACATCTTGAAAGGAACCCACCAAACACGGGACACTTTACCCATTACATAGTATTCGGGTATGTATGTAGGTATCAGTGCTATTTTGCTTCATTTTACTGGTCATTGGTCAAAATAAATAAATATATTTAGATAGGTATGTAGATATACTGAAAGGAGATCAACCTTAAAGAGATATTACACCACACTGTTATATTGTGATGCAATATAAATGCATCTCAAGAACTTTCTGGTCTCACTAAAGTTGCAGGGCTGAAAATGGTTTCATGCATGAAAGATTTTGCACTTCTCTTTATTGTGCTTTGCAATGTATATATTGTTTGTTTGTGTGCTCCATGTCTTCAAGTTATTTCTGGCTTATGGTGACCCTAAAGTGACCCTGTCATAGGGTTTTCATGGCAAGATTTATTCAAAGGAGGTTTGCCATTGCCTTCCCCTGAGGCTGAGAGCATGTGATTTGCCCAAGGTCACTCAGTGGGTTTCACGGCTGAGTTGAGAATTCAACCCTGGTCTCCAGAGTCATAGTCCAACACTCCAACCACTATGCCACACTAGTTTACTTATTTCATATCTATGCTACTCCAATTAGAATGGCTCACAGGTGTGACACAACAGAGCCCGTGTTTTTGGAACTGCTCCAGGGCCCCAGCCATCCAGTGTTGGCAAAAAGAAAATTGATGTTTTGCTTTCTGCTTCCCCACTCTTGTTCTCTGAGCCTTTATTCAGTATTTCTGATTATTCTGATAAGTTGTCAGTTCAATTCCTCTGCCTGGTCTCACTGGGGAACAATGATTCTTTGGGTATAAAGCTTTCTTAGAGGGAAGTACAATAGTTATGTCATTATAATTACTTGGATTTGCTGACTTCGGCCTGGTACAAACGGATGGAAAGCACTGTCCTAGGGCCAAAATTAAGGTTCGGGAGTGCGCAGTAACTGCATGCACCCGAACCCTAATACGGAATGGCGGCACCATCATGGTGGCCTCCTGTCCACACGGGGGCCGCCATGATGATGCAAGCACTGCGCAGCATCCAGACATTGCTGGCAGGAAGTGGCGTCATGGCGGTGCCCTTTCCTGTTTGCGGTGCCACAAAAAAGAAACCGCTCTGGGCAGCTTCTTTTTGACAGCACATCAGTGCTGCAGCATGAGACTACTGCAGCACCGATTCGGGGCAAAGGCGGGTGGCATGGAGCTGCCCATCCGTCGAGCTCCTTCCTCTCACTTCATGAGACTACTGTGTCTTCAAGTAGCCACATGGTAGAAGATTTCACTCCATCAGTGCGATGACAGCAGGACAGTTCTAAGTTAATATTGATAATATAGGAATCTATTCAAGCCATTAGAACATTTTTAATGGAGGGAAGGGGGTACAGTGCACTTGTGTCATATGCGGGCACGTTTTACGTGGATTCCAGCATACACTGGAAGCCACAACAGAGGTGAGGGTGGTGTGCGCTGGAAGGAAACAATGGTGTGCGCTCCCGTGGCGTGCACTCCGCACTCTGCATGCCACTGCTACACCTCTGTGGGCACGAGCCCCATTCGTGTGAATGGGGCTTGAGCATCCACATTTTTACCTTTATGCGGGGGAATCCGGAACAGATACCCCATGTAAGGGAAGGGCGGACTGTACAATTCTAACTAACATCACCAAATATTGGAGTGACATTTATGGAAGCTTTGAAACATGTGCAAATTCACAGTTACATGACAAATTTCCTGTCCCCTGAGTATGTCTGGTTGCCTTCAGGATTGGTTTTTTTTTTTCTTTTTTGTTTATTTGATATCCCACAGATGGATACACAATGTAGTCTTCTCAGATGCATAGGGTAACTCTACCATGTTCAACTGAATGGTCCCCAACTTTTTAAAAGTTCAAATCAACCATAAAAATACTATATTAAAAAGGGGGTTAGGCAAGAGCCCTTTCCCTTGGCACACTGCTTGACTGGTGTCCATCCCTTCCCCTCCCTTTCTCCTACAGGCCAGCATGAAGGGCAAACAAAAAAGTGGGATTCTTTTGTTCCAAATAATTCAAAAAGCAAACAAGCCAAATATGACACTTATGCCTATGTATGCCTATTTTTGGTTGCTGCACAGGTTGATATTCCCTTCCTCCTTCTGAAGTAATATTGGTTTCCCCCTCCTTTCCCCCCTTTCCCCCTTTTTTTTTGGTACCTGCTTCCTGAAAAAGATCATAGACACTACCTTGCAAGACATTCCATTTTCTAACATTTCTATTTATTACAACATGTTATTTTATACCTTTAAAACAACAATGACCAGAACCCTCTCAGGGCATTACTCCTGCATAACTCTATGGTACACTGGTGGTTGTACTTTTTGCATACTTGAATAAGGAAGTGTCCACCACCCCTTATGCAAGCAGTTTCCCCTTTGCCCACAGTGCAACAGGCCACTTCAAGGCCAATTGGTGTTCAGGCACAACTCTGCTCCTCAACTCATGAGCAAGAATGGATACTAAATGGAATATTAACTAAAATGGGTGCAGAAAATTGGTGGTGCAAGCATATAGCCGAATTCATGAGTGGGCATAGGTAGCCATTCAAATGCAGCTGGACTGAAACTCTCATAATGGCTCACCACTGGCTAGGGTTGACAGGAATTGCAACCCAACATTTGGCAAGTCACAATTTCCCATTAGAATCATAGAATCATAGAGTTGGAAGAGACCACAAGGGCCATCCAGTCAGCCCTGTGCCATGCAGGAAATCACATTCAAAGGATCCCTGACAAGTAGCCATCCAGTCTCTGTTTAAAGACCTCCATGGAAGGAGACAATACTACACTCCGAGGGAGTGTGTGCCACTGTTGAACAGCCCTTACTGTCGGAAAGTTTCAAACACTTTGAAATGATGGAGGCCATCATCAATGGCATCTACATGTTGATGTAATATGTTCCCTCCTTGAAAATAAGTTTACTCCCTCATCATACCCTTTAGCTGGAGTGTGTGCAGTGAAGAACAAACAAGCATGAAACTGTAGTGAAAATAAAAATAAAAATCTGGGGATGAAATCATTAATTCAGACCTAATATACAGAAGATGTAAAATTACACCATATCATTTCTCATTAGGCCAACCATACCTTTAGGCAGAATTGCTGAAGAACAGGGGTGGTAGCTTCATGATTGTACATCTTAAACTCTTCAGCTGTTTTCCTCTGATAGGAACCAGAGCTGTGTATGCTGCACAATCATGCCCCCTAAGTTACTCTGTTGCCTGTGATGGAGTGGTGGACACCCATGTTCAAGTAAGGTGCAACTGCTATACAATCTGCTTCTGTGTATGTCCTGGCAAGAAGGACGTCATCTTGTCCTCTTCCACAGGAAGCAACATAGCTTGGCCTGGAGCTGCATTAGGACTGCTGGACAATTCCTACCTGTCCCATGCTTTAACGTCCCCCAGTATTTGGCTGCTCAGCTAGCCTGGTATGCACCTTCTAGGAATTTAAGTGCTACAAGTGAAGAATAGCTGACAGTTCTACCTACACATATGGCTCTATCAAGGCTATGAGCCTTTCATGATCTGGCTCAGCATTTGTGTAATAGTTTTCTTTTGCACCTGTGGCTGGAGGAGAATCTTGCCCATTTTTATAAAGGGTTGAAGACCTTCCTCTTTGATTCACTAGATTAAGCTGTTGAGTGTGCCTAAGGTGACCGAGATGGGTAGCAACTGATAAGTATTTGGGTTTCAATATATTATAGTGTTCTGTTTAATTGATTTATTCTTTATTATATATTTTTGATGTTCTGCACTTTCATGAAAAGGGTGATAACAACAACAGGCCTTGCACACTGCCATGGCATATCATGTGGCAGTTTTTCAACATGACAACATCCCTTATCCAATTGGATCCATATATTGCCATTTTAAGCATCCCGTTAATCTCATCTGGTTCTAAGCATCCCGTTAAATCTCGTCTGGCTCTGAATCTGAATTAACAAATGTACAAAATTAAAATTACTTTCCAATCAGATGAATAAAAATCTTGTTAAAGTTTACATCCATAAAAATGGGAAACAAAGGTCTTTTCTTTCATTATTTTTAAAGGAAGAAAAGCCACAATCCTTCCTGACCCCTTTTGCTCTGATGTTCTCTCTCAGCATGTCTCTGCTTTTGTATATAATAATATCATTTTCCATCTTCATAAAATTGCTTGTGTTCTCTGCTCAGCACTGAGCTCACTATGCATTTTGATTGACAGAAAGATTACCTAATAAACCTTCGCCACAAACTAATTAATCACTTTGAATACAACACTAAATTGGCAACCATTAAAAAGCAAAAGAGCTGGGTGTTGGAAGACCATTTTCAAATGACCGTAGTTAAAAGCCAAGTACAGCCTAGTGAGAGAGAGAAAAAATACCAATAATTCTAGTAAGCCTCCTTCTTTTCCAGATTTGCTTGTTTAAACAAGGAAGGGATGAGTGTGAAGTAAAAACCCTCCATATATTGTTCTCTGTCTACTGCATGTCTCTTTAGTAAAGGGGATGGTAAGAAGATTAACAACCAGTGTATAAGACACAGCTGTTCAAGTCAGTGAGTAGGGCACATGAACAGGTCTAAAGCAAAAAAGGGGGAGGAACGGGACCAACCAACCCCTCCCCCCAAGAAGCATTGCAAAGTTTTCATCCAGCCACTGCAGCTTTACTTTTAATAGCAGCTTGGTATGAAGCTTTTGGGTGTTATCATGGGTTATGTACACTGTAGAATAATGCAGTTGGACATCACTTTAACTGCCATGGCTCTATCCAACAGAATCCTGGGAACTCTAGTTTTGTGAGTCACCAGCGTTCATGGGCAGAGAAGGTTAAAAACCTAGTAAACTTACAAATCTGAGGATTCCGTAGCATAGAGCTACATCACTTAAAGTGGTGTCAAACTGCATTATTTCTACAGTGTAGATACACCCTACGTCTGTACCCATAGGATGCAAAGCTTCACCTACTAATAATCATAAAGCAGGTGTTAATGACACAAGAGCAAGCCAAGCCACTCTTTTCTGATCACTAGGTAACCCTATTTGCAGGCCATTATTTGTGTCTACTTTCTGGTCACCTCTGTCAAGGTTTACCTTAAGTAATCTGCAAATACAAATTAAACCACACAGATTTGGTACCTGACACTATCTGGTTTGTGTGTGTGTGGGGGGGGGGGGTTCGGGCTATGTGGCCATGTTCTAGAAGAGTTTATTCCTGATGTTTCACCAACATCTGTGGCTGGCATCTTCAGAACATGGCCACATAGCCCAAAAACCCTACAAAAAACTATGGATGCCATGGAAGCCTTCGACTTCACGCTATCTGGTTTTGCTTCAAAGCAAGTCTACGCTCAGTTCAACCTACTAATCCTGATTGTGCATAGGATTTATCCTATGATGTTTTTTTTTCTCCCAGTGTGTTCAGTGAAGCATTCTCCCATGTTGCATAAGATCAGTTGACTACACAGTGCAGTCTATCTCCTCAGAAGAAAACCCCATTAGGTTCAATGGAACGGATTTCTAAGCACATGGAATCACAATCATATGGACTGCAGCTACAATGAATGCTCTTTTTCTTTCATTTCTTGCTTTAATTCCATGAATCTAGAATTTATCTGTTTTTAAAAATGCTGCCCACTAATTATTTGTTTGCTATTTGAGTAATGAATATTATAACATTCTCAGAAAATCAGTGTTCTACACTCTTGCATGGTAAACAAATACTACATAACATTAACCTAAAATAAATGAAGAATGAGTAAACTGTGGGTGTATCCACACTGCTGAAATAAAGCAGTCTAACACCATCTTAACTGCCATGACTTATCTTATAGAATCCTGGGATTTGTAGTTTGGTGAGGCACTTGGGGTCTCTGACTGACCGACCAGGCTAAATATTCCACTAAACTACAAATCCCAGGATGGGGCCATGACAGTTAAAGTGGTGTCAATCCGCTTTATTTCTGCAGTATGGGCGTATGGAAGAAGTGCAATATGGAAGAGATCCAAGACCATCCAGATTTTGTTGGACTCCAGTTCCCATCAGTTCAGCCCAGAATGGCCAATGGGCAGTGATAATCGGAACAGCAGCCCAGGAACATCTAGAGAACCACAAGTTTCCCATGTCAACATTATTTTTGCTTTGATCTAGAGAAGATTATACATCTTTTGCAGCCTCTTTCCCCATTAACCCTTTTTGTGATCATTCTAACAGCATTATGTTTCGAAATACAATGGACCCTTGTTATATGCTGGGGTTTGGTTCCAAGATCCCCCGTGTATAACAAAATCCGTGTATGCTCAAGTCCCATTAAATATAATGACATAGCAAAATGGTGTCCCTTATACAAAATGGAAAATCAACGTTTGATATTTGAAATTGATACTTTTTTTGAACATTTTTAAACCATTTATGCTTGAATCCATGTATAAGAAATCCTTGTATAAGAAGAGCCGACTGTAGTGGCTTCTTTGCATCTGGAGATGTGTGTGCACAGGACAGAACAAGGTGGAATGTTCTAGCAATCTTTGATAGGCTGTGGCTCATTATCTTCTTATCCATCTCTTCAATATGGGCTAGTGAGCACCAGCCATGCCTTTCATTTCACAATTTTTAGCATCATATTCTCTTAATTTCATTAATATTGCCTATTTCTGTAGTTCTGCTTCCAGACTATGCAGGTTTTACTGAGAGCCAGTGTGGCATAGTGGTTTGAGTACTGGATTACAACTCTGGGGACCAGAGTTGCCTGGCCACATATGTCCTGGTTTTCATGTGGGAAATGTTGGTGGGTATATGTTTTGAGGGGACCAGACTTGCATACTGCCTAGAGCACTTTGAAGAAATCGAGGAACATAAGTGAAATTTAAAATAATGTTGCACGAGTTGGATTTGGAAATGCAGATTGAGCTGCTATTTGAAGACTGTCTGCCACACTCAGATCTAGAGCATGGAAAGGGTGTTTTGTTTTGTTTTTGGTAGGATTTTCTTTTAAAATTACATTTCATAGACTCTTCCATCTAACTGATTGTGCTGGCTGGGGAACTGGAGGAACTGTAGTCTGCACAGTGAGTTTTCTAAGTTCTGATCAAATCGCAGACTGCCCATTTCACAGGTACTGCAGTAGCAGCACTTGTGTGATCTTTTTAAAAAATGCTCGGTCCACTACTCTCCCATGCACTTATTGATGCCTCCCTGCCCCTACTATACCATTGTTTTCTCTCCTTTCCTTTATTTTTGCTGCTCAGCCTAGAAGGAAGGGAGAGATATTATTTATTGTGTGCCTGTTGAAAATGAAAGGCTTTTACATTTTAATGAGCACTAAATAGGAGCGAGGAAATATTGTTCATTAGCTGTAATCTGTGGAATTGCTTGAGCGAACTTCCTTTGGAGGCCGCTTTAAACGGTTCACTCAAGTAAAGCAGTTTGTATGGTAATTAAGGGAGCATTTTTCTGTCAACATCTGTGCTACTATTTATAACGCTGAAGGTATCTTATTACTCCACTGGAGAAGCATTAAGGGAGGAAGGTTTGGCCAAAGGGAGTTTATATTCTCTCCCTTTCTTTCTCTTTCTAAATATTATTTCATATTTCTTCTTGCATCACTCCTCCCTTTCTTGTCCCTTCTTCTACAGTAATTCCAAGGTTCAGGGCAAAGAAAAATTGGCACACTACTTCCTGATCAAACAACACCATCATTCTGATATCTTTTCATTAATCATTGACTTTGCTTAGCAGCCAGGCAGACAGAGCAGGGTGCTTAGCAAAATCCAAATCTATCAGGCATTAACATACTAGTTTTCTCTTTTCATTCTCTAATAAATGCAAAGAATACAGTGGTTGAATTTACCCCAGGTTTCCTTTCTGTTTGTTAGGAAGTTAATTGTATTTAGGCAATCCACAGCTAAGATCCTTTCTTATTGCTTTGTAATGTAATTCTTTACTTGAGGAGATATGAGTTGCTTGTGCTACACAGTCCTTGTGTAGAAGGGCAACATTGTGCAACTACATGTACAACTGATTGTTGTGGTTGCTGTTGTTTTTAAATCCCAGCTTTTTCTCAGGTTGGGCCTGAAGGTGGCTTACCACAATTAAAAGACTGCTAAAAATTCAACAACATGAAAAAGTTAATTATACCATCATAAAATTTTGAAGCCAGTTAAAACAAATTAAAACAAAACAACAAAGAGGGATCCAGGAGTCTTAGTAGACTACAAGCTGAACATGAGTCAGCAGTGTGATGCGGCTGCTAAAAAAGCCAACACAATTCTAGGCTGCATTGCTAGAAGTATAGTGTCTAGACAGACAGAGGGATATAATAGTACCATTTTATTCAGCTTGGGATAGACTATATCTGGAATGTTATGGGAGATTATCACACACCTCTTTAAATCCGATCTGGGCAAGGGGTGGGCATGGGCTTAAATGGGTGATCCTATTGCATGCCTCCATGCCCAACTCAGCTGCATCACATACCCGATCTGTACTCCTGCCATACTTTTCGAATAATGATACTTTCCCCGTTCTTCAAAAAATATGCCAGGAGACTGGATTGGGTACATGATGCATCCAAGTTGGGCACGGAGTTGTGCAGTAAGACTCATTTTCACCTGTTTAAGCCCATGCCCAGCCCATGCCCAGATCAGGTGAAAAGAGGTGTGCGATAATGTCCATGGTCAATTTTGGGCACTATAATCCAAGAAGGATGTTGGCAAGCTGGAGCGTGTTCAGAGGAGGGTGACCGAGGAGATGATCACACACACACCTCCACAGCCAAACACCTTCAAAGGAACACTTTCATACTCTTCATCAGTTCAGTGATGAAAATCTGGACACGTGTGACCAGGCAACATAAATAAGTTGGTCAAGATGGCAAAAGTTATTAATGAGGAAGAACAAACAAGCTGAGAGATGTGGCAGCAGTTTGCTTTTGCCTGAGTCTACTAGGAAGGATAAGATTCTGCCTTCTCCTGCCCTCTTCCCTCACTGACTTAACTGCAAGCAAACTACTTAGTTGCAGTGGTTGAGGTGAGCTGTGGACAAAGAAAGGAAGTGGGAGGAGAAGAAACCGGGACATTTTAAACGACTTAAAAAATGAGATGGCAGAGAATTAATTGGGACTGTCCCTGGCAAATCAGGGCAGTTGGAGGGTATGTGTCTTAGCATTTCCTTATTCTTGCCCGATGGGAAGCAGAGGCTGGAAGATATAACTAAGGTTTATCTAGGACTGATCTTGCAAAGGAATCTTACAATAATGGGGAAAATTTCTTTATATCCCCACCACCACCACACACACCTTGCTTTCCCTCATTGCAAATTTTCTATTTTGTCTATTTGCCTGTATAGTGGTAGAATTCCACAACAAGATTCAAAATCCTTTGAGGTGGAAGAGTTTCCAGCATGCCTAAGCATAATAGGCAGAACAATCATTTCCTGCCATTGGCTTATTTCTTTATTAGAGAGATGACTTATTTCAATATCTGAGCAATCCACTCATGCACAAATGCACAGAGACACAAAGGCAATTCATCAGAATTTCTTTTAAACTTGCTTTTTATTCCTTACTGATACTGCAGCATTGCCATACTGCACAAGTACACGGCAGGGCATTTTTTAGTGGTTCGTTAATACCCGTCGTGGATGTGCAGCCGCACACATTTAGCTGCCTGAGGTGTATATTAATGGACCATTAAAATGTGCCCAGGAGTGTCTTAAAGCTGTTACAATATGTCTCTGAAACTTTAAATTCAATTTTTGTGTGTTTTTCCCCCTAAGGGAGGGAAAAAACCTTTGCAAATCTGATGGTTTTTCTTCCTTGTTTTATGAGTACAGAAAAGAAAGAAAATAAAATGAATTTGAGGTTTCAAACATTTAACTAAAAAGAGAGCCGGCTGTGAGTTGGGGTGGGGATGGGAAGATCTGAATAGAATTATTTCAAGAAGTTTTACTGGTTTCAAAGAGTTGTTTCCTTGTCTTTGTTTGGCACGACTTGAGAAACAAGTTTTGTTTTGGGGGTATTTTTTAACAGGTATCCCTGGTACTAAATATCTCACAAAACAGCATATCCCATAATTCCATAGCACTGAGCCATGGCAGCTTAAGCAGTATCAAACTGCATTAATTCACCAGTGTAGATGCAGCCTGAGTTACGTTATGGGTAGTGAAAGACATGTTAAATATAGTCTGAATCTGGGGTTTCATCCCCTCTTCACCCTTATGGTGGAACACACACTGTCATGTTTTAGTGTCCTGGAACTGATGTTATACCACTTCCATCCCACAGTTTTGCCAGTGTTTGGCACTTGTTTTGTTTTGCTTTGCTTTGGGGGAGTTTGTGGCAGGGAGCTCTGGATGAGGAAAGTGACCTCCTGCATTTGAGACCAGTTCTGGATCAATCTGACCATTTTTCAGGTGAAAAAAAAATATATAACTCAAAACTGGAACAAGCATTTTAAGATTTGTTATTGTTGTTTTTGTTAGTTTGTGGGCTTGGGGGAGGGTCACACTTTTACCACACTATTCTAAATAAATGAACTATTTATTTTTTTAAAAAAACTTATAAAATATATAAACCAATAGTAGGGGCCAGCATGGGCACAGACTGATGAACATTTATCCTGTGCTTGGCAGAAGGGCTGGCCCATGATATATTGATGCCTACAGCAAACTACAAGATGGGATGTATAGGAGGGAAGAACAACTGTGGGGTCTGGAAATAACAACAAGGAGGATTCCACTGCTACACCACCCCCCTTCCCAAACCCAGCATCTGCACCTAAGAAATTCATCTCACTGCTGGGCACTGCTGGGAATTGAAAGGTGATTGAATGGTGCAGCCCCAGCCTCCACCAACTTCAAGCAATGGCCACTGGTAGGACCTTTCCTTCTTGCAGTGGCAGCTCATAGTTCCAATGTCACTGTAGTGATGAATATGTGAATATGCTTCGGTTTTTAGTTTAAACTTCAAGAGAGACCTCCATGGTGCTGAATCTCATCAAGGACAAGGTTCAGCACCCTAGATAATGTCTTTATAGTAGACTGGACTCAGTCGCTCTGACACCACTGCCTCCTTGGATGCTTTAGCACTAGGAACCTAACACTGTGTGCTACATAATCCTATTCTATGACTACTTAAAAAAAACTTCTGCACTTTAAACAGAGGGGTTTTATTCATAGTCCAGGTAATAATGGAAGCTTATTGTAATGCTCGTAAAGAATATTAATTCCTTCCAATAACTTAGATATTGCTTTGCGGAAACTGTAACCTGTGTCTTGACCAGAACCTGGAAGAGTTACTCTGAGAATCCCACATTAGCTATGTGGCTGGGAGAATCTGGGACTTGTCCAAAATTCATGTTTCCAAGTGCTGCCCTATGATTGTATGAGGGGCTGCTGAAAAGATCTCGCCCCAACCCCCTTTCCAAAATCTGAGCATAATGTTGCCTCTGTAGCTGGAAAGGGTGTTCTTTTGTATTGTACACTACCAGTGTGCAGGATTGTAGCTCTAATCTGTGGGTTTCTTCAGATTATACACCTGATAGATTACTGATAGAATGAATAGTGTAGCATTTCCAAGTGCTGAGCTCTGGGCCTCTGATTCAGAGGTGGTAGCATCAGTGGGGCAGTATTTCAATGACCAGACATCACACTTTGTTGTTATTGTTTTTGGAAGGGCTAAAAAAAAAAACCTAGATAAATGATGTGCCAAGTGCATCGAACTTTGGGATGAAGATCATGACTCTAGATCCTTCTCTTCATGGTTGGGCTGATAATTTTTCAGCACCCCCTTGTATGCTATTGTCTTATTATATTAAGGGAAAATAAAAATGCCATAAAAAAGTAACACGGCTTTAAGGTCCACCCCCCTCCGGGTTTTCTGTGTTGGGGAAATATCTTCTGTAGTCCCCTTTAAGCCTTCTGAACACAGGACACGATGCCAGTGTGACTTGTATAGGCCAAGGACCTGTCCCTCATCTCGTGGCCCAGAGTCACACTATAATTAAGCAACGAGATAGGCTGTTCATCTTAAGTGGTGTGACAAAGGCCAAGAGGTTTTGAAAACATCAGAAGTTCTTCTCTCTGCCTGCAAAAAGAACTGTGAGAGCCATAGAGAGCTTGTAGGAATTCCTATACTTAGGAGATAGGAAATATATGTAAACCAAACTGGGGATGGGATGGAGGGAAAGGAAGGAGTGGACCTATCTTGGCCATTACTGTCCATCTGTAATTATTATAATCAGGAACTAATGCAATCATTAGCAAATATTTAAGCAACATGCTGCAGTGGGGGGAGGGAAGGGGAAAGGGAGAGTAGCGAGAGAAATGATGTGCTAAAGTACTTTATAAAGCTAAGTATTATTTTTAGTATTAATGATAAATACGGGTATGACATCTGTCAGCAAGCTCTAATTATCTCTAAAGCTATTTCAGAAAATGACTGTGTTGCTGTTTAAAGCACTTCAGGAAAAAAAAAACACCCCGTACCATAAACTGCTAATGGTGGTTATGGGATAATTCCTCTGTTAGAATTTGCTAATCAGGACTGTTGCTGTGGAAGAATACAAAAATCTTTCAAGAGGAGTCTGCAAATTAATTGATTAATGTATCTGTTCTGTCCCTGTGTGGTGAAACGTCTCCCTTTCATCCTAGTATCTCTTCACACCTTTCCTCTCCCACTTGTTGATTTTTTGAAAGAAAATCAATTCACTTGAGATGTGGTGCTGGAGAAGGATGCTGAGGATACTGTGGACAGCCAAACAGACAAATAAATATGTCCTTGGACAGATCGAGCCTGAAAGTTCTTTGGAAGTCACAATGATCAAATTGAGGCTGTCGTGCTTTGGTCACATCATGAGAAGGCAGGCACTCTAGAAAAGACAAGTATGCTAGGAAAGGTAGATGGTAATAGAAAGAGAAGACTACAGCATGCCAAATGGATCAATGCAATCAGGGAGATCATGGGAATGAATTTGCAGAGACTAAGCAGAGCAGTGGAGGATAGGGGCTCTTGGAGATGTCTCATCCACGGGATTGCCATGAGTTGGAGTCAACGTGAGGGCAGTCAACAACAACAACAACCCTACTCCATCCCACATCCTTCTGCCTACATTTTCCCAGGCCCTCTCTTCCTGCTGGTCCATGTTGATTTCCATAAATTTAAGCAATTTCCTATTGCATGTGAGCCAGAGACCAAGTTCTGACTTCCCACAGGGGTCAACCAGAACATTGTGGTCTAGGAAGATAATACACAGTGCTTGAAGTTTTCATGTGCTGTTGCTTCCAAGTTCAGGTTCCCTCCAATGAACCATGGAACTTTCTGGGAGACCTTGAACCTGTCACTTTTTCACTCTCAGCCAGACCTACCTCACAGGGTTGTGGTAAAGGCAACGAAGGAAGGAACTTTTACCCTAGTGTGTATGATGCCTTAGATTCACACTTATCCCTTTTACGTTTTAAACTTATCTATGTCTAAATATATCAATTCTGCTACCCAACACAGTGGCCAATCTCTCTCATTCATCCCATTCTAAAGTACATTGGTTTCACATTCTACCATGCACATTTATTCCCTTCATTTATTCTCCTTCTGCTCCTATCTGTTCTTTTTTTCTCTTTGTGTGAACTGACACATGCATGATGTAAACATAAAAGGGTAATTTACACATAAGCATAAAAGATCAAATATTAAATTTGTCATATTCCCTCTTTCAACACCCTTCATAATGTTTCTAAATCTTGAACATTTCTACCTTTTAGTCATCTTTCTCCCAGGCTTATTCTCTTTTTTTCCCCTATCACATTTACATCTAGAATGTGGTAAATATTCTGCAGTGTTTACCACACTGAAGTATCAACACATACTTCAAAAGTTTTGTCACATTCTTGTATCACATTTTGCATTTCCTTTGCTATAAATTAAAATGTGACCATCCTCAAACTGTAGCTGATGTCTAATCTACCATCAGCTAGCATGTATGCTGTTGCAGGTCTTGTTACCAGATTTGTTACCAAGCTAGCAATATCCATTTATCTATCTATCATCTCTTCTTGTGAGTGCATATATATTGCATTTCTTAAGTCTTGGGAGGGCATGGCTTTGTACTACTGAAACTAATAATTTATACGCAGCAATATATCATCTTCAGTAATCCTCATCTATAACATTTTATTGTGCCAGTTAGAGCAAGGCCCATAATATAGGATTATCAACAATAAGGAAAGAATGACATTCCTGCATTCCCATTAAAGTCACGTTTCCCAGGGAGCACTCTAAACAGAACAGAGACATGTAGAGTGGAGAATTTGTAGTAACAGTGGATTCTGAGCCAATATGGCCTGTTTTGTAACAGTATTAACTAAGCTAACAATCACTTTAGAGGTACAAGTGGCAGAGAGACTGACATTTTTTTGCTTCAGAAATTAACAAAGACTAAGACGACAAGATATGGAAGGAGATGATGCAAACTAGACTGGAAACATCCAGGAACACTGGCTGCCATCTGGCACAGATGTCATTTACTGCTGTTCATGAATCAGACACGGGTTAGATTTATTTAGGATAGTTAATGTCATATATATTCTTGAACAAAGATAAATAATAAAAATGAAGGTTCTTAATACATTGTAGCAGCTGAATTACACGGATGGTCATTCTTTTCACTCAAAGGATATAGCTCCAAACCCAGAGTCTTACTTTAGTGAATAAAAATGCAGATATTAGGCTTGGTAGTGATTTGCTACATTGCATGACCTTGACTATATTTGATTGTGGGATGTTGTTGTTGTGGATAATTGCATGTATTTATATTCTGTTGTTTAGAAAATGTCAGGTTGCTTACAGAGGCTTCCCAGGCACTACCTACACCCTGCAAGTTTCAGCAGCATTGAATACTCCTCTATCATTTGAATAAAGAATCCAGAATATAACTGTTCACTGTTGTCTTAAAGCCAAACTATTCAATTTATGGTTTCATATTTAGCCTAGTATTAAATGCCTTTTAAAGTAAACACTCAGGTGATGATTAGTAATTATTCCTACAACATTCATTTGAATGTAGTATATGAAGATTTTTTTTCTGAAAAATTACTTTTTTGTGAGGTGGGAGATGGAGTACAGCCCCCAATATCTTGATTCAGAAATTCTGAGACCATAGTCCTCTGAGAGCTTTATGGTACACTAGCAGATTTACTTTTTCTACTACCTCTTTATGCAACATTTCTGTTGATAGTTCAATAGCATTCTTACACAGAGCTCTAATCAGTAGGAAGGATCTTTTCCAGTGAATGACTACAGTGGTGCACTGAGAAAGTGGTGCACTGCCTCTCTGGTGCTTGGAGCTCTGAATAAGTGTACTCCACCTCTTAACAGATTAGAAAGCTGGGCTAAAATGAGCAAAATGAATTTCAACGCAGAAAAATGTAAGGTACTCCACTTAGGCAGAAAAAAACAAAAATGCATAGATATAGGATGGGGAGCACCTGGCTTAACAAGATTACATGTGAAAGGGATCTTGGAGATGACAAGTTAAACATAAGTCAACAGTGTGATGTGGCAGTGAAATAGGCCAATGCTATTCTGGGTTGCATTAATAGAATTATAGTGTCTAGATCAAGGGAAGTAATAGTGCCACTCTATTCTGCTTTGGTCAGTCCTCAGTTGGAATAATGTGTCCAGTTCTGGGCACCAAAATTCAAAAAGGATGTTGACAATGGAAAGGATACCTTATGAGCAGAGAATGATACCTTTATTGTGCCATTCAAAATGCACAATTACACATTGCAAGCTTTTGAAGTCACACTGGTGTCTTCATCAGGCAAACTCCTGTTTGCCTGATGAAGAAGCCAATGTGACTTCAAAAGCTTGCAACATGTAATTGTGCATTTTGGGTGGCACAATAAAGGTATCATTGTTTGGCTGTTATAGGATTTGCTATATACCAACACGGCTACTCCTAGATGTTATGATGAGAGACTTAGGGAGCTGGGTACGTGTAGCCTGGGTAACAGAAGGTTAAGAAGAAATATAATAGCTTGTTTTCTCCTGCTCCAGAGACTAGGATCCAGAACAATGGAGTCAAAGTAGAGGAAAAGAGATTCTATCTCAATATTAGGAGGAACTTCCTGACAGTAAGAGCAGTTTGACAGTGGAATGGTACAGTCTCCTTCTTTGGAGGTTTTAAAACAGAGGCCGGATCGCCATCTGTCAGGGTTGCTTTGATTCTGTGTTTCTGCATGGCAGGGGGTTGGACTGGATAGCCCTTGTAATCTCTTCCAACTCTATGATTCTATGACCAGCTTTAAGCAGAATCTCAGCCTGGGAACTGTAGTCCAGAATAGTAAGTCAAGATCCTTCACGGGAGATGTAACTCCAATAACATAGCCACGGTCTGTTTCCTGATCTGTCCCTTTAATACCCAACATAAAAATCAAACTATTGCATCAACTGAAGAAGTTCTGCAGCACAGAGGAGCACTGAATGATGTTGTATCCAGACTCCTCTCACTAGTAAACCTTGTTGTGGCAAGCAGCAATAAGGACCCTTGTGAGGTTCTCTCAGAACTGCTTGTCATGTTGCAGCTCATTGGTAGGCGGCAGATGTCCTGCACTGCCCTATGCTGTAGAACTTGCCAATGGTGCAGCACTCTTCCCTTGGTGGGGCTACCTCACTTTTGATGTGGGCATTTGCAAATGTAGCAATGGTGCCATGGTTGGAAATGGAAATACCAAAATTTATGAGGCCATAAAGTCTGGTTTAAGCCATCATCAATACTGAACAGGATGCCAGCAATACTTTCCCCCATTCTATGAGTATACTGCATTTGTCAGTTATACAGAATCCTCTATGGCACATCATTAGACAGAGAAAAGAAGAAGTGACATCAACTTATCTGCCTCCTACTTATGAAATGCCATTGCAGTTATGAAGGAATCTAATTGTTATTGGTACATTGTAATTCCTAAACTATTTCCCTACCTACAAAGTTTCTACAAAAGAACACTGCTACAATAGCAAAGAGGGTAGAAAGCCCATTCAGAGTATTTATCTGCTTCTTCATGCCCAGCCTTGATGTCTTAATGCAAATGAAAATGCTTATGTATGGAAAAAATATGAGTGTTTCTGGATGGCGCTTATCATTACGTGTGTGTGTGGGGGGGGGGGGGAGAGGTATGTATATACATAACCTTGTCAATAGAGTCATACTATTAATTCTAGCCTTCCATTCTTTCTTTCCCCTGGCATGAGCAAGAAAAACTGACCTTCAGTTCACTTCTGCCAATATCCTGACACAGATTAGGCCATTATGTCAATTTCATGGACAAACCTCTATAAATGCTGGGCCAAGCCCTGTGTGAAGGATCAACTGCAGTTCATTGGAAAAACAACACAAAGCAGAGCTTGGAAACATTACTTAAAAAAGAAACTAAACTAAAACCCCAAACCTCTCTACAAACAACTGCTTTTTAAAATTTAAACATGGCTGAAGACTTTTGATGTTGCAATAAAAAAGTAACTTTTGGTTGCAGGGCTTAATTTTTTTGTTTGTCTTTCTAAGTATTTGGCCTATATAATAGAATTCAGAGCCGTGTTAGTCTGTAGAATAAGTACATAGAGAGATCTTGCAGCACCTTTGAGACTAACTGAAAGAAAGAAATTGGCAACGTGAACTTTTGTAGACTTCAGTCTACTTCCTCCAAATGCATCTGAGGAAGTAGACTGAAGCCTGCTAAAGCTCATACTGCCCAATTTCTTTCTTTCAGTTAGTCTCAAAGGTGCTGGATGACACCCTATACAGTATTTACAGAACTTGTTTGTATTTTGTGCCTTTGTTTCCAGCTTATGGTAGCCTAACGCACCTTCATTTTTCACTTTTATATCATGTTATGTTCCACTTTTATATCATGTTATGTTTTATGTATCATTTCTATGCCATCTTTTGTCCAGTTGGCTCAGGGCAGCGTACATGATCCCCCTCCAACTTTTTCACAGATGGGACAAGCTAAAGAAAAAGTGACCCAAAGCCACCCAGTGAGATTCATGGCTCAGTGGGGGCTTGACATCAGATCTCACAAGTCTCAGTCTAACCAGAATATGATACCATAGGGAAGCAATTTGCAGAAACATCCACTTCTATGGGAATGCATGAACTGATTCACTGTCATTTGCTGAAAGGGAAAAAGGCATGGAAGTCAACAATTAAAGATTCAGACCAGGTAGCTAAAGAGAAAGTAGTTTTTGACTGGAATGTGCAGGCATACTATGCATTTTATAGATTCATTGTATTTTTATCCAGTGAAAAAATAGTAGTCAAGGGAGCGAAGAAACACCACTGAAAAGAAATTCAATAACAAAACCATTCAAATCATATCATTAACAACCAACATCAAAACAATTTAAAAGGTTAGTTTGAAGAGCTGTTTCTTCACATCAGGAATGGGCCCCCATCTGCCCGCAAGTAACATTGCTAAGGATTATGTATGCTCTGGTATGGGAGGTAGTCCATGGTGTGACAACTGGGTGACAACAATCCTAGTGATGCCACTGACTAGATGCAGTCTGATCTTAGAATCTAAGCAAGGTGACCTCTGGTTAGTATTTGGGTAGGAGACAGCCAATGAATACCAGGTGCAGTAGGCTATATTTCAGAGGAAGGAACTGGTGAAACCACCTCTGAATATTCCATGCCTAAGAGAACTCTGTGAAATCTATGGGGTTACCATACATCGACAGGTGACTTGAAAGTACATACACACAGCTGGTTCATTTAAGCTGATTGTCCTCTGTGCATCTATTTCCTTACAAAAGTGCACAAATATCTGTTTCTCATATGGTAACCCGCTCATTTTGATCATATGCAAAACCATTTGCATTTCAAACATGCGAGGCACCCTGGCCAGATAACAAAATATATTCATCTGTTCATCTTAATATTCATATATTAAGACCTGATTAGTTTCCAACCTCAACCCTCTAAACACTTACATAATCCAGTCCTGGGGTGGAATCTTTTTAGTAAACTAAAAAAAAAATGAAGGAGGTGGTATTAGTCCAACTTAGTCTGGGGATTTAAGGGACAGTCAGGCACATATACAAAGAGAGGGGAAATAATGAGAGAATATATATATATATATATATATATATATATATATATATATATATATCCTAAAAGAAAATCTCCTGTAAAGTTGGTTATAGATGAAATAATGGCCTAAAGCAGAAGCAGGAAAAGGGAAACAATCTAGAACGGAAGTATGGTTGTCACACCTGTTAAAAGGCCTTTTTTAAACATGGTTGCTTCTAAAATTATACGGTTAGCATTAACTACTTTGCTAAATGTAATTTCAGAGCAGCTTGGCTATGCTGGGACCAATAATGTTTCAGCAGATGTTAACAGTGAGGGAATTTAAAGATTACAAGGTTTCATGGGTGTAGTAAAGCTGCGGTGGGAACAGAAATATTACCGTAGCTGTTATGTTCTGAGTGCACCACATTTACTGACAAGTAATACATGACTGATAGTGAGGACCAAGGGAACCGAACTTTATACTTACTGGTCAGCAGCATATAAATTCCATAAATTAAACAAAGTTTTATGCATTTTTCATATCTTCTCAGAGTGATGCTCTCTGAGGACCTTGGTTTCACATATATTCCAACCACAAAGCATAGCTCTAACAGAGGATCTCTCTCTCTCTCTCTCTCTCTCTCTCTCTCTCTCTCAAAGGTATTTCCCCAAATATATGACTCTGTGCTCTTTTTTTTCCCACATTCTTCTCTTCTGCTCCTTCCTCCCTTTGAATGGCTTTGGTGAGATACCTTTTATGGCACTGATCTCTGTCACATAATGAAGTCATAAAATCTGGTACTATACGGTGTAATACCTATATTTACATCAGCCCCCTCCACCCTTTTTATCAGGGGAGTCAGAAATGCTGTTATATCAAGAGAGATTCCCCCCCCCTCCAAGAGTTATAGGTCACTTTCACAAGTGACACAGAGAGCCTTTGGGAGAAGGAATGTTTTCAACTTCACAAATACAATTTTTGCAACACCTGAGGTGGCAAATAGCCATCAAAATGCAAACAACAGACCCTGCTAGGGAAGCTATCTAATTGCAATGATACAATACACTGATTTTTGTACATATGATGAAACCACATTAGCACTTTTGCTGAGTGTGAAACATCAGGGTGCCTGCCAAGGGCATCATTTTTGCCAAAGAAACAGAATGAGGAATACCAGAGGTTCAAAAGGGAAATAAAAATGTGGTGACATCACACACACACACACACACACACACACACAAAGCTACACAGCTGAATGCTCAGTATCTGAGGAATATATGAGTTGGGGAGGGAAATAAAAGGATGGAAGGAGTGCAATGCAAAACAGGGCAGGATGGACAGCATTTTTTTTAAGAGGGCAGATGTGCTGTAAAATATTGTTGCTGGTCTCACTTGCTCCTTCTAAGGCAAACTCAGATGGGCCAAGCTGACAGAAACAGAGCTCAGATGGGTCCACTGAGAAGCATGAGGATGGTATTAATACTACTTGTAGATTACATTCTTGATATTGATTTATTGGTGTTTATTTATTTAAATGTTTTTACATTGATTTTGACAGTTTTGCTTTCAAGTTTGTTTAACTTTCACTTTTCTAATTATGCCCAATGTGGATTGTGGGTTCCTGGGGTAGCCACTTCACTTTGACTCACAACAATCCCATAGTTTCTTAGTTATTTCAAGCACCTTTCAAATGATTTAATACATGTACATATTAATACAAATAGAGAAATTTTAAATGTTTACATTTTACAAGTTTTATTTATGTAAAATATGTACATAAGCAGCTTCTCTGTGGTTGTTGTGTGCCTTCAAGTCATTTCCAACTTATGGCAGCCTTCTCACCGAGGTTTCTGGGGCTGAGAAGGTCACCCAGTGGGTTTCCATGGCTGAGCAGGGAAAAGAACCCTGGTCTCCAGGGTTGTAATCCAAAGGTCAAACAACTACACCATGCTGGCTGACAATTGCACAATTCTTTGTTGATATCACTGATTTTTATTCAGTTTCAAATCCTTTGAAGTCTACTTTGGTGAGGCATGCTTGATGGATATTGTGGTTTGCAATAAATTTTGATTGCTTGAACCTTTAGAGAATAAATTTCTTTACTCATATTCTTTTTTCCACATTTTCCATCCTCTCTCTCTCTCTCTCTCTCTCTCTATATATATATATATATATATATATATATATATATACTATATATATATCTATATCTATACTATAAAATTAGTACATTGCAATGAGGGTGGAAGTAATGTAGGAACACAAAAGGTTAATGCTTATTTCCTTTGCTCGCTTTCCCAAAATCATTATGGAAAGGAAATAACAATGCAATTTTGTCATAGTTATAAAATAGTTTGTCATTGTTACAACACGCATACAATCACATTTGGTGTTGCTTCCCTGCAAGAAAGAAAGAGTACTGCCATTTTACAGTGAAGGCAATGGACCCTTCTGTTGAATGACTTCACTGTATCACCACAATCACCATCCTCATTCCATATTTACTTATAACCCACCTTTCCCTCCAAGCTGGAACTCAAGGCAGTTTTACATTGAAATGAGTATAATACAACTAAACCCTGCTATTCATCCTAAATTAGAGTCTTAATCAATGAGATTTAACTATGTCGCGAACAGTGTATGGGACTTAGAAATTAGAAGATCAGGCCTGCTGAATCAAATATCCAACTTATTTAGAGATAGAAATGCATTCCTGTCTCGCACCCTGAGAGAGAGAACAGAAGTCCTGAGCCCTGAGCAATTCTATCCTAATATAGTTTGCCAGGGTTGCCAAGTCACTACTGGAAAGTGCACGTGTTTGGAAAATTCTATCAAGTTAACAAACAAGATAGATGTCAAAAGCAGGCATCTAGGTGTCAGTTGGTCACATATATCATTATCTAAGTAAAGCAAAATATGCTGTGTAGCCTTCACATTGTCTGCTTGTTATTTTGGTGGAATTTCCCTAGCACCAGGACACTCAGATATCAGAGATGAAAACATTTTGAGGATTATCACATAGAATAATAGAATTATAGAGTTGGAAGAGACCACAAGGGACATCCAGTCCAGCCCTGTGCCATGCAGGAATATATAATCAAAGCACTTCTGACAGATGGCCATCCAGACTCTGTTCAATACTCTGAGACAGGCTGTTGAACAGCTCTTACCTTCAGGAAGGTCCTCCTAAAGTTTAGGTGGAATCTCTTTTCCTGCAAAGCCATTTTCATCCCCCCTCTTAGTTGAATCACCATGTAACGACCTATTAACAGGTCTACTCTAGATGGGACAGGATGTCAGCCTGTATTTTTTAAATCATATAAAAGATCACAATTAAAATAGAATTAAAACTTAGGCATGGTACAGAGTGCCAAAAAGAGGCACTGGGGAGGCGCCTCTCTTTGCTCGGCGGCAGTGCCATAGCAACCAAATTGCACGGCGCTGCTGCACAGCAAGAAAGGAGCTCATGGAAGCAGCTCCTTTTTTGTGGTGCACTTGCGCCATGCCAAAACACAAGTGACGGTGCAATGATGTGCCAGCAGTGCAGCCCGTCTGGATGCTGCACTGCTGGTATGTCATCACTGCGTGCACCATCTGAATGGTGCCACGCAGCTGTGGCGCACCCATGATGTGCTAGGGTTGCGAGGCGTGTTCACGCCCCACCCCTGAGCAACCCTAGCACGTCATGGGTGCGCCGCAAAGGGTCCATCTGTACCAGGCCTTAGAAACTTAGAATAGAATTAAAAGGTAGAATTAACAAGAAAGAATTAACATTTACATTTAGAAATAATAAAAAGCAGTTAAAACCAGTGACCAAAAATTCTCTACCATCAGTTCTAACTATGATGATGGAGAACCCTTGTTGTAGGTACAATCGGCACTTCCCAACTGCTGGTTTGCCATCTATGGATTTGAACATCCATGGATGGCCTCACCCCATTCTTCCCAATGGTAGTGTGTGCACATATCTGCCCCAGTGTGGCCGTGAACTCATTGTGCCATCATTGGGGAGAATGGGACTTGAGGATCTATGTGATTTGCTATCCATGAGAGGGTTTGGAAGAGAACCCCTGTGAATATGAAGAGCCAATTGTATATGTGACAATGCTACCCCCAAACCCACCATTTTAGCCTGGCAACCCCCCAACTGAAGGGTTTTCAAGGTGCTGCAGGTAGGGGCACTGGGAAATGACATCTGTAGTACTCTCCTGCTTGTGGGGCATGTCAAGAACAGGAACTTGGAGAGACTCCTTTGGATCCTGTCACAACTGCTTGTCTGAGTGTGCTCTGTAACCAAGAGAGTGTTCCTGACATTGTTTTCCAGTGCTCCAGTATGCAGACCTTCGAAATATTTTGGCTGGAAAGCTGCCAGGCTAAAAAATTGGTTGGGGGGGGGGTCATGTTTAGTCATGAACAACTGTAAGCATGAATTACCAGCAGATAATAATAATAATAATAATAATAATAATAATACACCATCTGAAAAACCTTGTGCTTAATCCTTTGATCACATAATGCCGTTATGCAAAGAAGAGCAATCCAAGAGAATTCTTCAAAAGGACCCCTGTTATTAATCTATTCCAGGTCAAGAAAATGTTTCTATAAATCCATCCTCAGTCTCATGATCCTCTGTGTCCGTAACAGCTACTTATTGATGTAAATATGCCTTCACAGAGAGGCTTCTATAAAAGGAGGACAATGATAGAAAAGTTACTTTTTGGACAACTCCAAGAATCACCCAGCAAACTTGCTCACTTGCCATGCTGGCTGGTGTTGTTATTGGGCCTTGTTGTCCAAAGAAATACTGTTTCCAAGCTCTAGATAAAATTTTTAAGAATTGTATAGAAAAGACTCAAGATTTGTCCTCAGAATGTACATCTGCCTGATCTTCAGAAATCTCTCTCCTCATGGTTTATCCCAAGCAGCAGCATACCTCAAACATCTGTGTTTCCAGGGTCATGAAGAGGCTGTCCATGCATTGGATGGGTGTAGGTTGCAAGGGAATGGAAGTCTGCTACACCTAGCCCAGTTACACATCTAAAGATAGATCATGCTGTGTTCAATAATCATACATTCACATTTTGCCAAAGAGTCACAATTGGTATAATTCATTAATACTCAAAAATAGCAGAGCAGCCTGGCATTACACTATAAGTGAAACAATTTCAGCACCATGGACACTGGCTAAGCCTGGCAATTGATAGACAAGAATTCCTACTCACATCTTATCAGTGCTTACAACTGGACTTAGACTTGCACATATTGCTGGTCCTGCAAACAGGGAAATTTAAAGCACAGGTGGGGAATCTGTGGCTTTCCTGATGATGATGACTAATGTATTATAATATCCATTATTCATGACCAGTGGTCAGCATGGATAATGGATGCTGTATTCCAACAACATTGGGAGGACCATAGGCTCCCTACCTCTAGGTTACAGACTCAGGGGGGAATTAAGAAAACCAAACCTTGTCTCCACTCAGTCATGAAATTTGGTTTAACCTACCTCATAAGGTTGTTGTGAGGATAAATTGATGGGGTATGAAACATATATGCCTTCTTGAGCTTCTTTGAGGAAAAAAAGATGGGAGATAGATGGAATTTAGTAACTAGGAGGCCACGAGAGGCTAAGCTGGGGAAAATGGATACACTGAACCAATATGCAAGGAAAAGCACCAGCCCTGTGTCTCTGATCATTTTATAACATGTGATTAAGTATCCCGGCTCAGCCATGGAAACCCACTCGGTGACCTTGGGCAAGTCACACTGTCTCAGCTTCAGAAGATGGCAATGGCAAACCCTCTCTGAAGAATCTTGTCATGAAAACCCTATCATAGGTTCATTTTAGGGTTACCATAAATCGGAAATGAATTGAAGGCACACAGCAGCAGCAGCAGCAACAACAAATTAAGTAGCTGGCTTTTCTCATCAGCATCTGTCTGTCTTTGGGCCTCTATAAATGATCTTTGGTGTATCCTTTGAGATCAAGTGTCACCTTGCTTGGTGTCATATAATTAACTTTTATGGCCAAGCACCATGTTCCTATTCACCCTTGACTAAATCATGTAGTCATCTAGGTGTTGTTGTACTGTAACAACCTCACTATTGGCTATGCTAGCTAGGGATGATGAGAGAGAGTTGCAGTCCAGAAACATGTGGGTGACCACACATGTTGTGGTGTGCCTTCAAGTCGTTCCTAACTTAAGGCAATGCTAAGATGAAACTATCTAGAGAATGTGACTTGCCCAAGGTCACCCAGCAGGTTTCCATGGCTGAATGGGGATTTGAACCTTGGTCTCCAGAGTCATAGTCCAATGATCACACCACTATATCACGAATACCACACACATATCTAGCCTTTATTTAAATATTTGGCTCATGAAAAGAAAATAGTACAAAGTATCCTCAGTATTGCTCTAGGTGTGTGGCAATCACAGCACAAAAAGGAAGAACTCATGCAGATACTTTATGGTACTCTGGACCTTTTAGCTTATTGCATCAAATATCCTTATAAAAGAAAACAATACAGTAAATAAGAACACATCAACAGCAATGATGCTGATTAAGAATGGAGACACTCTGTGCAGCAAGCCACATAGTGAAATCCTTTTTAAAAAATGTTGATGGCCCTATTTCACTGTCTATCATAAACTTAGCGAAGCAGGCTTTCTCTATCCAGCTATCCTTTTATTGGGCATAAATCATTCCTGACAGGAAGTTTTATGCCTAAATCCGTTTACTGTCCTTGTTGGTAGTCTTTAAATTAATATTTATAAGCTCAGAGAGGCCTAAAAGGATGCAGCACTAAAACACCTAAATGGTTCAGTTTGGCTTGAACTGATGCACCGGCATCTTTCCCCTTCCACCATCTTGACCACTGACATTCTTTAATTACCAGTGACCCGGGTACACACCGGCTCTGCTCTTTCAAGCTCACAAATCACAGCTTTTGATGGTACTGCAGCGGACAAAAAGGCTGGATCCAGAAGGCACTGTTGGCATGATATATTGGACAAACAGAGGTTCAAGGGAAAAAGGAGATACAAAAGAATCACTGGAAAGGTAAAAGAAAACACATCAACTATGAACCATGTGGCCTGCCTTGATAATAGATCTATGTAATTCCATTTTAATTTTTACATTCAGCTATCAGAAGCAGATTACAATTGCAAAAATGTAAGCCACTGTCCATGTTGATCAGCTGCATTTTTGGTTTGATTTGTAGGCTTTTAGAAATAATTATGAGTTGGTTAGTATATTAAAAATATTTTTTATCTCAGCCTCTCCTCCAAGGAATATTTTTTTTTACTCCAAGGTGTATAGTTGCTCTATTCCATTATATATTCTGTTATGTCCCAATACTACTCAGAGTGTTGGTCCATGGACCTGTGCAAGTCTGCAAGCCATTGGCTGCTGATCTAGGCAAAGTTTTCAGGAGGGAAACAAACAGCTGTAGTCAGTGGGCCCAAATAGGGTATTGATCCCTGGCATATCAGAAAAAAAAGCCAGTTTCCCACATATCAGACAGTCTGAGAAGCAGTCCCAGAATGACTATTTGAGCTAGTGAAGCAGACCAGTGAGCCTGAAAGACAGTGGCTGCAATCCTTTATAACTCACCATGCATACCATCACTGTGTGTTCATGTACCTTCAAGTTGATTTTCAATTTTTGGTGAACCTATGAGTTAATCAAAGAATAGTCAGGCATGGTTTTGCTAGTTCCTTCCTCCAAAATATAGCCTACGGCACCTGGTATTTGTTGGCAGTCTCACATCCAAGTACTAAGCAGGGCTGATGCTGTTTAGCTTCCAAGATCAGATGGGATCTGTTGCCTCTTCACTAACTGAGCCAAATACACACACTCAGGCTTTCTGCACAGACTACTTATGGCTGTTCCGTGTCTTGTGGGGAGCAGACAGGATCAGAGAAGTGTGTGGCTGTGTCTAGTAGCCAAACACAGAATGAATATATCAGTGTTAAGATCTGCCAGGGTCCTCCAGAGGTTTCAGTGGTACCGTAACCATTTTGTTTCTGCCTATAGAGACAGTCAGACATTTCTCCAGTTATGCCCACTCCAATCCTGCAGTCAATTCAGAGGCTGTGCTGGAGATTATGGGGCCCTTGGGCCAATCATTGCCACACCTAAAAAAGGATATCTGCAAGCATAAGGAAAATTTACATATGTATATCCACTAAGAGGATATCAGCTTGTAGAACAAAGTTATCTAGCAAGCCTCATGGTTAAATCAGGATAGGATTTAAACCCAGGATTTCCCAATCCTAGGCCAGAATTCTAATCACAATATCAGATTTCTCCACACTTCTGCAGGTAACATAAATGTGTCATCATATCAGATGTAGATAACAGGCTGAGCTGATTACTCCACAACTTTTTATCTATTTCCTATCAGCAGTCAAATCTTTGTAAGTATCTATTGGGATTTGACTATTTCATGCAACAGATTATAGAAAATGGCTACCAGATAAGTAATTTGGCAACCAAATATGTCATAAGATTGAAATGGCTTTGTGGGACAGTTAAAACTGGACAATAGTCCAAAGCCATTTGGCATGGAACAGGACTCCAGTAAAAGACTATTTAAAATTGTGACCATAACATTAGAAGGGAAGCGTATGGTGTTTTTGTCAATCAAGTAGGGATAAAAGAATAGATCAGTTTCAGCTTCTCTGTTTCTCATTTCCTCCAAATTATAGTCATGCTGTCCCTTTTCCACATTAGTTGGTGACTTAAAGCAAAAGTCATTTATGAAAATATATGTGTGTGTTTCCTAACATTATTATTATTCACTCCTTTCTCACAATAATGGAACACAAGGTGTCTAACAACATATTTAAAACAATACAAATACAACACAAAATGTTAAATATTAAATATTGTAAAAGTTCCAAAAAATTAAAAATACAAAGTCATTAATAACAATATAAATATAAAAGTTAATTGAAAGTGATTAAAACATTTATAAAGTCAAAATATTAAACATTGAAAACATTAAAATTCCTTAAAACATTGAAAAAAATATTAAATACAACAACAACAACAACAACAACAACAACAACATAATAATAATAATAATAATAATAATAATAATAATAATAATAATAATAGATTTATTTATAGCTTGCCCAATCACTAGGAATCCAGGTGGGTTACAACAGTAAAAGCATTAGAAATACAATAACATACTAACTGATCCCTTCCCAATCCCCTCCCCAATATTAAAACTACAATTAAACAATCAAAGTTTAAAAACAATAAAATGCTTTACAGCATTCGGTTAAAATTAAAAACAGTTTGGCAGGCAGAGAGACATACATCACAAAATTGAGATCATATTCATAAACATACACAAAAGGAGGAAGCTAGAATTTATTAGCTAGGTTGGGAAGGCCTGCTGGAAGAGATCTGTTTTAAGGGCCTTTTTGAAGTCTGTAAGAGTGGGGATATGGAGGATCTCTTCTGGCAGGTCGTTCCACAACTTTGGCACAGCAGTAGAGAAAGTCCTTTGAGTGACAGAAGTTAGCCCAGCTCATTTTGGCTGAAGTAGGTTCTTACTTGAGGACCTTAATGTGCAGTACGCGCAGTACGGAAGAAAGCATTCCCTTAAGTATTCTGGACCCAAGCCATGTAGGGCTTTAAAGGTAATCACCAACACTTTGTACCTTGCCTGGAAACTGATTGGCAGCCAATGAAGGGACTTCAGAACAGGTGATATATGATCATTCCAGGAAGTACCTGTGATTAGTCTTGCTGCCATGTTTTGTACCATCTGAAGTTTCCGAACTTGGCACAGAGGTAGCCCCAAGTAAAGTGCATTACAGAAGTCCAAGCGAGAGGTTACCAGTGCATGTACTATGGTTTCAAGGTCCCCTGGCTACAGGAAGGGGCGCAGCTAGCATATCAGGCAAAGCTGGTAGCAAGTGCTCCTGACTGTCACATTCACCTGCGCTGACAGTTGGAGTGACGAGTCAAGGAGCACCCCTAAGCTGTGGACAGAGTCCTTCAGGGGAAGTGTGACCCCATCTAGAACTGGCTGACATAACTCCATTCCTGGGTTCAGGTTTCCAATAACAAGTACCTCTGTCTTAACCTGGATTCAGCTTGAGTCGGTTTTCCCTCATCCAGTCCATTACCGCCCCAAGACAGGCATTCAGAGGAGAGATGACATCCTTAGTTACTGCATCAGTCTGATACATAGAGAAATATATTTGTGTGTCATCAGCGTATTGATAACACCTTGCCCCATGACTGGATGATCTCGCCCAGCAGCTTCATGTAAAGGTTAAACAGCATGGGAGACAGGATGGCACCCTGGGGGATGCCAAATTTTAGCTCTCTTTTAGAGGAGCAACTGTCTCCCAGCGCCACCATCTGGAATCTTCCTGAAAGGTAGGAACAGAACCACCCAACAGTGCCTCCAATACCCAACTCCCTCAGGCATTCCAGAAGGATACCATGGTCAATGGTATCGAAGGCCGCTGAAAGGTCCAAGAGCACTAACAGGGTCACATGTTCCCTGTTGATGCCCAGTTGGAGATCACTGAATAAGGTGACCATGGCAGTCTCAACTCCATATCCCATCCTGAATCTGGTTTGAAATTGATCCAGGAAATCAGTTTCTTCCAAGACAGCTTGTAGTTGATTGGCGACTACCCTCTCAATCACCTTGCTCAAGAATGGTAACAAAGAGACTGGCCTATAGTTGTTTCTATCAAGGTGGTCCAGGAAAGGTTTCTTTAACAATGATCTAACAACTGCAGGCAAGAAGGCAGGGTGCCCTCCCTGAAAGATGTATTAATTATATTTGCCAACATTGGCTTGATTGTGTCCCCCCCCCCCCCCGAATGGCCAGCCAAGTTGGGCAAGGGTCGAGAGGGCAAGTCGTCTTTTTCATACTACTAAGGAGCTTGTCCACATCATCAGTACTTACCAACTCAAATTTATCCAGTCTAACAATTATGGCGGAGGCACTGGATGCCTCTCTAATTGCTTCAGTCTCAAGGTTGACATCCAAGTCAACTCTTATCTGAGTGATTTTATCTGTGAAATGCTCATTAAAAGTGTCACAGCTGGCTTTAGTTGGATCTAATAGAGGGTTCTGGGTGGGAGATGGTTGAGTTCATTTCCTCACCACCCCGAACAGCTCAGCTGGACGAGATTTCACAGATGCGATAGATGCAGAATAGAAAGATTTCTTAGCTGTATCTATCGCAACTTGATAGGACCTAAGGTCCAATGAAGTGACTTATTGGATATGAGTTGAGATCTCTGCCAATCGCATTCTAGTCATTGTCCAACCCACTTCATTTGTTTAAGATCTTCAGTATACCAAGGATTACGGTTTTGAGTGGGCCGAAAAGGATGCTAGGGAGCAATCATGTCAATGGCTCTGGTAATATTGTTATTCCATGTATTAACCAGAGCTTTGACAGAATCGCCAGCACTGCCAATGATAAGACCCCCTAGGGCTTCTTGGAACCTAGTGGGTTCCATCAGCCTTCAAGGACGGACCATTCTAATCGGTCCTCCACCCCCGGAGAGAGGGATGGTGGCCTTCAGTCCAACCTTAACCAGGAAATGATCTGTCCATGACAAGGCAGAGATACTAATTATCTCTGTCCATGTGCAGAAGACCATGTCGAGGGCATGACCTGAACAATGTGGGGGCTCAGAGACTAACTGGGAGAGGCCCATGTTTGTCATGGAAAGCATGAACTCCCAGGCTGCACCAGTAAGATTGGTCAATCCAGCCTTGAGGGGTATGTTCAGGTCACCCAGAACTAGCAATCTAGGCAACTCCAACACCAGCTCCAAGACTAGTTGCATTAAAACATTATATACAAACCTTAAAAACAGCTGAGCATTAACACCCCAGCACAGTCAGTTTCTAAAAACATGATGGCATAAAAATGTTTTACCTTGCTGATGGAAGGAGATCAGGGGAGGAAATTCCAAAGTCTGGGAGTAGCCACTGAAAAGGCCCTTTCCCTTATTCGCACCACTAAGAAGGCAATGTGACAGAAAGAAGAGCCTCTCCAGAGCTACATCTTGACTCACTATTCAAAAATTAAATCAATGTTTCTATTACAGTTGGGACTAAACAATAGGATTCAAGCCTCAGTGTATCCCTATCAAAATGTGGATGCATTCAAGGAGCAGCAGTGTCAGGTTGGAATATAGACTAATGTGTGTCACATAGTCTGGTCTGCTCCTCCCAAGTAACATTGTTGTTCTCAAGTGATGTAGAAGTCACCTTCCGGTTGCCTGTGTAATTGTGTTGAAATAGTAGGAGCCAGTGCAATATAGTGATCTGAGGATTCTAGGATTCTAGGAGTTCAGTCATGGGAACCTGCTTGGTGATCTTGGACAAGTCAAACTCTCTCAGCTTTAGAGGAAGGCAACTGCACGCCTCCCTAGAATTAATCTTGCCAAAATAGAGTCTCCATAACTCAGAATTGACTTAAAGGCACATAACAACAAAGTTCAACTGCTAGTTCACTCAGATCCTACATATGCAAATTTGAAAACACCTCAAGTCTAACTGGTACTATTTAATATCAGGAGCCATCTACAGCCCTCCCTCCAAGGCTGTGTTTATAGTCCTCAGGCCTTCCAGACTCCCTAGACAATTGGTTCAATTGTCAAACAGCACTTGCCATAAATAAATTTATTTTGACTAAAGATTAATAGGAACTTCCTCGTAGCAAGAGCTCTACAATGGAACCAATTGTTTAGAGAGGTGGTGGGGTCTTTTTCTCTGGATGCCTTCCCTAGTGTGTGCGTGTGTGTATCTGAACTCAATGGCCTTCTGACTCAATGATTCTATGGTAGTGTTGGAAGGTTTCATATAAAACAATGTTCTTTCCCACCCCAAATAAAAATGGACTACCAGCCACTTCCATTTTTGTTTTGTTTTATATGCCATTTTTTAAAGTTCATGCTGCCCCCAGAAAAATCCCCCCCAGTCCCACTGCAGTTACCCATACCAATGCAAATCCAGAAAATGAAACAAAACCAAAGCTCACCGTAAATATTCATTTCAATAAAAAATTGTGTTGTGAGCAAAACAATTCCTTAAAGCTAACCAATACAACACATGGATTGGTTTACTATAGATGAGCTCACATGGGCAGCTGTCACTATATTAACATTATTTCTCAATAAAATGTTTTTTTTAAAAAAAATAAAGTAAAAATCCAGCCTTATTCTACAGTATTTGCCCAAGGCAAGATTTTTAAAAAGTGCCTTGAGCAAGATGTTTCAAAAGAGCTCTGATGCACTCGGTTAATAGGCTGTTTTTCTGTACTAGAGAAATGAGATGTTTTGGGATTCCAAGAGGGAAGAGATTCAGGTTTCTATATTGCATTCAAAATAGAGGAAAAAGTTCAAAGTGTTCCATTTAGGAAATTAATCTTAAGATCATGAAAGCGCTTTCCTTTTTCCCCCGCCAATATTTCTCATGAAAGATGTTACTTTTATATTGTCATCCAGAAGCCTGCTTTAATAGCCATGCACTTGTAGATCTACCAAAATGTGGAAGCTCCACATTGCCAGAGAGATGCCTGCCAAATGGATGGTCATGGTTTCACCGGAGTCCTGACCGAGGCCAAAGTGACATTGCAATTAATGTAGTTGGAAGACCTCAAAAGTGAAATTTTTGGGCATCGCTTTACCATTGGCTCCAGCCCATTGTTCTCAATAACAGTTTGTTCTCAATAACAGTTTTACTCTCATCTTGAGCTAGCCACACAGCATAAGCTCAAACAAAATGGCTACAGGACTTTTACAAATCCTTTTGTGCAACAATGAACCAGATGGTTGCATGAATATTTGTAACAGTAGCAATCACCTATTGGGATAAGAAGCAAAGCAGAAGGAGTGGAGCAGTCAAAGCTGGTAGTGATGGCAGTCTCTTTAGAAACAATGGCATAAATGAGGGGTGGGATATAGGGAGCATTTCCCGCACTGATACTATGCCCCCGGTGAGCCACACTGCTGAAAAACCACCCAGTAAAATGCCAGAAATGAATCTGAAAACAACTTGCAATTTGGACTGTTTTTCTTTGTTGAAGTTGCAGGGTGGAAGACTTCAGGAATTGCCTTCAGGAATGGCTTTTAATAAAAACTGAGTAATTTTCTTTGCAAAATTTATTTGTACATTTAGAAGGTCTGCAAAAAGTCAGAAATGGCTTTTTCTTTCTTTCATTTCTTTTCTGATTTAAGGTATTCTGCACTCATGTCATCATCCTGAGAAATCTCCTGATATTGTTGTAAAGAGATACATTTTGTAAATGTTATTTATACTATCTAGATCAATATAAATTGTTTTGCCTTTACTCTGCCTGACTGACTTGCTCATCAAAACTTCCACGTATCTTACAAATTTGAAACCTGATACATGGGTTATTTAAGGTGCCTAGGTTAGTGGGACAATCTCTGAAAGCCTATTTGTACTACTATTTGTACTTGAAACTATGAGTCTCAAACTTGGAAGCAGGCAGGATGAACTACCAAGGTAGTGATTCAGTATGGTTCTCTTTCTTGCCACTCTGCTTGGATCATCATTTACAGTCAGCCCTCGGTATCCATCGATTCTTTATCCATGAATTCAACCATCCACAGCTTGAAAATATTCTCAAAAAATCTAAGCCCCCAAAGGGAAACCTTGATTTTGCCATTTATATAAGGAATACGATTTTACGGACATTAATGGGATTTAAGCATCCATGGATTTTTGTATCAAGGGCCTACTGTATTTCCCATTTGCTCACCTTCAAGCCCATTGGAACAATTTGTCCTCCCCTCTGGCTAAAACAATGGAATGTGATTCTGCCTGACTCCTGAAGCCAGTCAACATCATTCCAGAAACAGTGAAGCTATTCCACATCAGGACAAGAAGCACTCCTTCCAGTCTAGGAGAAAAGCAAATATCTTCGTAACCCAGAGCAAAAGACCTGCATGTGCCACTAATGGCCTGAACACACATAGGCTTGCATCTGTCGTGCTTTGTGTTTGGTAATAACCACAGCAGTTCACTCCTATGGGTTAAGCTGGAAGATGCATTTGTGGTATTGTGGTTATTTTCTGCCTTCAAATTGACTCCAGCTTATGGTGACCCTCTCATAAGGTTTTCTTGGCAAGATTGATTCAGATGGTGTTTGCCATTGTCTTCTTCTGAGATGGAGAGAGTGTGGTTGCTGCCACACAGCAGAAATAAATCAGTTTGACACCATGGCTCAAAGCTATAGAATTCTGAGATTTGTAGTTTGGTGGGGCACCAGAGCTCTCTTACAGGGAAGGCTAAATATCTCACAGAATTACACATCTCAGAATTAACTCATGGTAGTTTAATTGGTGTCAAATTGCTTTATTTCTGCAATGTGGAAACACTCTGTGACTTGGCCTAGGTCATCTAGTGTATTTCCATGGATAAGTGGGGATCTTAACTGTGGGTCCTCAGTAGTCAAATCACAGAATCATAATGACTTTGGTATCTAGCAGTCCCCAAATCCCCTCCATCACAAACTAGCTCCATAGACTACATCACTTTATGTCAATGCAAATAGTCCTTTAAAAGGATGAACCAATTAGTGAAACTAAAATATTTATTTCCTCCTCCCTGTCCACACTCCAAAACACATACATGAGGAGGAGTCTAGAAAACAGTTGGATATATATGAATTAAGTTATTTGTTTTATTAAATTTATAGTCCACCTTTTTGCCAAAACAGTCATTTCAACTCAGCTAACAGTACAATGATTCTGAACCAAAAATATACCCCCAAAACCCAATGAACACAATTGAAAATGCAACGATAATGATGATGATGATGATTGATGATGATGATGATGATGATAAAGCAAAATTAAATTATCTTCTTAGTAACACACAACTCTGTATTATGAGAGTCAGTATAGTGTAATGGTGGAGCTTTGGAGTAAGAACCTAGAAACCATGGTTTGAATCCCTGCTCAACCATCAAAATTGTCCTTGGTCAAGTTACACTCTCTTGTCTCAGAGTAAGGAAAAAGCAATACAAAACAAAACTCAACAAATTGTGCCAAGAAAACTATGTGATAGAGTTGACTTAGAGTCACCATAAGTCGGAAGAGACTTGAAGGTGTACAACAATGTGTTTAGCACTATTCAGAAATTATCTGGAATGAGTCTGAGATGTCAGAATCAAACTAAATCTCTCGTAAGTTGTGTGTATGAATTAATTTGTTATATTGGTTAAGGTAGTACAATTGAACCATGACTCTCCTAGACCGGCTGTTGAAGGACTATGGAGAGGCAATACGAGCAACAAAGAATTCGTTCTATGGTGCTCGTATTGCGTCCGCTGAGTCACGTCCGGCAGAGTTGTTCAGGGTGGTCAGGGAGTTAACACAGCTCCCTCCTGCCCTGAACCAGATCCTTGAACCTTCTAAGGCCTGCAGTGACCTTTTTAATGACTTTTTTGTGGATAAAACTTCTCGCATAAGCGAAGGTCTGAACGCCGACGTTAGTGCAGAACCTAGGGTAGAAGTGTCCAGAGCCTCCGCGGACTATGTTACACTGGATCAGTTTGAGTTGGTGAGTACCGATGATGTGGACAAGATCCTCGGAAGTGTTCGGAAAACAACCTGCTCTCTTGATCCCTGCCCCTCGTGGTTAGCGGCCCAGGGGGGACCGGTGGTAACGACATTGTTACACCGGATAATTAACACCTCTCTGAGGGATGGGCGATTTCCATCGGATCTTAAATTGGCCATTGTAAGACCGATCCTAAAGAAGCCCTCCCTCGACCCCCTGGTACATAATAATTATCGGCCTGTTTCGCTGCTACCATTCTTGGGGAAGGTGATCGAGAGGGCGGTTGCGATCCAGCTTCAGGCGGTCTTGGATGAAGCGGATTATCTGGACCCATTTCAAACTGGCTTCCGGGCGGGTCACGGGGTTGAGACGGCCATGGTCGCCTTGGTCGATGATCTCCGTCTGGGCATCGACAGGGGAAGCGTGTCCCTGTTGGTGCTCTTGGACATCTCAGCGGCTTTCGATACCATAGACCATGGTATCCTTCTGGGGCGCCTGGCTGAGGTGGGAATTGGGGGCACTGTGCTCCAGTGGTTCCGTTCCTACCTCTCCGGGAGGTCCCAGATGGTGCAGCTGGGGGACGTGTGCTCCAGCGAGCGGGCCCTTAAAACTGGGGTCCCTCAAGGAGCCATTCTGTCCCCCATGCTATTTAACATTTACATGAAACCGCTGGGAGAGATCATCCGGAGACATGGGGCGCGGGGTTATCAGTACGCTGATGACACCCAAATCATTTTCTCTATGTCTCCGACTGATGCAGTGACTGGGGATGGCGTCTCTCCTCTCGTGGCCTGTCTGGAGTCAGTAATGGGCTGGATGAGGGAAAACCGACTCAAACTTAATCCAGAGAAAACGGAGGTACTAGTGATAGGTCCCCCTGGTCCAGGAATGGCGGTGGTTCCACCTGTCCTGAATGGGGTCACGCTCCCCGTGAAGGACTCCGTGCGCAGTCTGGGGGTGCTTCTTGACTCGTCCCTCCACCTGACCGCTCAGGTGAATGTGACGGTCAAGAGTACCTGTTATCAGCTTCGGCTGATTCGCCAGCTGCGCCCATACCTGGCCCAGAGGGACCTTGAAACTGTTGTACATGCTCTGGTAACTTCGAGATTGGATTTCTGCAACGCACTCTACATGGGGCAACCCTTATACCAAACTCGGAAGCTGCAAGTAGTGCAGAACATGGCAGCACGGCTGGTCACTGGTGCTCCCAGGACCAGCCATATTACACCGGTGCTTAAAGATCTCCATTGGCTGCCTATTCGCTTCCGAGCTCAATATAAGGTGTTGGTTATCACCTATATAGCCCTAAATGGCTTGGGCCCAGGATTCCTGAAGGACCGTCTCTCCCCGTACATTCCGCCTCGCACCCTCAGAACATCTGGGCAGCAACTCCTGAAGGTGCCTGGGGCAAGGTTGGCCGCTACGGCCAGAAGATCCTTCTCCACAGCTGCCCCAGCCCTTTGGAACACGCTGCCCATAGAGCTCCGCTCATCTACCACCCTGGCCCAATTTAGGAAGGGACTTAAAACCTTCCTATTTAATCAGGCATTCCCCGACTAAACATCCTGTGGGCCTCCCTCCTCTCTCGTGGCCGTGAGGTTGGGCTAAGGGGTCTTTTATTGTTTTTATGAACTGCTGTTGTTTTAATCTGTTTTTAAATTGTATACTGCTGCACTAAGGTGCATTTTGTAAGCCGCCCTGATCTATTTGGAAGGGCGGGGTATAAATAAAAATTTTATTTATTATTATTATTAACCCCTAGATCCACAGGCTTGCCATCCGCAGATTGGAAGCCCTGTTGTCCCGAATTGCCATGCTTGCATGCAGCTATGCTAGCAGATATGCACCATTATTAGGGTGAATGGGACTTGAGCTCCCACATTTTTTTGTATCCACAGGGGGGTTCAGTAGAGATCCCCCATGGATACTGAGGTTCTGTTGTAGTTTGGAAGTTTTAAGTGTGTACAGCTTTTGTTGTTGGAGAATGATAGGGTGTGAAGGGAAGACTGTTTCCTGTTACCGCAATGTGCAGATGTCTGGGGGAAGATTACTTTGCTTCTTTGATCAGAACTTTCTCAGGGAAAGGGAAGACAGAGGCAAGACTGAAAGTTACAAAGGGCTAGAGAGGGCAGATGTGTTTAAATTTGTAAATGAATCAAAATGAAGCATGCAAAATGTTAGGGCAGGAAATCGTTAATTTTATGCCATCGTTTGTGCATGGTGGCACCTCTGTGTACAAACTTATTACTGCTAACACTTATGGTTACTAGAATAAAGATCTTGCTCTTTGAAATACAGAAGGCTGGCTCTCTGAACTGTGTGTGTGGGAGGGGAGGAAGGCAATTCTTAACAGAAAATAAGAGCAGAAGCTCTTTGTCATACATAAGTCTTATAGTTTTCTCCAAACATTTGCCCATTATATATCTTTTAGACATTTTTGTAGAACTTTCCTTACATATTGTTGCAGATTAAAAGCCATTTGACTCATTTCTCAAGTTTCCTTGCAGGCACTTTGGTAGGTGGAAATCGACTTCTCAGTTCCTTCTCTTGATCCTGGAGGGAAAGCACACAGTTCGTCTTGGTGCAACCTGCTAGAGTTACTGTCATCAGCACTCTGGTATAGAAGACTCCACATCTTTGACAAGGATGACAGCATCAGAGTGGAAGTCTTCAATGTGTGCGTGGCTGGCACCAAACATAATGCTTGCTAGAAGCAAAATCGAGCAAAGGGTGGAAATGTCAGAAGAAACCAAATCTTTATTAGATTAGAAGTATGGGAAGGAGGGAAGAATACTGGAAAATCCTGGATCGTTGACTCTTGCCTTGACTGAAGTTTTAAAAATCTAAAACTTTATTTCCATCAGTGCTTTCAAATATATACCAAATTTCACTTTGGGATGAATTATATGCAGTTTCTTATAGAGAGTACGGTAGGTGGATGGATAGATAGATACATAGACAGAATAATTCATTGAAAACAGAGAGAGTATATTAAACATAGAGAAATTATGAAAAATTAAACATTTAGTGGTGCCTATAATTATTATGGTATATAGTGATATTTTAAAATTAACCTTCTTGCACCTAATTATCATGCCCTTGGCTGTAACTAGGGCTAAATTCATGTAACTGAAAAGTCCCTTGTTTATTGTTATTATAGACTAGAAAACTGCGCCAAAGCTAACAAAATTAAATTCAACACAGAAAAATGTAAGGTACTGCACTTAAGGCAGAAAAATGAAATGCATAGATATAGAATGGGGTACACCTGGCTGAACATGTGAAAGGGATCTAGGAGTCCAAGTAGAGCACAGATTGAACATAAATATCAGAATAAAACAGAATAAAAAGGCTTCTGCCTGCCAACAGAAGGATGGAAAGGACACAACTCTGTCAGAAGGATGTTTGAGAGTCTGGGGCAGCCACTGAGCAAGCCCTATTTTTGTATCCCCACCTGCCATGCTTGTGAAGGGGATGGGGCAGAAAAAAGGGACTTCTGTTTGGGCAAAATTCAGTTGTTAGTCCTAACCAGTTGAAAACCATTGAATCAAGGGCACCTTGATAAGTCAACATAAATGTTAATTTCATTGATTTAAAGGGGCTACTCAGTTGGACCTAACAATTTGATTTGTAACTTTGCTTTCATAAAAGATTCACTAGAAAATCAGGTTTTGGAGTCAAAGGCTGTATCTGCACTGCAGAATTAATGCAGTTTGACACTGCTTTAACTGCCATGGCTCAATGTTATCCAATTCTGGGATTTGTATTTTTATGAGATATTTAGTCTTCCCTGTCAGAGGGCTCTGGTGCCACAACAAACTATAAATCCCAAGATTCCATAGGATGTAGCCATGGCAGTTAAGCAGTGTCAAACTGCATTATTTCTGAAGTGTGGCAGCAGCCAAATAATATATCCATCTATTTTAGATATTCATTTATCAAAGTTGTTAGTTATGTAATTTCAGTTAGGGAGGATTTCCCAAGAAATATTTGTTTGAAATCCCTTTGCAATATTTTCAGCATCAGCCATGACCATCACCACCACATCCCCCCCCCCCAAAATAGAGAGAAAGAAAAAGACTCCACCTTTTAAATTGTCTCTTCAGCTTTTGTTTTATTTAAAGCTGCACTGGGTGAAAAATGATATTTTTTAAAAGTGGGATATATAGCTCTGACGTCCAGATTAATATAATATATTTGTGGTATTAAACTGAGGGGAAAATGTGTTATTTTTGTTAGTTTTTAGTGCATGGGAGAGATGTGTTAAAGCTTATTTTTTCATAGTTTTCCAGTGCTTTGCCTTTCAATAAACAAGGAGACTTTTTAGAAGGGATTTTACCATATACGTTTTTTCAAGCAAAGATATCTGAATTGGATCCTTCACTGGAAGTTGACCAGTGTCGACTGGTGTCTAGGGATTAGGGTGATTCAGTAGACAAATAATTGCCTCTTAGCCTTTGAAATCCTGTACTGTAACACAGCTGCTGACTAAACTGGCTGAAGATCATTCAGATAACCATTGTCCTTATTATAAAATACGTACTGCCAGAATCAGTATTCCATTGGAAAGAATATTTTTCAACGTCCACTCTACAAAACTCCAGCATAGCAAAAAATGTAAAATAAACACAAAAAATGGAATCTGAACTTCAGCATACAATGGACTCCTAGCACCAGGTTTTTGTATATGAGCCTAAAGGGACCCTAGACTGCCCCCCCCCCCCCAAAAAAAAGAAAGAAAGAAAGAAAAAAAAGTGAGCCATATCATAAGTCACTCATTGAGAGTGTCGGGTTGTTGTTCTTTAATTGCCCCAGCTCTTACCTCGGGCCGTTGCCTCACCTTAGGCTGAATGGAATGAGAAGCTCCAGCTTGTCAAGGCGTATTACTTATTCACTACCCCATCACACCTTTGACACATCTGTCAGTTTTTATACAAGAGCCAGAATGAGCAAGGATGTAGACCCTTCCTTCAGTACACTGGAGGGCAGTCCTTTTTAACCACACCCTAAAGGCTGACATGACAGGGTGCAGCTACAATGACAGCGGATCAGCAGGAAGATAGGATTTTGCCTGCCTCTATCACACTATACTTCTAGATGGCTTTGTATTTAGCCCAGATAATTTTGTCACAAAGATCTGTAGTTTTATTTTCATAAACCACCAGTTTTCCCCTTGGGGAAAAATGGATTGAAAGAATTAACATCAATATTTGTACTGAATCTGGGCGCATTCAATTTTTTTGTTTTTAATTGCCTTACTGCTGGATGTGGAGAAATGGCTGTTTTTTTCAAATAGAAACAGAGATTTGTATTAATGTTTTTAAAAATACTAAAACTCTAGAGAGAAAACATTGAGAGGTATATTTTACATGTTTACTATCCTAATTAAATCATGGGGACTTGCTCATGTATAGAACTGGAGCCAAGGTAATCAGGTTCAAAAACTGTGTGATCAATCCATTGTCATATTTTGCCAAATGTTATACTTCCTGTTGTTGTTTGCCTTCAAGTCATTTCTGACATGGTGACCATTAGGCAAAGCTATTACAGGGTTTTCTTGGCAAGATTTGTTCAGAGGGGGTTTGCCATTGCCTTCCTCTGAGGTTGAGAAACTGTAGTTTGTCCAAGATCACCCATTGGCTACCATGGCTGAGCAGCAAATCAGATCCTTGCCTCCAGACCCGTAATCCAACAATCAAACCACTACATTATGCTGGCTCTGAATGATACACTTAGAATCATAGAATCATAGAATAATAGAGTTGGAAGAGACCACAAGGGCCATCCAGTCCAACCTCCTGCCATGCAGGAAATCTAAATCAAAGCATTCAAAAACAGATGGCCATCCAGCCTCTGTTTAAAGACCTCCAAGGAAGGAGACTCCACCACACTCCAAGAGAGTCTGTTCCACTGTCGAACTGCCCTTACTGTCAGGAAGTTCCTCCTAATGTTCAGGTGGAATCTCTTTTCCTGGAGTTTGCATGCATTGTTCCGGGTTCTGTTCCTTCAAATATTTAAACAGGGCTATCATATCACCTCTTAACCTTCTCTTCTCCAGGCTAAACATCCCCAGATCCTTAAGTTGTTTCTCACAGGGCATGGTTTCTCGGCCCTTCACCATTTTAGTTGCCCTCCTTTGAACACACTCCAGTTTCTCAACATGCTTTTTAAATTGTGGTACCCAGAACAACAATCGAAGTGCGGCCTCACTAGAGCAGAATAGAGTGGCACTATTACTTCCCTTGATCTAGACACTATACTTCTATTAATGCATCCTAAAATCGCATTGGCCTTTTTAGCTGCCGCATCGCACTGTTACCTCATGTTCAACTTGTGGTCTACTTGGACTTCTATATCCCTCTCACATGTAGTCTCATTCAGCCAGGTGTCACCCATTCTATATCTGTGCATTTCATTTTTCCGCCCTAAGTGCAGTACCTTACATTTCTCCGTGTTGAAATTCATGTTGTTAGCTTTGGCCCAGATTTCTAATCTATCAAGGTCATTTTGAATTTTGATCCTGTCCTCTGGGGTATTAGCTACTCCTCCTAGTTTGGTGTCATCTGTAAATTTGATAAGTATGCCCCCAATTCTGTAATCCAAGTCATTGATAAAGATGTTGAATAGCACTGGGCCCAGGAAGAACCCTGTGGGACCCCACTGGTCTCTTCTCTCCAGGATGGAAAGGAGCCATTGTTGAGCACCTTTGGGTTCGGCCGGTCAACCAATTACCAATCCATATAACAGTTACCTTGTCTAGCCCTCATTTCACTAGCTTTTTTGCAAGAATGTCATAGGTAACCCTTTCAAAGGCCTTACTGAAATCAAGGTATACTATATCCATAGCATTCCCTTCATCTACCAAGCTGGTAATTTTATAAAAAAAAAAAAGAGAGAGAGAGAGAGCGAGAGAGAGAGAGAGAGATTAGATCTGTCTGGCATGACTTGTTTCTCTGAAACCCATGTTGACTTTTTGTGATTATGGCATTGCCTTCTAGATGTTCACAGACTCTCTGTTTAATGATCTGCTCTAGAATCTTTCCTGGTATTAGCACCTTGTAAAATAAAATGGCAGGTAATTGGAAAAGGAAAAAGATTAGCAATTTACAGATCCAACAGCACATTCCTATGGAGAAATAAAGCACATACTTTGTAGGTATTAGGCCATAGGTTAATTCCTGAGACTTCCAGTTTAATGGATCAGCTGTGAGGTGCCCTAAAAGAGCTCTACCTAAGGGGCTATGCAGACAGCACTGAGGGGGCACTTTTCAGTCACTTCTATTACAACCAGATTGGGGCCATGGCAACCACACGCCACAGCCCCAATCTGGCCTTTCCAGGGCATAAAAAGGAGCTGCAAAAAACGTGACACTGCCGTGACACTGTGCAACATGCAGTGTAGCATGCCACCCTGGGGGTGGAGCTGGGGCATGTTATATGGATGCTACACCCCAGCTCTGCCCCCAACTTGGCCGTTAAGACCAGTCTGCACAGGGCCTAAGACTCCAGGAAAATCATGCTAGGTGACCTAGATTCCATTTCCTAGATTCTAGAGTAAACAATGTTAGGGTAGATGGACAGGTAGTCTAATCTCTTATAAAATAGCTTTCCATGTTCTTAACATCATAAGATTTGAGAGTTTTCTCAACTACGTTTCCTTCAACCCTTGCAGGAAATGATACACTAGTTTGGGTGTCAGTGAACAATGTTCTTGGATGTTATGATAATATCTAGAAAACTGGTCCCACTCAAGCTTTGAAGGTCAAGGAAGCCACTCCTGTCCTCTCCCCCCCCCCCATCAACCAATGCAACAACAACTCCCCAGAACTACACTGAGAGTGAGTAGAAAAATCCGTTGGGGAGTTAAAACAAAGGGAAATCTATTGAGGGGCATACTTTGTTTTAAAAGGTAGTCACTACTCTCAGGCCATGTCTGCATAGACCAAAAGCCCCATCCTCCCTCCCCATTCTAGTATTGTCCTATTTGGACAATGCATGCCCCAGCCCCATTTCTGGTGTGAACAGTATGGACACCATCTGGCATGTTCAGTACAAAAACCAGAGTATAATACTATTAACCTGCATTAAAATAAGTCACCTCTTGAGCCAGAGCCTCCTGTTGCTGTGCTGGAGTGGCTGTCTGCACCAATGTCCCACTGAACCATCCTAGTGTGGGTTCTGAGGACCAGGTAACAGGGGGGAGGTTGAGGCAGTTCCAAGTCCAGAATGCTCTAGGGTACCCTGGAGTATCCTGGTCAGCACAGAGAAGGCCTCTGAGACTTCCAGGAACAACACTGCTTTGTTGTTTGCTGAATACTTTTTGGCAGGGGCCATGTGGGTGTCACATAAAAGGATGGGAAGTGGTATGCAATCAACAAATTATGAAACTGCCATTTCTGGTCTTGGTGGTAAACCATGATTCATTGTTGGGTCACAAACTGATCCAAAGTTAGCTACTATCACACCAGTACTACCATGATGGTACCAGTTAAAATATGTATAAAATGTTACTTGTGGTAAAAACTAAGAACTGGGCCACCAAATACATACCTAGGTTATGGAATATCTTATCTCTAAAAAAGCTCAATGTCCACTGTGATGATCTTACAAGCTTATTTTAAGACATGTAGTGTGGGAGGTGCTGGTGAAGAAATTCATTGGCTTTATATTTCTATAGAGAAGAAAAATATACTCCACACTTCATAAGACTGCCAGAAGAATGGGGTAAAATTGCTTTCAAAGTCTGGACATATCCAAGGCATTTTAAAAGGTATGCATAACTAAAAAGGCAGTCCCTTGGAAAATATGGGTAAAGATGCTTTAATCAAATGAAAATGCATACAAAATGCATACATTGAGAAAATGGACCCCACAGTAAGGACATTCTGGAAAAAATCAGTGCCCAAATAATACAGAGGGAGTTGTGCATGGATTGGGATAGGGGCATCTTGACAACCAATATGGCACAAGGAACATAACAAAAACACCTGTTGGATTAGGAGAACACAAGAATGACTCAGACAATATTTTAACACAGTGGTGGTGAAAGTGTAGGCCTAGGGTTACATACAGCCTCCCGGTTCATTTTTGCAGACCCCAAAACTACCAGGGTCATATTTTTGCTCCAAGGTCCCTTGAGTGTTATGAAGTAGAAATGGGGGCAATGTTGCCACCATTTAGGTCCCCTGGGATATTTTAGGTCCAGGAGGGGCAAGGAAGTGGTGTAGAATTAGAAAGTTCCTGTTGTAAAAGTAACTGTGTATGTTTTAAATTTTATATTTGTAATTTTTTATATTTTTTTACGATTTTAATTGTATGGTTTTAATTGTTGTTTTAATCAGTTTTACATATGTTGTTAGCCACCTTGGGTCCCACTTTGGGAGAAAGGCGGGATATAAATAAATAAATAAATAAATAAATAAAAGTGATCTCTCTTGAGGCTAAAGTCATTGTTAAATTTCTCTGTTACCATTGGCTTGAGGGGGCAGTGCTATTTCCATTTTTTGTTTCAGACATGGAAATGTCTCAAAATGTCTCCATCAGTGCAAACTCTCAAAATGCAACATTACACATGCATTACAACAAAATGAAGAAAGAACTGTAGCCTGGCACATTTCTATTAGTGTTTAAGCGCAAGATCTGGCATGCTTAAATTTCAAAATACAACTTAACTTGGCTTGTCTGGAATGCAATCACATACATTTAGCTAATACTGAAAAGCTTGGCTTAATCTAGGCCCAAGCATTTTATAAAGCATATAAAATCATTTTTTTAAAAAAAAGCAGGATGCTATTATGCAGTTTCTAGATGATTTAAATCATATCTTTCATTCCCCCTCCTCCTCTCCTGCCTTGCTTTCTTCCTTGTTAGCTATTTAAATCAGCAGTTTTAAAGCTCCAGTTCACCAAAAAATGCTAATGCTCATTGCTCTTCAATTGTAATTCAAATTGCTCCATGCAGCCTCCAGCATGCATTGAAAGAGAAGAATCGAAGCTCGCCAATTGGAATGCTGGAGATCACAGATGCTCTACAATTTTATTTTGTTTTTAAAGCACTGATGGAGGAGAGGTGGCAAGGAAAACCAGTTTGGCTAGTCCAAATTTTGCTGCTCTGCCCCCCCTTGGTTTTGGTGAGGTTGGCCCATGTCACTCTATGTCTGCAAGAGTTCTGTCTCACCCCCCCTCCTGCCTGCCCTCTCTCCGCCCTGCTTTCCAACATGGTCAGAGAAGCAGCACTCCGTCACCTGGAGTGAAGGCTGACAGGAATGAACACGGGCAGGAAGCAGCGTGACACACACATTGCCATGCATGACTGACCAAGAGCCATCAACAGCAATTAAACATTGCGAGCTCGGGATCTTTTTGGACAGGTTCAAGTTTGCTGGCACTGCTGTGATTAGATGTTTTGCACAGTTTCCCTTGTAGTCAGTATATGACATGTTCCTTCTCGCTTGCTCTTTTCTGATGTGTGTGTCCGTGTGCATCTGTGCATCTTGCTTTGTTCTAGCCTAAGCACATCTTTGATGCAATCCTTGGGACTTTATCATCGGGTAATTGTGAATGCCATTGGTGAGGAAGATTACAACCAGACAAGAATTTCAAAGCCTCAACCAGTAAATGTCTGCCTGATGCTTAATGGAAATGGCTCAACAAATCTTAGATTATTTTCACTGGAGCCACGAAGACCTGCCTTGGAGCATCTGTTATGCTGTTTGGACATTGCAACTTATATCAATGTTGTTAATGTAGAAGAGAAGCTGAATGTTCATTTTTTTTTTAAAATGTAGGCTTAATATTTTACAACTAGAAAAGTAGATTTCCAGCTAGAGTTGGAGTTATAAAAGGTGTGATAGAGATTCTCTATTATTCATTTCCTGGTTGAAAAATGGGCTTCCTGACTGTTGCGAAGCCTTGTCAATAGTAATAGCAGAGCACCAAGAATTTTATGCAATTTTCTACATTAATCAAACTTCCTGTAATGTTCAAGAAGATTTTTTGTGTGCAGAGAAACATTTTTTTAAATACAAAAATGAATTTTCTATACAGAAAACTACAGAGAAAGTGACAGTAATTACATTTATTTGTCCTTGAATGTGAGGAAGAAGTAATGGAGGAATCACATCCCTAAACTATGATCTGTTACACCAGAGAAAGTTCTCTGCTCTTTTTTACAGCCAGTGTTATGATGTACTTGGCAAAGAATGATGAGTCAAAACACACCCAGGTGGTATATGAGAACACCAATGGCTTTAGTACAAAGAACAAATGCTTACATGTTTAACAGTCTACTCTTAAACCAAACAGCAAATATTATTAGAACTATATAGAAACTATCCAAGTAGAATACAATATTCATGTTATAGTAGATACATGTTATAGTAGAAAGTAAATACAATATCCATGTTACAGTGTCAGGAAGCTGGGGGTTCTGATGGGTTTTAAAAGTGTTAATGGAGAAGAGGTTGCAAAGAAAACCAGTTTGAGGATAGTGGTAAATTGCTTCAGGATGGAATGAACAGAGGACAAAATCTAAGTTTCCAAATCTAAGTGCATAATCAAGTATTTGAAAGGACCGAATAATACAGACTCCCTTGGAGATCATAACATCTGGATGTAGAAGGGGCAGGGTCATTTGTCTGAATTTATGTTTGCATTAGAAGTCCAATGTGCTTGATCAATGTGCCAGATGTAAAGGGATCAATTGATACCTAAGTATACAGTTGGCCCTCCGTATCCAAGCATTTAACAATCTAAAGTTTACACACACACACACACACTCTCTCTCTCTCTGCAAAAAGTAAATCTTGATTTCACATTTTATATAAGGAACATTTTACTTAATGGGAATTCAGGATCCATGGATTTTGCTATACACAGGGGGAACCAAACCCCAGCAAGTAGCAATAGCAGCTTCATTTATATACCACTTCATATCATCTAAACAGTTTCTAAGTGGTTTACAACTGTAAGCTAATTTCCCCTACCAAGCTGGGTACTCATTTTAGCGACCTCGGGAGTCTATAAGCCTGAGTCGAGCCTGAGGTCCTGGCTGGTAGTGAACTTTCAGCTTTATGGTTTGTGATTGAATACAGGTATTTAACCGCTGCACACCAAGGGCCCACTGTACTTAAATAAATATTTCCCTACACCTATGCATGCATGCATATATACAAGTCATTCCTCCATATTTACTGGGGTTAGGGGTCCAGGACCCCCATGACTGTGGGGGTCATAACTAACAAAAACACTATGTTTTTACCTGAGGCAACATCTCTCTAGGAATCTCTAGGTCCTCCAATGCAACTTTGTGGTCAATATCTGCCAGACAATGATCATAGAATTGTGCTGGAGGAGCTAGAAATACCTAGTGGAATGTTCCCTGTAGAAATCTCTAGGTCCTTCAATGTGACTTTTTGGTTAAAGATGACCATAGAGGTGTGCTGGGGGACCTAAAGATTCCTATAGAGAATAAAAGCCATGAATAATCAAATCCGCAAAAGTCAAAGCCACAAATGTGGAGGGGCAAGTGTACATACATATTTATGCCTACCTATAGCATTGTCAGTGCTATAGGTAGGCATAGCCTGAAAAGATACAGCTGAGAAAGGCTCGTCTAGAGTTGCTGACAGTCATTGTAGAAAGAGGATAGCTGTGCATCTATCCTATGGACATCTATGTAACAATAATAATAAAAAAAATTATTTATATCCCGCCCCTCTACAAAGTGCAATCGGGGTGGCTTACAAAGATTAAAAAATATACAATCCCAAACCCTCACCCCGCTCAAAATACTATTAAACAATGTAAGAATTAAAACATACTTAAAAATTAATACAATAAGAATAGACCATGACTGAGGTGAGGCTGGAGTTCAGCAGTTAGATTTCTTCTAGTGGCCGGGAACTATTCAGGAAAGGCCTGCCGGAAGAGATCCATCTTTATAGCTTTTTAAAAAGCTGTTTAGGGTAATATGACGGATCTCGTCCAGCAGGCCATTTCACAATCTGGGCACGATTGCTGAGAAGGTCCTCTCGGAGGTTGTGGACAGCCTTGTTTTATAAGGCTGTAACAAATTTCTCCCTGAGGATCTAAATGTGAGGAGAGGATTATATGGAAAGAGGTGTTCCCGAACATAGGTTGGACCCAAGCCATTTAGGGTTTTAAAGGTAATAACCAACTGTAGCAGAGCAGAGGCTGGTATTGGGAGAGTTGGGGGAGGTGAGAGTGATCAGGTGCAGGAGATAAGGGGGAAGGGCCCAGGGGAGGGGCCAGAGGGGAGAGAGGTGGAGCCGAGGAGAGAGATAAAAAGGCAGGAAGAGACTTGCGCGGGGAGAGGAGGAAAACGCGGAAGAGGAGGACGCGGGGAGGCGGTCGAGTTAGGGAGAGTGACGGTAACTCGCAGCCCCCCCACAGGGCCGGAAGGCCCGTGTCCTTGCAGACTAAGTCAAGCCCTAGGCCTCTGGGACCCCACGAGGCCCTCTGGCTAAGAGATCCCCAAGAGGAGGGAGACTTCTCATATCCAGATGAAGGGAACTGGAGACGAAGGGACCCTGGAGGGATAGAGAACGAGTGGTGGGACGACAAAGGGAGCTGTTGGGAACAAGAACCAGAGCCCCAGGACTGGGAGAAATCCGAAAGGGAGCCCCTGGAGAAGCATTTTGGCGGTCGCTCTACTCGAGGTAGCCCGGCGGCCAAAGATGCCTGAGAAGTTTCCCAGGCCTGAGGAGAGAGGCTGGTCTTTTTGTTTGTTCTGGACTGAGACTGTTGTTTATGTTCACTTGAGCACTGTTGAGTTACTTGTTGCCATTAAAGAAGCCACAGTTACTGCAACACCTGTCTTGGAAAGTTTGTTTCCCGCGTGCTTGGATAGGGGGAGAGGGCCTCTGCTTCCGCCATGCAGCCCGCCGCTCCAGCTCCGCCCACACCAACACCTTGTACTGGGCCTGGAAACTAATGGGCAGCCAGTGGAGTGATCTTAAGATTGGTGTTATATGGTCTCTTCTGGATGTAGCAGAGACCAGTCTGGCTACCATGTTCTGAACTAATTGAAGTTTCTGGACCAAGCACGAGGGTAGCCCCATGTAGAGTGCATTGCAGAAATCAAGGTGTGAGGTAACCAGCACGTATACTACGGTCTCAAGGTCCTTGACTTCCAGGAAAGGGCACAGCTGGCATATCGGCCAAAGCTGATAACAGGCACTCCTGCCCGTCGCATTGACCTGATTTGTCATGTGAAATGATGGATCTAGGAGCAGCCCCAGACTGCGAACACAGACCTTTGAGGAGAGTGTGACCCGTGCCAGAAATGGAGGTTGTAACCCGATATCTGGGTTCGGAGCTGATACTGTAAGTACCTCTGTTTTGTCTGGATTCAGCTTCAGTTTGTTTTCCCTTATCCAATCCATTATTGCTTTAAGACAGTCATTGATTGGAGAGATGCCATCTGAAGTCAAAGCTGATGACCAAGACATGGAGAAATATATCTGGGTGTCATCAGTGTACTGATAACATTCCACCCCATGCCTCTGGATGATCTCTCCCAGCGGCTTCATGTATATGTTGAAAAGCATCGGGGCCAAAATCGTCGGCAAGATCCTTCCTTGCCAAGAAACTGTCCCCGAGGACCACCCTGTGGAATCTGCCCAAGAGGAAGGAACGAAACCACTGAAATGCAGTGCCTCCTATTCCTAACCTTCTCAGGTGACTCAAGATGATGTCATGATCTATAGTGTCAAATGCCACTGAGAGGTCCAGTAGCACCAGCAGGGTCACACTACCCCTGTCGATGCCCAGACGAAGGTCATCAGCCAGAGCAACCATGGCAGTCTCAACTCCAAATCCTGTCCTAAAGCCAGTTTGAAATGGATCTAGATAATCGGTTTCATCCAAGACAGCTTGGAGTTGAAGAGCAACCGCCCTCTTGATGACCTTGCTCAAAAATGGTAGTAAAGAGACTGGCCTGCAGTTCTTCATATATAGGGGGTCAAGAGAAGGTTTTTTCAGGAGCAGCCTATCCATCACTTCCTTCAAACAAGATGGAACATGACCCTCCCTAAGGGATGCATTGATGATATCCATTAAGAATATCCTCAAGGCATCACTCCCCTGGAAGTCCAGCCACAAAGGGCAAGGGTCAAGAGAGGGCAACTTGTTTTCCTCACTCTTCCAAGGAGCTTGTCCATGTCATCAGTACTTACAGATTGAAATTGATCCAGTATAACTACATCACCAGAGTTGCTGGACACCTCCTGGGCACATGTACACACTTTACCTGTGAAATTTAATATTTTAGGAAAGTCAGTTATCATGTAATCTTGTTCTCTAGAGCCAGAATGAAAACAAAACTCTTGGTAGATGAGAAAGTGAAAGAGTTCATGGCATATTTTTTTACTGAGCATTCACATTTATGAAGCCAAATTTTATGCAACCTTTTAAAAATAATTATTCAAATTACACTTGCTGCTGCCTTACTAACTGAATTTGAAAAAGCTTAACTGTTGGTTGGGTTGTTTGTGTCTTTTTGACCTGTAAGCCTGCACTTCTATGATTGCACTGTGTATTCTTTGTCTGACAAATGGAGAAAAGAGACTAGTTTTGTGCAGAGGGTTCTTGTGCAAATTCTGTGGAAACTGACAGAGAAAATGGGCTTGTCATTTCACACCAGCTCAGGAAGTGAAAAACTTCACAATGGTTGTCTATTTTTGACAGGGTGTCTTGCTATGCCAAGGATGAAGTCTCATCATGGGAGATTGTTCCCAAACATGCTTCTTGCAAATATTCAAAGACAGAGACAGACAGACCGTGTATATATGCCTTCAAGTCATCTATGGACTTATGGCAACCCCATGAATTTCTTAACATTTTCTGAGGTAAGAAATACTCAGAGGTGGTTTTTCCAGTTCCTCTGAAACCTAGCCTATATCACCTGCTATTATGGTAGTCTCCCATCCACGTACTAACCAGGGCTGACCCAGCTTAGCTTTCAAGATTAGACAGGAACTAGTGCCTTTATGGTATTTTGGCAGAGGGAGTGGAAGATAGAGAGAGGGAAGGAGGCATTTCTAAGAGGTGAAGTTCCTTTACAGTATAATGCAATCTATAAGTAGCTGTGTGGCACAGGGAGGAGAGAAATTATAATTTTACAAGGATATATACAAGTAAGTGATGCTAGGGTATTAACAAACATTTGCTAGTCAATGACAATCTGTTTATACAGAGTGCTCAGAAAAGACTACAGTACAGGAACTTTGAGATTTTCTGAGCATAAGAAGAGGATAATAAAGGATAACTTATTTACTAGAAATGAAACCTTATAACCTCTGATGGTCTGATTCATATAACCGGCTGTGCTTTGGTGGCTGGCAAGGATGGTCATCCCATGCTTTTTTAAGGTTTGAGGGCCACAGTGTCACATAAAATAGCTCTTCTACTTTAAAATGATGCTAAGCTGAGATATGGCAGAGCAGCAGAAACAGTACTTCCTACCCCTGAGTGTTCTTGGAGTGTTTTTCCTTCCACTCAGAAGTCTATTGTAAATTGCTGTTGTGTGCCTTCAAGTCGTTTCCAACTTATGGTGATGCTCTCATGGGGGTTTCTTGGCAACATTTGTTCAGAGAGAATTTGCCTTTGTCTTCCTCTGAGGCTGAAAATGTGTGACTGGCCCAAGATCACCCAGTAGGATTTCATGGCTGAATGGGGATTCGAATCTTGGTCTCCAAAGTCAAAGTGCAATGATGAAACAACTACACTTCCAAAAAGCCTGTAAGAAATACAGGAACACAAGAATCATCTGATGTGAAATGATACAATTGTTTCATTGAATTCGATTGTTTGATTTAATTACATCTGGAGAACAGTTCGACAAAAACTGAAACAAAGAAAGATATTTGGAAACTTGGTTATCAAGTGTCGAATCTTGATTACACATTTTTAGACTTCACACAACCATTTTCTTAAACAGGTTTATGGAGCTCCTTGGTAGAGCTCTCATAAAGCTATGAAGTAACGAATGAAAAATAACAAAAGGACTGATTGGGTTTTTTAAAAAAAGAAAAAGCCAGAACATTGCTACTTTCACATTTTTAACCAAAAAAGATAAATATTAGCTCCTCCCATGATGAGTAATATTTTGCTCATTATTTAATAACAACGGGTAAATGCTATTTGGGCAGATTGGGGGGGGCTGATCGTCAAAATTTCTCAATAAAAAAGAGTGATTTTTTAAAAAATTGTTCAAAATATTTGACAGTAAAGCATTAGTTATCTGTAAAAGGAAATAATGAGTAGTCAGCATAGTTTGAGCACTAGACTATTACCCTGGAGACTCTGATTCAAATCCCTGCTGGGCCATGTAATCCCAGTGGGTCAACTTGGGCAAGTCACACTCTCTCAGCTTCAGAGGATGGCAATCGCAACCCCCCTCTGAAGAAACTTTCCTAGGCTGCATTCACACTACGAAATCACCTGATGTGGAACCAGGGTTATTTTTATGGCATTCACATTCCCTTCGACTGCACTCAGTGCACTTTGGGGGGGGGGGGCAAAAAAACACCCATTTAACCCAGTGCATAAGCATATGTTGCCTAAGACCAGCAAAAGAAGTAATTCATAGGCAAGAACTGGGAGACTTCCTTTTCAAATTTCAATCTAGTAATATGTCCTAGTGTTCTTCCAAAATGAAATCTGCAATCAAAATTGCTTTATAAAGTCTGGACATCATAGCACTGCATTGTACCCTCTGTTTGCAAGCAAAAGTGTTCTCTTTAAGTTTTAACATAGTGGAAGATATGAATTAAACAAAAAGTGGTGTTGGGAGCTTTCTCTAGATTTACAAAGCCTGGAGATGCAGACATGTGAGTGAGCTCATGTTACAATCAAATCTTCTGTGGACCTGAGCTGTTTCCTTTTTTATCACAACAGTTCAGTTCTTTAATTCACTAATATATCCACTTGATGTCACTATCACTGCCCAGTAGAACAGCATGCCAAAGGGTCAATGCTTTCTATACCAGTCAGTTTGCTGGACAGCAACCCATCTCCTGGAAGACTGGCATTTGGACACTATCTTACTGCTGTCCATTTTGTTCATTAGGCTGCACTTTGTTCTTCTACAGCATATTTCCCAATACTACAGATTATCAAGTGCTCCTGAAAACTGTCAGATGCCATGCTTCCATTGCAAACACACAAAGATGGAGCTGCTGGGCAGGGGTGGGGTGTGGGGAAAAGGTACAAGATTTCTAATTGGATAGTATGGCTATAAAGAACAGAATAGCAAAAGTTTAATGAACCAGTGAAACCACCTATTCTGCCCATTAGCACTTGATTACTATTGGGTCTGAAATGAGGGAAAGGGAAAGGGAAAAGTTTTTCTCTCTCACTACTTTTCCTTGGAGAGTTGATCTATACTTTTTTGCAGAATGAAGTGATATACTGAGGGGACAGAGTGATGGAATGCACCAATTCAGATGGTATATAGGTCATGTTATATTCTCCAGATCTGAAGCAAGAAAGAAACCCCACTCTATAGTTTTTTGTGGTTTTTTCAGGCTATGTGGCCAGGCTCTAGAAGAGTTTCTTCTTGACATTTCACCAGCATCTGTGGCTGGCATCCTGAGGACAGAATCAAAATTCAAAATGACCTTGATAGATTAGAAAACTGGGCCAAAGCTAACAAAATGAATTTCAACACGGAGAAATGTAAGGTATTGCGTTTAGGGTGGGAAAATGAAATGCACAGATACAGGATGGGCGACACCTGGCTGAACGAGACTACGTGTGAAAGGAATCTGGGAGTCCAAGCAGACCACAAATTGAACACGAGTTAACAGTGCGATGCGGCAGCTAACAAGGCCAATCTATGATTCTATGATTCTATTGCATTTTTTTTCTTTCTTTGCCAACGATGAGAAAGGTTGTGTATGGAATTTTCTGGCTCATGTGGAAAATAATTTGAGTGGCTTTGAACACTATGTAGAATCATGGAATCATAGAGTTGGAAGAGACCACAAGGGCCATCCAGTCCAACCCCCTGCCATGCAGGAACTCTCAGTCAAAGCATCCCTGACAGATGGCCATCCAGTCTCTGTTTAAAGACCTCCAAGAAAGGAGACTCCACCACACTTCGAGGGAGTTTGTTCCACTGTTGAACAGCCCTTACTGTCAGGCAGTTCCTTCTAATGTTGAGGTGGAATCTCTTTCCCTGCAGTTTGCATCCATTGCTCTGGGTCCTATTCTCTGGAGCAGCAGAAAACAAGCTTGCTCCCTCCTCGATATGGCATCCCTTTAAATATTTAAACAGGACTATCATAGCTCCTCTTAACCTTCTTCTCCAGGCCATGTACCAATGCAGTGGGTTGGGGGACACATTTGCGACTCCACTTCAGGAAACAAGTATCTTGGAATGGCCCTTTTTGGCAGAGAGGGTGCATTCAGAAATTGGATCTTCACTTCCAGAGCATTAAATTTGACATTTAGGAATTCTATCATACTCTGACACTTTATGATTTATCAGGCAGCTGCCCCTCTTGTTTTGATTTACCTGAATTTAAGTGTGAGGTTCTAACCCTGCCATTAGATAGACTGAGGCTGTTTGACTCCATTTTATCTGTCATGGCTTCATCCTATGGAATCCCAGATTTACATTTTGTTGTGACCCCAGAGCTCTCTAACAGAGAAGGTGAAATAACTCACAAAACTACAAATTCCAGAATTCTATAGCTTTCAGCGATGACAATTAAAGCAGTGTCAAATTGCACTAATTCTGCACTGTAGATGCAACTTGAGACAACTGCTCCAGCAGCATATTTTAGGTGCAATGAAAGGGGAGAATGATACTTATTATTTTAATTGTTGTGATTTTATTTTTATTTTCAGGCCTGAGAGACTGTCTCTCTGGAACAAAAATAGCTTGAGCCAACTTGCTGCTAAGTACTGTACCAGTAATCAGAGTCACCATAGCACCTTGGATTAGTCTGGTGAGTACTAATGTCTGTTTACTCTCATGCCTACACAGTCATTCCTTACAGCTTTCTCTTTGCACCTTTGTATTTCTCCCTGTACCCTTCATCTAAACAAAAATAATGTTTCCTTTCTGTTAGATGAATCCGACCAACTATTTCTTGCAATAGCTCTAGTGGGAAGTCAAATTTTGCCTTTTCAGTTACAGCAAAGATGGGGATCACTTATTTTTCCAGATGTTGCTAGATGGAAATCCCCAGAATTACTCACCATTGTCTATGTTGGGCTGCTGGGAGTTCCACCAAAACATCTGGCGGGTGCCTTACCTTTAGCTAGCCTGTGCCTTACCATTAGCTATGTTGTCTAGGTCTCCCGAGACATGAAGACCAATAATATCTGGTGGTTTGCATGAATATGATGCCTGTGTTTGGTTTGGTTTTAATTTTCAGATCCTGATTTAATGTTGCAGGAAAATAAGACGAGAATATCATGTGGTAAAAGCATGTAAAACTTGAGAGAACTTAGCAGAAAGGACTGTTGAAATGGATCAAGGGGCGTTCCTCACCCAGCATTCTGCCAAGTCTCTATCAAGCTAAAGTGTCATCAGTAGCCAAAAGGCAGTGCTTAACTTCTTTAAGCCTGGATTTAAACAATTATGCACAGTGAAACAAAGCTATTCTATGTGGCCTGTTTTTCTGCCAAAACCCATTGGCTGGGATTAAGTGCTTTGCAGACAGATGTATTCTACTTGAAGGGGCCTTGATCCTTTCACTGCTGTCTTCTTGCTGCTTGGGTAATAAACACTTTCTGTCACTTCATACTTATCTCTTCAGTTCCACAACAAAGATCAAATCTGACAAAGCAGAATATGTGTTCCTTAGTCCGGGCATTCTTAGCTTTCTTTACTATTTTTTTTAAATCTAGTTTTATTTCTTCATAATCTTATTTCCAGTTGTTCACAGAGTTCCAGAATTGAGATCTGTAACTGTACATTAGGAAACTGCTCCTCTGTTTGTGTGTTCTGCATAGATATCACCAGAGCTAGAGCTCTGCGTGTCACAGGAAAACTGAATCCAGTTTTCAAAACAGCTTTAATGACAAGACCTAGAAAGAATAGCAAATACAAAACTGTGTGGCAAAAGCAGCCTAGCATTCCCACTGCATGCTAAAGATCTGTGGCTCTTTTTCTGAAAGAATCTCTTCAGGATTTTCCTCTGGTTTGAAAAGAATTCCCATAAAGAATGAGAAGGGCAGCCAGGGTGGGGGAGATTGTGCAGTGGTCTTGAGAGTTTCAGAATAATCCAGAGACCAACCATAGGCAGCGGTTAAAAGAAATGAGAAATTGCAGCTGTTTCAGGATCCACCAGAACCCACATTTTGAGTAGAGGCCTACCTCATGTGGAATCTGGAGTCGTAACTCCAAAGGAAAAAATAGTTTTCAGACATGCTGATTCTCCCTTTCTTAAAAACATAATCTCCAACAGCCCCGATTTGATGGGGACAGGCTTGATTAATCCTCCTTCATCCCACTTTTTCAGCTGCTTTTAAAATGTTCCAGCTTGTCTCTCTTCCTCCTACTTTCCCTCACTGTCCTCGGCTTACTTCAAGTTGCTGCAAACTGAATTCAAAGTGCAAAAACAGTTTGCCCTCAATTCAGCAGGGAAAAGGAGATAAGAGGTGGGATCTTGACCTTCCCAGTAGGCTTAGTCAAAAGCAAACTACTGCAGTCTCTCCTAACTTGTGTGTTTTTTCTCATTGGCAACTTTTGGTATTTTGACCACACTCTGATATTGCTTGGTCACACAAGTTTTGGTTTTTATCTATGGAATGTTGAAGGGTACGTTGAGACTGTGAGACAGTTCTTCTGCTGATTTTTGTTACCAATTTAAAATAGATATTTAATATTGAAAATAAAAATATTGAAAATAATAGAAATAATAATTAATGTTAAAATTAAAAATTAAATGAAGATAAAATAAAATGCATACTTTACATCACAGCTGAGCTCTGTGGCTGTTTTGTCCAGCAAAGGTAGGCATGTACATTGTGGGGGTCTAAAGTTTATATGAGATAACTACTAGGCTCCTCTGCTTCCCAGTCTCCTTTTTTCATCACATGCAAGCTAATGGAGAGGTTTGCATATGAGCTGCATTACAAGAAAACAATTATTGTTGTTATTAACTGCTTTCACGTCAGTCAGCTTATGGCAACCCTACGGATGAGGCATCTCCAAGATCCCCTGTCCCACACTGCTCTGCTTAGGTCCTGCAGACTCAGGCCCATGGCCTCTCTGACTGAATCCAACCATTTGGCGTGTGGTCTTCCTCTCTTTCTACTGCCCTCTACCTTTCCTTGCATCATTCTCTCTTCCAATTGTTCATGCTTTCTCATGACGTGGCTAAAGTACGATAACATCAATTTAGTCCTTCTGACATTATTATTATTATTATTATTATTATTATTATTATTATTATTATTACTATATTTTATTTATATAGCGCTGTAGATTTACTTCCAGAAAGAGCTTGGGGTTTAATCTGATCTAGGATCCATTTGATGGTTTTCTTGGACATCCATGATGTTTTCAGCACTCTTCTCAAATTAGTTTATCTTCTTCTTATCCACTTTCTTCACTCTCCAGCTCTCACATCCATGCATGGTGATGAGGAATACAACAGCTTGAATAATCCTCACTTTGGGATTCAGAGTTATGACCTTACACTTTAGGATCCTGTTCAGTTCCTTCATAGGTGCCCTTCCCATTCCTATACTTCTTATTATTTATTAATTGCAGTCTCTGATTTAATCAATATTTGATACAAGATATGACAAGTCATTTCAATTTTCTTGTTAACTGTGGTTATTATTTTTGTTTTTTCACCATTTAGCATTAATCCTAACTTGACACTTTCCACCTTGACCTTCTTCAATAATTGCTTCAGGTCTGTTGATTTCTGCTATTGTGTCATCTGCATATCTTAGGTTGTTAATGTTCCTTCCTCCCATTTGTTCTCCTTCTGTCTCAGAGTCTAAGCCTGCTCTGTGTATGATATTTTATGCATACAGGCTGAATAGATAGGGTAATAAAATGTAGTCTTGTCTGACCCCTTTGCCAACTGAGAACCATTCTGTTTCTCCATATTCAGTTCTGATGGCAGTCTCTTATCCTGAATACAGGTTACACATCAGGACAATTAGATGTAGTGGAGCTCCCATTTCTTTGTTTGCATTCTATAGCTTTTTATGTAGTCAAAGGTTTTGCTATAATTAATAAAGCACATGTAAATTCTTCTTTGGAATTCTCTGGTGCTCTCCATTATCCATCATATGTTTACTATGTGGTCCCTAGTGCCTCTTCCTTTCCTGAATCCAGCTTCCATCCCTGGGATTTTTCGCTCCCTATATGGTAGGAATCTGTGCTGCACAATTTTGAGCATGATTTTGCTTGTGTGGGAAATTAGAGCAATGGTCCTATAGTCACTGCAATCTTTTGTGATTCTTTTTTGTGTATATTGAATGTATTGATCTCTTCCAATCTGTGGGCCACTGTTTTATTTTCAAAAATTGGTAGTGGTGGAGCAAGCCCAATTACCAGCAATGACTCTGTTATCCTAAGGGTCCTCTACTCATGGTGGACTTCTTCCTACTTCAGCCTTTGTGTGGAGTGTAGCTTTATTTCTTTTATGCAAGTCAGTGTAAATACCACTCCATTCATTTGCAGGGACAAATTCTCCCACACATACATTCTCTCTCTCTTAGTTCCTCCTTTTTCTTTCTTTCTATGAGTGTTTCCATGTTGTTTGAAGGAACATCTCTCTATAGATGAGTTTGTTCAACTTCTAAGATCCTCAGGAGAGGTGCTCTATCTGTCCCACTACCTTCTCAGGCTTGTTTGATGAAAACAAGGGAGAAACCCTTCTTAGTGGTTTCTTCTACACTTTGGAACTCCTTTATCTAGGTAGGCTAGGATGGCTCTTTCCTTGTTCTCCTCCTCCTAGCTTATATGATCAGGCTTGATATATGCTGAGCTATTTTGTTGGTTCTTAATATGGTCTTCTAATGATTTTTTAAAAATTATTTTAACTCAACAGATTGTTTTGAAATAACTGATGTTTTACTAATGTTTTTGTGTTTTTAATCTATAATGGTTTTTAATAATTTGTAAACTACCTTCTGCTCCATTATTGGGAGAAAGGTGGGATATAAATTGATAAAATCCCCCACTTCTTCATGGAGTACCATGACAGTATAAATATAGCTGTGGAAGTGGCTGTACTTTTTAAGAGGTCCTGTAGGTGTACTTTCCAGTGCAACCAGTTATTTTGCAAGCATACACATATCCCTTTCTCTTACTTGGGTGGTAGTGAGCTAATCAATACTTGTGCAAAGGGTAAACTCAAGCTCTTTTAGTTATACAACTATGAAATCCGATGTACTTATCCTGCTGTATATTTATGTCGACAGGGTCTTGGCCCATGTGTACTTTTCTCTTTTCCATGGTACACATAACCAGTTCCTTAAGCTGTTCCTCATTTTGGTTGCCCTCCTTGTCTGCTCCTGCTTTTTCTGCTGCGATTCTGCTCTTTTTCCCGCTCTTAGGAATGGACAAATCTGTCAATTTCAGTTACTTCACTTTGTCCAGCTGTAATTTTCAATCATTCCAAATAAATTCTTAAGGATTTTTAAAACAACTTTGCATGAACATGTGTTCACATTTTTTTCTACACTTTTCTGTTAACAGATGCATTTTGTATACCATTTTGGTAAATATGGGGGTTTTGAAAGCAGTTTACAAAACATAATAATTTTTGAATGTTATTATTTTTTACTGATCTACAGATTATTGTATTCCTCCCCTAACAGACAGATTTTTGTACAATTATATAAACATGGTTTTCTGCCATAAATGGGTTAACAGAACATTACCATAACTGGGTTAACAGTCCATTGTACTTCTAGCCTCAGGCATTCTGTGCCTGAAAATACATTCAAGTTCTGGATTCTGATTTAACCACCTGTTAGCCTGATTAGTGCCTTTCTCCCCCTTAGTGGCTGCTTTCTTTTTCTGAAATGGAAAGGAAATATAGAATGGATACCTAAATAAGCTTATATGGCTGGTTTTGACCTACAGTCTCCTTGATCTACTTCTGAATCCCATGTGAGCTTTATTATGAATTTTGGTGTTCTGTGTTGTAGAACTTAATATCACTTTGAAGTAGACTGATTTCACCTCACATCTTTTCTGAACGCGAATCCATTAATCCACCATCATTGAGACAAAAAGCTAAAGTAGATTTTACCCTGGGAGAGTTGAGATTGGCATTCTGCTTTTTTTTTTTTAAAGGTTACCTGGTTTAAAAATGTGGAGCTGGTGGATTGAACACATCCCCTGGCGTCTTCCTTGATCTAAATTGCGCTCTATCTGAAGCTATTTCTCATCAGGGAAATGCACAACTATTTGCAGAATACCATTATTTCCCCTCCCCACCATTATTCCCATTATTTTTAGGGAAAAAATTGTGGGGAAACACTATTAAGCCCCTTGTCCCTAGTATCATGGTCTCAATTTGATTGGGACCTTTGTCCATTGAAAAGATCTACTTTGCCTCTTATAGTAAAACTCTAATACTACTCAGAGTCATACTAGCCTTAGATTCACTCCGTAAGCCTAGTAAGGGCGAGAATATATAATAGACTTGCAATTCTATTAACTATTGTAATATTGATGCAAAACATATAGATTTTGTTTGGTTTAAGAAAAATGCATGTTTGGGCTGGCTTAAAGTATGATTCCCACCCCCACCGCTCCGCTTTTTCTTTCCCTTCTCCATTTCAGCATTCCTGGCTTTCCTTTGTTTTGTGGCTGTGTGAAGAAATATAATGTCCAAACTGGTGGGTTGCAATAAATAATACATCCTGGCTTTAGATTAGCTTGGAAGTATTTGCATTGCAAGGTGCCAATAAATCTTGTGTGTTTCTATCCTGTTGTTCCATATGCACAACAGAGAATTTCTTTCCAAGAGGTTTTAAAATTATTATTAAAAGCAGAGTGACTGTGTCCCTTGCTATGTGAAATCATCGTTGAATAAATGGTTGTACTATAAAGCTCTGCTCTTTCTCTCGCTTCCTCTCTCTTCCTCTTGATAGACAGCAAAACCTGGGGTGTGACAAATGGCACCTGACATCCAGGAAGGAAAATATCCTTAAGAATAAATCCATATCTCCAAACTATCTCTAATTTTAACAGACAGCTTTTCATTCTACATCCCTATTTGCCACACATCCACAAAGACCAGATCTTATTTGTTCAGCTCCTGTGAATTAGAAGTACTACCAAAACTTTCATTATGAAACTATGATTGTGATCCTCTAATCATTTTTTTACAGAGCTGTCCTCCTTAATTCAAAAACTGTGTTTTTGTTTATGCTTTATCCTCAGGGCTACATTAAACTTTCCTCACCTTGAGTGAGTTTTGTGTTTTGACCTTTAACCATAAAATATTCTTGAGCTCTTTCTGTAGAAATAGATGTTGGGAGTAGAGGACAAACAAATAAGGTGCTTTCATGATGCACCAGGCAATCTATATTATTCAGGGGCAGAGAAATAAGTGGTGTCACTTTGCACATTTAGCATGATCAAAACGGGATGAGGTGGTTAAGAAATGAGGACATGATGGAATTAACACTCCCCTGAGATAGGTATGGGAACCAACCATGTTGGTGGATCAAAAGGTTTTCAGGGCAAATGGTGTGGAGAATGTTATGGTAACAACAAACTCAATTGTCCTTAAAAATCTTCTTCTTAATATCCTCATTCAAACACATAAAACATTAAAAATCTGGAAGGTCATGAATAGATATTGGCAAAAAGTGCTGGACTGGTCAGTAGCAAATAGGGGTGCGTGAGTGGGATTACTTCAGCAGCATTGACATATACTGCATTTTCAGCCCCCCAATGCAGATTTTCAGGCAAGATGATGGCAGTCCGCTGAAGAGCCAATGCAGTACAGAAGAGGGATAAGCTAGAGAGGGATAAGCAAGCTAGTGCTCTGCAGCTATGTTGGACTACAACTCTCACAATCCTTTACTTTTAGTCATGGTGGTTGGGGCTGATGGGAGTTACAGTCCAAATTAGTTGGAAGTCATTTCTTCATTTGTCTGAAATGGTGGCTTAGCAAGTTGCATAACTTTGGGTGAGAATACAGTAGACCTTGATCCCACTTTCTTCTATGATATGAAGCTCACTAAGTGACTTAGGACTAGTCACTACTCCTCAGACTAGTTTAATGTACAGAGTTGAGTGAATACAGAGTACTGGTTGTGTTGGCCTCCTTAAATTCCTTAAGTATGTGTGTGTATATGTATATACACCCAGTGGCTGGGACAGAGATAGCATAGGTGGCAATTTCAAGAGGTCATCATTGGATACATTGGATTTAAGCTTTTATATGGTAAGGAGGAGTGTTGGGGACTAAACAGGTAGTAGTTAAAGAGGAAGCTGATTGTCACAAGAGGCACTTTGTACCTTGTTCAAAACAGTGCATTGAAAGAAATGGATGTTATGATAAACACAGGGTTGCTGCTGATAATGGCAGTTCCATATTGAATTCTTCTCCATAGCAGATTATACAATTGGACACCAATAGTGTGAGGCAGAGAGGAAAAATAACATCCAACCCTACTGGTGAATTTTGCCAGTGAGGGCGGCGCCACAATAATAACAGAAGCCACATGTGGAGGAAAGGCCACAACTTTATTTACACAAACCAGCAACCAAAAGTAGGGTTGACCAAAAGCATGAGGTCTGGATCATCGTACAAACCACTGTTGTAAGATAATGGCATGTCATATAGAGCAAGGCATCGGGATGAGCTAGGGGCTAATCTAATGCCCTCTCGGAACCATGCAACCTGCTGATTGCATATGAAATCAAGCTCCTAGTCACCTGGAAGTGGTGTGATGTTATGGCCCCCGCAATGGCCACAACACATGCCCTCATCGCTCCCGTGTCCCATAGGGACTCCCGATACAGTGCTACGCAACCTTATAGACCATGCCTACCAGATCCAGAACCTCTGCTGCCGCCCCAAAGTTGTGACAAAAACCAGCACTCTAGGGAGGGTGGGTGGGAGACCCAAGCTGCAAATGGTGCCGGAGAGAGCGCCACATGGCCTTATATAGGCCAGCCTGAACGGTGGGGGCTGGGGGCTGCCTTGGAGGACCAGGGCGACCATAGAGAGGGGCCTCCGTCTCCCAGAGCGACCACGTGGGAGGTGGAAGTCCCTCCTTCCCCCCCCTCCGGCCAGCCAATCGGGAGCCAGCGCGCCCCAGCAAGGCATGCTGGGGCGCGCCAAGGCCCCCGCATCGCCGGGCCGCCACCAGCAAAGCGGCCAGCCCGGGGGATTCGGGCAGCCGCTTTTTACTGCCCAGACAGAATGGGGAAAAATATGACAGAGAAAAATGACTTAGAGCTGCAGTTTCAGTGGAAGCCCCATATTTATTGGTACATAGTGCCAACCTTCTTCTCAGTCCCACCTTCACAAGCCCATCTGGAGACAGCCTTCTCAGTGGCTGCTCCCAGATTGTGAAATTCCCTCCCATGGGAAACTATTCGTGGACAGACCTCTTCCCTTCTCTGTTTCAGGTGAAGACTTTACCCAGACCTTTGTTGACTATCTGTGCATAAGGTCTTTTAACTGGAATATGTTGTATTTGTATTTGTATTATTTTTATCACCAGCATTGTATTATAAAACATTATTTTAAATTGATGCTTTTGATGTGACTGTTTTTAAAACTTTTCACAGTTATACCTTGCTATATTTTGTTTCAACTCAGTTTTGAGAGCTGACTTGGGTCCCATGTTTGGAGAAAGGTGGGATATAAATTAAACAAATTAAATAAATAATAAATAACTTGTGAACCTCCAGATGTTTGTGGACTGCAGCTCCCATCATCCCTAGTTAATGCAGCTAATGGTAAGAGATGGTGGGAGCTGAGATCCAGTAGTGTCTGGAGGGCCACATCTTATCTAATCCAACACACATGAGATCTAAAGACTAGGACCAGCTAGGAAAGTTTGAAATATTTTTTAAAAAAGAAAATTCAAGATTTTTCCTCATTCGAATGTGTAGCTAAACTTTCAAGCTGCCAAGATTTAGAGATTAAAAGATTCATTTTAATTTTATTCATAGAAACCAATAAATGTTTGTCTAGAATTTAAAAGTATTTGACCAAGTGAGGCTAGATCAAGAGCCATAGATTTCTGCTTGGAAAAATATGTCAATGATTTGCAAACATAAATGCATCAGACTCGATGTCTGAGAGGTGGGTCAGAAGTTAACAGGATTTTGCCCTACTATGAAAACTTAAGCTGCAGATCGGAAAGTGTTTATGTGATATCACAGTTTGAATGACAACTGTCAATAGGAGTTGGAGGGAGGTGAGGTCAGTATAGATTTTTTTTTCCAAAGGCTGCCTGTCTGCTATAGCCTGTCATGAGATGGTTGTCATTTTCAAATCACCCCACACATTCAGCAAATCTAATGCAGAAGCAGCAGACCTAACAGCAGCATGGCTGCAAAACCAGGAAAGGAGCAAGTGTGGCAAATTTATCGTTAAAAGGCACCGCTATCACGTTTGATTGTCATACTGTTCCAATGAGTAACAAGTTCAGGACAAAGGTTAGGTTTTATAGAAAGCCCCCTTTGCCATACTTTTTAAATATTTTGTAAATTTATGAACTAGAAATCAGTTCTTTCAAGAGTATGTTAATTGAGCACCACAATGTATTTTATGCTTCTTTTAATGGACATAAAATTACTTTTGTTTAAAAGGACTTCATTGTACCATATTATACATTTTTCATACGATGTGGTGGTGGTGGGAAATCAATTATTTTAAGAGTTCGATTCATCTGGCAGCTCATTTAAGTGAATTTTGGCTGTGTTAAATGATCATCAGTATTTTTTTTTCCCCTTTAAATATCATCTCCATGAAAAAGTAATGTCATGGACAAAAAAATGAAGTATAATCTGCTGTAGTCTTGATGTATAACATTGATTTTGTTCTCCTTAGACAAGAAAAAGCAACAAAAATGCAGCTATAACATTTTAATTTCTGTTTGAGTGTACTCCACCATTGTTTTGTCCTTTGACCTATCAAACATGGTCAAATAATTTATCAAATGAATTGTGTAGCCCATGAGGAAGGAAGAGGATGCACTAAAACAATGAGAACTGAAAGAATCATAGAATCAAGATATGGGCCAGAATCCTCTTGGGAAGTTACAAATGTGCGACCTAGGGCTCATGCAAACTACACTGTGGCTGAGAGATGCAAAGGCCCCTGTCTAAACTGCCAATTCCAAGATACCATAGGATGGAACCACAGCAATTAAAGTGAAATAATAGCACTATAACTGCGTAGTGCAAATGGCCCTTTAGAATATCATATCTGTAACTATTCGGTATTCATGATCCTTGTGTATTCCCTAGAGTCTGCAGGCCCTGAGAATAGGACCTGGAGCAATGGATTCAAACTACAGAAATAGGGCCATCCAGTCCAATCCTTGAATTATTAAGGATAATTAAGTAGCTGATGGCTGTTGTTAGGAAGGAAAGTACCTGCCACCCAGAGTATTTCTTCCCACTGACTCAGCTCAATAAAGGGTCCTTCAAACTTCCTGAGTCTTTGGAAAGCATGCTCATTCACCTGTCTGCTTCTCAGGACCTGACAGAGCCCACACCTTTTCTTGACACCTGTACTGAGCGATCAGGCAGACCCAGCAACATCAGGGACTGCCTGAAGGAAGAGGCCCCTCCCTCCTCAACGGTCATCTCGGCCTCAGAGGGAGCGATCAGGCAGACCCAGCAACATCAGGGACTGCCTGAAGGACGAGACTTCTCCCTCCTTTAACTGTCACATTGTATTTTGTATTGTATTGCAATTTTTTACTGTACACCGCTATGATCATTGCGGAATAGCGGTCTAGAAATAAAATGTATTATTATTATTGTGTTATTATTATTATTATTATTATTATTATTATTATTATTATTACAGGAAAAATAGATTACACCTCAACATTAGGAAGAACTTCATGACAGTAAGAGCTGTTTGACTGTGGAATACATTGCCTCAGAAAATGGTGGAGTGTCTTTCTTTGGAGGTTTTTAAACAGAGGCTGGATGGTGTATTGATTTTGATTGTGTATTCCTGCATGACATAGGGTTGGAAATGATAACCCTTGTAGCTCTTCCAACTTTATGGCCTGGTGCAGACCACCAGTTTGCGGCGGCCTGGGGCCAATTCTAGGGTTCTGGAGCATGCAGCATCCACACACTCTAGAACCCTAGAATGTACGGATGGCGCCATCTTTACGTGACGCTGTCCATATGAGGGCCGTTGCATGATGCAAGTGCAGCACCGCAGCACACCTCCAGGTGCCATGCTTGCGTCCTGATGACGGTGTCCCCGTGCACCAAGAAGAACCCGGTTTTTTCCAGGTTCTTTTTGGTCTGGAGGGACGCTGCATGGTTTGAGTACTGCAGCATCTCTCTGGAGGAAAACTGGGCACCTCCAGTTTGCCCCTTTGAGGTCGTCTGGAGAGTCCCTATGTTTATATGATCCTAAGTCTCCCAGCCCCCAGTGACCAGGAAGCCACCAGTGCAGTTGATGGGGGTCCATTCCCCTGTCGCTCAGGAAGCAGCTGACGGATGCTCTCACCCCATCGCCTTGTGCTTGTGAACTCTGGTGTGACCCTGCTTTTGCCTTTTGCAATGGAACTCACTCACAGCAGAGTGTGAGAACATCAGTCAACTGCTTCCTGAACAACAGGAGAACAGATCCCCATTGATTGTAGCACCTCCTTTTGGTAAGTGGGGATTGGGGAGTTGGGTTGGGTCAGGATTCACTGTATAGCTGTGTTACTGCAATGGTTATGCATTTGTAATTAATCTAACAGGTGGAGATTACACTGAATAGGAATTATGTTTTCAAAGAATTGTAACAAGAGAGGTGTTTAGGACATAAAATGGCCTTTGAAAAAGTGACATATCCAGTCACACATGCCATAGACTGTTGCAATTATCAACATGTGAATATACATCCTCTTTTTTTTTGTACTACAGAGATATGAGACTTTTTACTGGGATTTCCATAAGATTTCAACACAAAAGTACTAGGAAATAAGCACTATTAAACAGAATGGGACTTACTTCCAAATACACGCACAGGATTGTGATTCTTATGTTGTTTTTTCTTCATACACTTTACTACAGTTGTAGAGAACTAGTATCCAAAACAAACCCATGATGAATATTGTAAATTTTGCAAGCAATACACTAAAAAAAACCCACCACAACAACTATGATGTTTCATAGAAAATAAGAGAGGCTGAAAGTCTGTATATGTATTTTCACCAAAATATAAGAGATTATAGCAGTTGCAGAACTGTGTCTTTTAAGAAGATTCACAGAAGATCTTTCTCTGTTATCAACAGACAAACAGATTGGTACAGATTAGGACAGGTTTCAAATAGTCTAGAGGTAGGTAGCTATGGGAGGGAGAAAATCTTAAAGCATTTCCATGGTTATTAAACAATATTGATAAATGCAGCATGAAAAACATAGGAACTAAATTTGCCTGTTCTACATTAGCTGAATTTCAGCTGGAGCATAAGTTATACTTCCACATGGCTATTCATGAAATGAAGCTTCTCTTTTTCTGAGAGGAGTAAAATATAAGAATGTCTCAACATTTAAGAATAGTTTTCGGCTAAAAGCGTAATTCTTGTTTTGTACTTCCTCTATTCCTCCCATTGAATCATATCAGAATTGGTACCTGTCTCTGTTATTTTATTAGTTTTTAATAAAGATCCTGTACAGTCTTCTTCAACAAATGCACCCCTCAAAACTAAAACCATAAAGAAGACAAATGTTGCTAGGCCAGATTGTCTTCAAGTAAGATTTTTCAGAGCTGCAGCTGATTAACTTACTTCTCAGATATGGGAATTGCTACCACCTACTAGCCCACAACTAAAATAATATGAAAATCTTTCATATCAATGAAAGCATCAAAGAAATTATTCTATACCAAGATGAAAATAAACACTCACTGAAACAAAAGGATAATTGCTTTTAGAAAGTAATTTTTTATCATTATAGAGATGATCAATAAAATGAAATTCTACTCTAGTTATTAATGACCACTAACCTGAGCCCTCTTCATATAGTGGCCATTTAAGAGATTAGTTTTCTGAAACTTAGTTGCAAAAGACTTGAGTGGAACTTTTCAGATTGTATCGAATTGGAGGTGAGGGACAATATTTGGCCCACCAAAAGTCTCAAGTCTCATGCCAAATTGGTTTCACAGAATCAAAGAAAAGGAAGATTATCCAAGTTGCTCTAACCTACTGCAGAACTCCCTGGGAAGTGGCCATTTCAAATTCCACTTAAGAGATTCCAGTGAAGGAGAGAATATCAGCCTCTGAGTCTATGCCACTGTTAAAGGACTCTTATTGTAGAGTTGCTAAGAAACTCAAGCCCCAGTGAAATTTTTTGGTTGTGCTCCTTGCTGTTTGTCAGCCAAAGATCAGTCTGATGGGTGGGAGCCACAGTGGGGAACTGTGGCTAGTCAGCAAGCCTAGGGCTTTGGGCTGAGCATGAAAAGGGCTCTTGGCAGCGCATGGAGGGAAATGATTAGATGGGTTAAAAAAACCTTTTACATGAGATTTTGAAGTTTGCACATCATGATTAATTTCTTTGAAATTCATCGATTTTACAATGGATATAAAAAACAACAGTCAACAGATGATACTAAGACAATAAATATATGCAGCATTATTACTTTATGGACATCTTCTGGATTGCTGGGCTCAATTGGCTTCATCTTACTAAATGGACATTCTTCCTAACTTCCTTATCTAATTTGAATTCATTGGCTGAGGTCCAAATGAGTATTGTCCTTTCCTAATTTGCATCTGCTGGTTTAAATTTGTTCTCTGGAGCAGCAGAAAACAAGCTTGGACCATCTTCAGCATTGAGAGCCTTTCAGATATTGCAAAATGGCAATCATATTAACTTTCAGTCCTCTTTTCTCCAGACTTAGATCCCTATACAGACTAGCGCTTTGGGCGGAGTTAGACCTGTGGGTGGAATTAGGATGTAGAGTCCGCACTCTGAATGCCCTAACCCCATCCCTAGGGCACCATTTTGGCATGTGCCGGTCCACACGGCGTACGCCATCATGACGCCCCTCCGGTACTGCAGCCACATGATGCAGCACCGAAAGGGCATCATAAAGCCACACCACCATGGCTATGGCGCCCCTTGGAGAGCACAAAAAGGAACTGTCCAGAGGCTGGATTGGGGCTGCAGCGTGAGTAAAGGGGCAGCTGCAGACCCTTTGGGGTGGACTGTATAGCCCCTAAGTCTAGTCCCTCAACCATTCCCTATAGGTCTCCAATCTCTTTGAGAATTTTTCTCACTCTTTCTTGGACACATCATGGGTAAAGCAAATTCAAGAAATGCTGAGTGTAATAGAGTGAGTCAGATTTTTCTATACTTACTGTTCAGAGGCAGCGTGTGTAGTGCTTTGAGTGTTGGACTAGAGAGGTGGTATAATGGACATAGAGCAATGTGCAGTAAGTTCTCCTATAACATGTGGTTTTACAGTGCAAATTGGCAATAACACAATTGGATAAAAGAGGAATACCATTAACGGAACATGAACTCTTAATTGGCTATTGTGTGATTCCATCTTCAGCATTCACAGTTGGTGCCTCTCTGCATCTCAGCTGTTAAGCACCTTAGCTGTTCAGTTTGTCAGTCATGTAGATTTAAGAAGTGAGGGACTAAAGTGGGGTGGATGGAAGGAGGAGGAAGGCAGGAGCACTTGCACGCCAGGGGTTAGATTTAAGCTGGGACTGGAGTGAGTAAGGTGGATGGAAAGAGGAGATGGGAGTGTTTGCAAGGGATGAAATTTTAACTCAGGAATGAGGTAAAGTGGATAGAAGAAGAGGGAGGGGGCATTTGCAAGCAAGGGGTGAAATTTTAAGCTGGGACAGGAGTGAGTGAGGTGGATGGAACAAGGGTAGGAGAGTTTGTGAAGGATGGTTTATAAACTGGCACAAGAATAAGGGAAAGAGCATATACACAGCACTTGACTGCTGCAGCAAACCAAGGCTTGTCTGTGCCAAACCATTATTAACTGTCTAAAGTATTGGGGATTTCTCTACTTTTCAGTGGGGGCTTCAGGGGCTTGGAGGGCTGTACTTTGCCCACCCCTGACATACGTAAATACTTATTCTCATGTTTTTCAATAGTAAAAGCCATCATTTATGCTTACAGTAGAGTCTCGATTATCCAACATAAACGGGCGGGCTGATAGTTGGATAGCCGAAAATGTTGGATAATCCGGAGGGTCCAAGAAAAGCCTTGAAATCACTATGAATTGCAAACGTATTGAAGTTTTATTGCAGTAACAGTAAAAGTAATGTTGCAGTAACGTTATAGGAATAACATTGTAATGTATAAACAGTCCTCTAAAAATGTAAAGAAATCACTGATCAACATTGTGATGTACAATATGTACTGTTTAAACAGTTCAGTCCTCTGAAAATGTAAAGAAATCACTGAGCAGCGATGTTGGATAATCCAGAATGTTGGATAATCGAAGGCTGGATAATCGAGACTCTACTGTATACTTAAAATTTATTCATTAAAATTTGTGGCAAATTAAATAAATAACTTAACTATCAGTTATATTTTTGAGATCTGCACCTAACCTTATTTTCCCCATAAGTTTTCTTATTTTTACAGTGTGATTTTCTAAAATATGGACTTCTTAAGGAATGCAACTATTGTATTATAGCAGAAAATGTTGTACAACAATGAAAGGCAAGCTATGAACCTTATTCATAATGCTACAGTTCCCAAACATGTATTGAATGGTACTTGGTTACCTTAAAAGTATACAGCTCTGGTGTGCAAATTGAAGAAATTTGCTAGTTTTGGTAAATTCTTCAGAAATGTACTAAAAAGATTCCACCCAATTTCACTGGCTAACTTGTGTACTGAGACTATTCCCAATGTGGGAGGGGATCTTGTTATATCTAACTGACACAGAGATGTTGACGATCAGGAGCATCTCGGGGTGAAAAAAAGGTGCTTCAGTGGATAAAAAACCCAGAGATTTAAGAGTTAAGCACTCAGAGTCAGAAGTCTGGGTGGATAATTTGTTACTCATCCATTTAAAACATTAAAATCTCAAATTCTTTCCATCCTGAATAAGAGGTCATTTGGGGTCATTTAGTAAATTCTCATCAAACACAACATAGACCAAAATTTTCACCCAATTCCAAATGACAGAAGCAGCATCCAAGTCAACAGGGAAAAATAAACCTGCATTCCTTTATGACAATGTTTGTTTATATATTATAGTGGACTCTTCCCCTCTATGGGGGTTTGGTTCCAGGCTCCTTCTATGTGCTGACCTCATGTGCCCATGTGCACTTACCACCACTGAATAATATGGTGTGTGGTGATACACAGGATGGCCAAATCTGCAGATCACTAGCTTGTTGATGTGGTGGGCCCACTGTATATTCATTTAATGAGTAAAGCAACTGTTCCATGTAGTACTGTATTTTTGTCTGTTGAAAACACTCATATTTGTATTTAGGAAAAATGTGGAACTGGGTTAGTTCAAGCCAGCTGGGAATTTACTGCAAAGTATGATTGTTTCCCCTGCCAGCCTATGTATGGGGCTGGGAGTGGGGAATCCAGTTATTCAAGCTTCAGTTATGTTAAACGCCTATCACCTGAGGTTATTGAGCATTCCCAAAGTAGCTTCATCTGCATATAATCATTATGTTTATCTTAGCTTCTTATTATCCTGATGTTTTGTATTTTCTCTAGGCCATTCAGATAAAAGTGACTGTAGTTATATCACATACACATCAATTGATTGGAGCTACCAATCTATTTTCTTGAAAGCATAGCTAAATCTTTCAAAGGATGAGACAGACAGGGCTAGCTACATAACTCAAAGCTGCTGGTTTCTCATGAGAAGGAAAAAGTGAAGTTTTCCATTTGTCTTTTATTTTTCACCAATGTGTACTGAATTTCTCACGGATCTGTACTTTTTGCATCTCTGATAGGCTTAGATGTAAAAATGTCATGAATTTAAGTTCTTTCGATTCAGTCATTCACATCTGAATATTGAGTATTTGAATTATTGCACACATGTTTGTATGATCTTTGCTTCTGTTTAAAAATAACATCTGTCTCTTACAGTATCAGGTCTTTGTATTTGCTCCTTTTAACGTTACACCTGCAAGATTCTTTATCTGTGCTCCCTCAGCACAAATAATTCTGGGATCAGCACTTTGCTGCTCTCCCATGAAAAGTGATGAGCTGCTGCATTGGTCTAGGTCATATGATCTGCCTTGTGCCTTCTTACCCAGACATCAGGAGCTTGGGCATAAAAGCCAATTCTATTTTGGCCACTCTTCACTGAATTCCCTATGCAGATGCTCCACATATTTCACAGCAGAATTAGTAACAGCAATCATTGTGGAGGATGTTCCAGCTCGTGGCTGCTCCTCATACTGGATGATGACAAACTTATTCCATCCATCTGACACCACAAAAAGACCATGTGTTGGGAATATGTCAGTTCTTAAGTGAGCATGGAGAGTGTGTGTGTTTGTGTTAAAGGAGAAAGGTAACCTACTTGGTTATGAGGAGCTTCCATAGTGGAGATGTTTCCCCAGTTAGCATGTAAGACAGTCAGCAGATTCAAGAAGACTGATTCAGTTCATCCCTCAGCAGTGTTCTCTCTCATATATCTTACTCAGAAGGATTCCCTTTTTATGGCAAGCACAAGGTATCTTGTTTTTTTTTCAGCACAGCCCTCTATGTAAATGTCAGAACTGCACACTTAAGTAGCATTTCAAAGATGTCATAGGTAGAATCCAATACAGTAAAGCTGACTGATACACCCTGGGATAGATTTGCTTGGAATAATAATAAGCATTTCCATTCAGAAACTTACATAATGAGAGGTATGTCATAAATGTCTAGTTATAAATTAGAAGATTTGTGACAATGCTGTCTCTGGAGATTAGTAGTGTCTTTTTTTATTGTTTTGAATGTCCTTTGGAATTCCTAAAGTCAAGCCTTCAAATCAAATATGATTTTTTAAAAATGTGATTGGCCTGAAACATCCTTAAGAATTCACTTAAGCAATTTGCTGCAAAATATGACTTAAGTGGTAAGAATTACATACATTGATTACATAAATAAATACAGATCCATTAACAATTTAGCTGTCAGGTGGCTAGCTCATAAATACTACACTGTTTGATTAACCTTTGTACATGGGATCAGTATGCAATAAATAATGTTACATTTGAAAATCAGTTTAAAATAGTTATTGTCCTAAGAAACAGGGTCACACTGGCAGAAAGTACAACAGTTTGTGTGATTATTTTAACATCTGTGTTACAAATTATAATACCTGGACTGTGCGAGTGAGTTTCATTACATATCTTTCAAAGGCATCACATATCTGTAAACTATAGATAACAGTTTCCACACTTCTGGTCCATAGTGTTTACTGCAGAATCCTAATGTGAGCTGCAGATAACGGTATTGAATATCTAAAGCAGTTATGTGGCTCAACTCCTTCTCCCCCTCACATAAGCTTTTCACACACGTACAGAGGTATTTTGAAGTACAGTGTTTTCAAATAAGTGATCCCCCAAATCTATTCTGAAATGGAGGTGAGCCTGAATGTCTGGATGGGCTGCAAGTATTTGGGGTGAGCTGTGAAGTAAAAACATATTTAGCTGAATTCATGAAGGCAACAATGATTTATTTATCTAAATTAGTTTTAGCCTGCCTTTGAGGATAGAATTTTTAAAATGGTGACTGACAGGCAGGCAGGCAGACAGACAGACAGACGTAATTATTATTCATGCTTTGGTGCACAAAGAAATACAGAGTATATATCTTTTACTGTTTCAGAGAAATTTCTGTTCTCTTCAGAACTCTATTCCCTTTCTCCCCCTTATCTGCATTATCAAAACCTCCTTGCATATGTGCATGCAAGGAATGAATATACACCATTGCCATGTTACCCTTTTGATGGACTAGATCTATTCCTGAATGAAAACCCTGCTCAGAAATTATATGAAAGTATGGGTAAAGGAGAGAGGCATTGTATTCCTTTCCCTTCTCCCAGGTTCCATCCACACATTCATAATATGACATGAGGGGAAAGTGCACAAAAAAAACCTGCATGTACCAGTTTTTTTTTTCTTTTTGTAAAGTAAGAGCCACTGCTTTTTCATGATTCTTACACATTTCATGATTGGCTCACACATTGTAAACTGCTTAGAGTGTGCTTAGTTCACTATGAAGCGGTATAGAAATGTAAATGCTATTATTATGATTCTGAGGTTCTGGAGATGACTGGAGAGGTTCTGGAGATGAAGTGAGCAAAGGATTGGCCTGAGATTTTGCTCTCTATTCCCCTCTTAATCTAACTGAGTTGCCATGATATTTTGCCATATTAAGCAGAAAATCCCACAGGTATCTCTCTCCCTCTTTAGGACTTAAAATATAATGACCAAGATGCATTGCTAGATCTACCAACAGTGATGGCCCTCCATTGTCATAGCTACTTCTACTGATGCAAATGTGATGTTATGAACTGTTTCCGGGTGGGGGGGGATGTCTCATTTATTAGTAGTAATAAACTAAGGATCTGACAAGAGGTGGTGAAAGAATACTGACTGATTCCTATGATTATGAAAATATCAATTTAGTTTTTAAATATTCTATGTCTTACACCAATTCCAGGTCAGGATTCACATATAACATACGTACTACTTAATAGCTGAATCCCTTCCTAGACTTGGAAGACTTAAAGATGATAGTGTGCATCCTAGTAACCTTAAGGCTGGGTTTTTGCAATGCAGTCCATGTTAGGTTATCTTGTACCAAATCTGGAAACTTTAATTAGTTCAAAATACAGCAGCCAGATTGGTCACTATGTAAGAGTGAGTTTATTCCACCAAATATTAAAAGCACTCCACTGGCTGCCAGTTTGTTTCTGTGCAAAGTAAAGTGTTGGTTATTACCTGTAAAACCCTATGTGAGAGTTCTCTGGATCCCCCTCCTGCTGTTGCCTGAGCTGGATGGGACCCCTTGAGACCACTTTTCTTCTCTAATGAAGTGCCACAAGGGAAGTGCTAGTGGAATCCCAGCAACATCCCACTGCCCTTGCCAACCCTAGGGAAGAGCTAGGGCAAGCCAAGGCATGTGGAAAATGTGTGTGAGAGTCAGAGTACCTTTAAAAGAAAGGGCTTTATTTTAAGTAAGGAAATTCTGTAGTGAAAGGATATCTTTTACATGAAGGACATCTTTCCTACAGGCACAGATTAGAAATTACAAATTGCACAGAGATTAAATCATTTCAGCCACATCAGGAGAAAGAATTTAAAAACCTGATGTGACTAGCTAATTCATTCTCCTGCTCACAGTAATACTTACTACTATTCTCTACTAATACTCACACATCCAGTGGTATATGTAGTCCTTGATGTTCAGGGAGTAGCTGGGAGTCTGAACTCCCCTGTCCAAATTTGATCAGTTACTCATAAGTGTCCAATTCTAAATTTACCCCATCATCTGATTAGAGGGAGCCAGAGACAAAGAATCTCATGGTGCTTTAGGCTTTTTTTAAAAAAATAATTGTTCAGAAGCAACTTGAAGGTTTGCACTTCTGCCCAACTGCCCATCTCATTGGCAATTGCTTTCTTATCACTGCGACTCTGAGCCTCATTAAAATGTAACTGTATCTCTGCCCACATTTAACACTTTATTATCTGGGAGAAGGCTCTGATAATGGGAACAACTCCAGTTTATGATACCCTACACATTTTAGGTCCAAGTTACCTACAGGACTGCCTCCTTGCCTATAATCTGCCCTGTAAACTCAGGTTGTCTGGGAAACATTTATTTCAGCTGGCCAGAACTAGGCTGGCAAGTGTAACCTGGAGGACATTTTAATTTGCCACCTCTAAACTATGGAATGACCTGCAGGGAGAGATCCAACAACTAAATATGCTGTCTAAATTTACTGAATTTAACTGTATTAAAGAACTATCTCTTCCGACAGGCCCATCCAGTTGATTTTGGACTATGAATTTTAAATAGGTATATTTTAATCTGGATTATTTTAATATGTAATGGCAATTTTAATCTTATATTAATGTGTTTTCACTTATGATCAATTATATATTGTATTTTAACCTATCTTGTATGCCACCTCAAACTTTGGGGAGAAACAAGAGGTAAGAAATAGCAGCAGTTGCTGCATTATTATTATTATTATTATTATTATTATTATTATTAAATATATGTTTATTGAATCCAACACGTAGAATACATACTGGTTTCCATTCATGAAGTATTTATACAATGAGTACAGCTATAGCCATAAAAAGTTTATAGTTTAGAAGAAGGAAAAGGAAGGAAGGAAGAAAGGATTTTTTAAATTCAGCTAAAGTATGTAATCTTATTTCTTGTTTTATATATGCAAACAATTTTTAAAGAATAGTTTAAAAATGTGGTCTCAGATTAAGCCAAAATCTATCTAGCTTACTTGGGGTGAGAGAGCAAAAGGGGGTGGACTTAGTTTATTTGATAAAACAGAAGCCATTACACTGGTGCGGTCTCGGCTTTTTATTTTGCTTACATTTGTGGTCATGTGAATACCACATTGTGTAAATAGTGCTGAGTTCCCTGTTATCATGCAAGCAATTGCTAACTGTAGACCTCTGACTTTGTAATTTGTTCTTTATGGACTAGCCTGCAGCCAATAAGCAAAATCAATAGTCTTTGCAGAAAAGTAAGCAAGTGCCAGTGTGTTATGTGACAGGTGAAGATACATGTGCTTACCAGGGGTCAGGGGGGCCACATCAAATTTCTCTCTGACTTCTTTTCAAAAAGCTAAATCCATTTAGGGAGCATTCGTCACTGGGAAAACGTTGCAGTGGGGAATTAAGCAGGCGCCTGCTCTTCTTTTCTCATTTAACGATGTTTGTTTTCAACAGCCTGTTCAATAATGTCACTGAGAAGAAATTATGTGAGAAGAATAAAGTGCTTATGGTGTATTCATTCATTCATTCATTTCTGTAGAAGAGCACTAACTGTTGCACCCTCATGTTTATTAATACTGATCATGGTGGTTGTCCAAATGTTTGTTCTCTTGGTCCTGTGAAAGACTCAAGGTGTGGCTTTTACCACATTGCTCTAGAACTAATTATCTAGACTTTAGATTTACAGGACTAATTAGAGTTTGATTTTCCTGTGAACTACTGTTCTACTCACCTGAGATACCTGTTTACCTTGCTAGCCATCAGGACATTGACATTCCGCATTTGTTTTGTCTATTGACTTCCATAATTCTCTTAAGTGTCCCCATGAACTCCAGTGTGAGCACAGCTTGGGAAAGTTATTTTTTTTAACTGCAGTTCCAAGAATCTCCCAAGTAGCTGCGGGATTCTGGAAAGTGCACCCCAAAATATAACTTTTCTAAGCTCTAGATTCAGAGAGGGTGTGTGCTGAGATTCAACCTTGTCCTCATCCTCCCCAGAAATGCTGCAAAGGCATCAGCTGCTTCGTCATCTTCTTCCCACCACCTTCTGCCATATAACTCACTGCAGAGAGTACAGTTCCATTAGACAGCTTTCACCCATCCCATGAGATGTTCTGGCTGAGCCATGCTCCATTGCCTGACTAATGAAGCCAGTCTTTCCTAATTTGCATCTTAAATCTAGACTATTTGAAAGACTCGGGCTGTTCAGACAGCTCCAAAGGGGTGACGTGGAGCTGCCCCTGTTTCCGCCAGATCGGGGCTGCAGCAACCTTACGCTGTGGCCCCAATTCGGCCTTTCTAGGGCATGAAAAGGAGCCACAAAAAAGGCTCCTTTTGCATCATGGAAAGGGTGCAAGAGCCACAGTGCCACAGCTATATAGCACTCCTTCAGTGCTGCATCATATGGACACAGTGCTGGAGGAGCACCGTGTGCAGTGTGGAGCGGTGTGTGGTGTCATAGCACCCTGAGGGCGGAGCCAGGGCATGCGTCATGGAGACTCCGGCCCCCAGCCAGCCCAAAGTGCTAGTCTGTACAGGGCCTCTATCTCCCTATATGAACCTGGCTGGCCCCTTCCCAGCTCTCCTTCTGCCAGCAGGCAAAAACCAAAAAATCTTTCCAAGCAGGCTTTTAATGTGTAATTGCACCCAGGGAGGCTTCTTATTGGAGTGCTTTCCTTTTTATGTTTTTAATATATTTATATTTTTAACATGTTTTTAATGATTTTATTTTTTTTCCAACTTGTTATATTAATGTGATGTTTTTAATTCTGTTATTAGCACTGCATTACTTTTAAAGTATATTTTATTAGCCAGCTCAGGAGAAAGGTGGCATATAAATAAATAATATTTTGTCTGTTAGCTCTCATGTATCTTGGGCTCCTCACTATCCCAGATGAAGCAGCTGGACACTGCCATCCATATCTTGGGGAAAGTATCATCCAGACTAATCAAAGGATACATGCGGTATGTATGAAAATACATTCTGTAATTTCTGGACTGGCAAGAAACTGACAATATTTAGATAGATAAATATTTATTTGTTTGTTTATCTATCAACAGGAGGGTTTTTTTAGAATACCATAAATAAAAAGTTCTAACGCCAAGGTGGGCAAGGGGAAAGCTTAGGTCCAGCATGGCATTTGATCTGATGTTATTGTTATTATTATTATTTCTTACCCACCTCTCCTCATGGCTCATGCAGTTCAGCAGCCATTTAAAAGCTGTCTGTGAGTGTTAATTTAGGCCTCATCAAAAGCAATCTGTGCCTTCTCCAGTACCCCACCAGGTGTAGAGAATGGTGGAAAGAAAGAGGAAGAGAAACATATTAGAGAGGATGAAAGGGATGTGTTTGCATACATAAGGCTTGGCCTTGCCCACCATGGGCAGCTCCAGTCCCCTACCACTGTGTGGCAGATCAATCCTGAGAAAAAGCATCCCTCAGTAAAAAAAACCAGAACATCTTCCTCCAGATCCCTGTGCTGAAATGTAGAAATAGCTTCAGAAGAACTCTGCTAAAATGGCCTTTCTGACTTGAGGATTTTGTCTCAACTCTCCTATGTTATCTGACATGCTTGAAGTTTTTCAATGTCCCATGGCCTCCAACATTTCACAAATGAACAGAATGAACTCAGCCTTGCTAGAGAGGTTAAGAACAACAAAAAGGGCTTGTGACGAGCTGACTACAAACCAGCCAATCAGAAGCCAGAGGCCCGAAGCCAATCAGGAGCTGGCTTAGGAATTTGAAGATTCCGTTTGGCAGTTGGGTTGAGTCAGTTGGGGTTAGATTGTTGAGAGATGAAGTTGGGTTTTTAGAATCCTGAGGGTAAAAGCAGGAGCTGAGTTGAGGAGAGAGTTAGGAGAAGCATCTGTTCCAAAGCGGAACTTGGTTATAGTCTAGAGAGAGGGACTTTTAACCAGTTAGAGACTTTAATTGAAAGAAGGATTATAATAAGCCTGAGAGGCAATACTGTGGTGTTTAAGCTTAGGAAAGTAGGCAATAAGGACGGTGTCAGTGTCCTTAACAGCTGGTCATAGAAATACTCTGTAGCAAGTTGAACTGTGATAATATAGTAACCAGTAAGAAGTAACACGTGCCTGAATGAACAGTTGTTTAATATCATTTAGTTCAAGAAATATCTGTTCAAACCTTTTGTTAAATAAAGTTCATATTTTGTTTTATCCAAAGGCTGGTCTGCCATACATATTTTATCCACGCTACTATATTATATAATACTGTGACCCTGCCACATAAGAAAGGGGATTTGTTACATGAATTAGTTGGCAGCGGGGTGAGAAAAGGAAAACCCCATAGGACTGCCATAAGGAGAAGGAGTGTTGTTCGTCACATAAATTGGTGGCAGTGGTGGGATAATAAAAGTCCCAGGCACCTGCCACAATAGAAAGGAACGTCGTTACAGGGCTCTCTTTTTTTATATATATGTACGCAGAAAAAAGAAGAAGAAGGAAATGGTAGGGCCACTGTGTGGAGAAGATGGCAAAATGCTAACAAGGGGCAGAGAAAAGGCAGAATTACTCAACACCTTCTTTGCCTCAGTCTTCTCAGAAAAGGCAAAGGGAGTTCAACCTGAGGATAATGGAGCAGAGGACAGAATAGGGGAATTTCAGCACAGAATAAGTAAAGAGATAGTACAGGAATATCTGGTTAATCTAAATGAATATAAATCTCCAGGACCTGATGAACTACATCCAAGGGTATTAAAAGAACTGGTAAATGTAATATCGGAGCCATTGGCAATAATCTTTAAGAACTCCGGGAGAACAGGAGAAGTCTCAGCAGACTGGAGGAGGGCAAACGTTGTCCCCATTTTCAAAAAGGGGAAAAAGAGGATCCCAACAATTATCATCCAGTTAGTCTGACATCTATACCAGGAAAAATACTAGAGCAGATCATTAAACAGAGTCTGTGAACATCTAGAAAGCAATTCCATAATCACAAAAAGTCAACAAGGGTTTCAGACAAATAAGTCATGCCAGACAAATCTGATCTCTTTTTTTGATAAAATTACCAGCTTGTTAGATGAAGGGAATGCTATGGATATAGTATATCTTGATTTCATAAAAGCTTTTGACAAGGTTCCCCATAACATTCTTGCTGACAAGCTAGTGAAATGTGGGCTAAACAACATAACTGCTACATGGCTTTGTAATTGACTGGCCGAACCCAAAGGGTGCTCAACAATGGCTCCTTTTCATCCTGGAGAGAAGTAACCAGTGGGGTCTCACAGGATTCTGTCCTGGGCCCAGTGCTGTTCAACATCTTTATCAATGACTTGGATGACAGAATTGGGGGCATACTCGTCAAATTTGCAGATGACACCAAATTAGGAGGAGTAGCTAATAACCCTGAGGACAGGATCAAGATTCAAAATGACCTTGATAGATTAGAAATCTGGGCCAAAGCTAACAAAATGAATTTCAACATGGAGAAATGTAAGGTACTGCACTTAGGGTGGAAAAATGAAATGCACAGATATAGGATGGCTGACACCTGGCTGAATGAGACTATGTGTGAAAGGGATCTAGGAGTCCAAGTAGACCACAAGTTGAACATGAGTCAGTGCGATGCGGCAGCTAACAAGGCCAATGCGATTTTAGGCTGCATCAATAGAAGTATAGTGTCTAAATCAAGGGAAGTAATAGTCCTGCCCTATTCTACTCTGGTCAGGCCCCACCTGGAATATTGTGACCTGTTCTGGGCACCACAATTCAAAAAGGATGTTGAGAAACTGGAGCGTGTCCAAAGGAGGGTGACTAAAATGGTTAAGGTTCTGAAAGCCATGCCCTATGAGGAACGACTCAGAGAGCTGGGGATGTTTAGCCTGGAGAAGAGAAGGTTAAGAAATGATATGCTTAAATACTTGAAGGGGTGTCATATTAAGGAGGGAGCAAGCTTGTTTTCTGCTGCTCCAGAGACTAGGGCCCAGAACAATGGATGCAAGCTGCAGGAAAAGAGACTCCACCTCAACATTAGGAAGAACTTCCTGATAGTAAGGGCTGTTCGACAGTGGAACAAACTCCCTCGGAGTGTAGTGGAGTCTCTTTCCTTGGAGATCTTTAAACCGGATTTTCTGGTAAGTGGGAATGGGCCCACATGCAAATCAAATCAAATCAAATCAAAACCTAAAACTGTTTACATATTGATTACATATTAAGACCCTTTTAAAACACACACAACCTCACCTTTCCAATTATCAAATGCACATAATAGTAATTGTCAAATGCACGTAATAATCCCAGTTTCATAGAATCATAGAATTGTAGAATTGGAAGAGACCACAAGGGCCATCCAGTCCAACCCCCTGCCATGCAGGAACTCTCAATCAAAGCATCCCTGACAGATAGCCATCCAGCCTCTGTTTGAAAACCTTTAAGGAAGGAAACTCCACTACACTATGAGGGAGTGTGTTCCACTGTCGAACAGCCCTTTTTGTCAGGATGTTCCTCCTAATGTTGAGGTGGAATCTCTTTTCCTGTAGATTGCATCCATTGTTCTGGGTCCTTTTCTCTGGGTTGTTGGTATTCCCCACCTTGATCCATGGCGATAAGTAGGTAAGAAATAAATATAAATATCATCATCATCATCATCATCACCATCAGCTAGGCAGTTATTTGCACAGTGATAATGATTGGGCAACCAATGTGTCATGAAAATCTATCAAAGCCATTTTGGTTCAATTTTAGATTAAAAAAAGAAATTACAGATAATTTATTCTGCAGGGAAGACTTGTTGATCATAATTTATCTAGAACTATGTGGCCTATCTGCAGAACAGAATATATGTAGACTTTACAGAAGTAGAGCAAAAGATAATTAGACATTGCAAACCAAGTCATTAATATTTGCAATCACCTGCGATCAGTATGAAGGTTACTTTAAGGAGGAAAATTCTGCTCCTAGTTAGCCCAAATTATTTGCTCATTTATGTCATTCATCCATTTGCTGAATCCATTAATATATTGTAATTTGTAGTGTTTTGTTGTTTGCAGTGTATTGTTCCAGTGTAATACCATCCTGTATGTGAGTATGTGTGGTCAAGTCACCTATCAACTTCTGGTGATCCCATGAATTTCATAGCGTTTTCTTAGGCAAAGAATACTCAGAGATGTTTTTGCCATTTCTTCTTCTGAAATACATACAGCCTATAGCATCTGGTATTCATTGGTGGTCTCCCATCCAAGTACTAACCAGGACCGCCCCTGTTTAGCTTCCAGGACCAGACAGGAACTTGTGCCTTTAGGTTATTTAGGTGCATGACATGTGTAAATTCATGCCAACAAAACCCAATTGAGCGCATAAGCATTCAGTGTGGGACTGCCAGAATCCCTCTGCCAGTGGGCCCATTGGTATTTTTGGCTGGGGGATTTTGAGAGCTATAGTTCAAAAGAGTAATTTTTTTCCAAGCTCCACTTTATTTATGCACTGCTTTTCACAGTAAATTGTGCCCAGAGTGGCTCACAAAAACATTAACTTAATACAATACTTAGAATTTGAGAGGGAAAAATTGATTTGTTCAAAAAAGATCAATAAATTCAAATAGAACAGAAAAGAAGAAACACAACTCAAATGCTTAAGAAAATCTTGTAGGCATGATCAGAGCAGAAGCTCTTACTTTAGGAAGAGTACATCTGTGAGAAAAGATTTTTCTGAAAACAACAACTGAATCTTTATTATTCCTTGTCTGCTTCTGACATGCAAAATGGCATACTCACTTATCCTTCTAAACTTTTCTTTTTTAGACAGTCTCTTTTTTCCCTCCATTGCCTTCAAAGAAGTATTAGAATTTATGTTTTCTTTCAGTTGAGCTCAACCTTTGAAGCTGCTGAATTAGTGTACTTAGTCTTTCTGTCAGGCTGCAGCCTTTTCTTTTACAACTGGGTGCTGCTCAACTCTGTGCCCACGCTTATGCCAGGCTCTGGGATTTCATATGCTGCTTCTTTTGAAGCTGCACACTCTTCCTGTGACTACCCATGCTTGCAGTAGGATTGATGAGAAAATTCTCACAATACATCACAAGGTCTGAACAACAACAACAACAAACACCCTGAAATTTAAAACTATCTCCATGTACAAAACTCTCCAACCTTTAAACCTATTTCTGAAATCGTATAGGGGCTTTATTAACTGTGAGCTCTAGGAGCCAGCTCACACTTAAAGCAACCCCACCATAAGTACCTTGGGAGCACCCTCAGCCTGCTCAAGTATCAGTGGCAATTCACTGTACCTTTTCTGTAGCATTTTCAAAGCTACCAATACATAGAAGCTTTTATTTCAAAAGTGGTGAGAGACGGGGGAGACGTGTAGATGGACTTCCAGCAGGATCACTGGAGAGTGGTAGCTCCAACATCAACGGCTGCTGCCACACTGTAGAATCAATGCAGTTCAACACTTGAATTACCATGGCTCAAGGCAATGGAGTTATGGGATTTATAGTTTGTTGTGGCACCAACAGAGAAGGCTAAATATCTCACAAAACTACAAATCCCAGAATTCCACAGTATTGATCTATGGCCTCTAGCATTGCCAGTGGTGAGGAATGCTGCAAGTTAAAGTTCAGCATCTGGAGTGGTGCACGATTCCCATTCTTGTCTAAAAGACTAAATACGTTGGATTTAGCACAAACTTTCATGGCATGGAGATGTGCGGATGCTGTGCCACACTTGCATCATCATGGCGGCCCTTGTGTGGACGGTTGGCTGCTATCAGGGATGTAGCCAAGGGAAGGGGGGCCATGAGTTTGGACCCCCCTTCCATTAGATACAATGAATGGTGTGTTCTGCTGCACTTCCGCACCCAAGCCCCATTATAATGGTGGTACTTAGTCTGGACTCCCCCCTTCCCAAAATCCTGGCTACATTCCTGCTGCCATGATGGCGCCACCGCTGTGCGCTAGGGCTCAGGAGCATGCAGATACTCTGCACTCCTGAGCCCTAATTTTGGCCCCAGGCCACCGCAAACCAGCAGTCTGTACTGGGCCAATATCAATATGTAGAGAAAACCTTGCTTATCTTCCTGCATGCTCAAACATGCAGGAGGCCTATACTGGTTGTGAACAGGGTCAGAGTCATGGGTAAGGAGGCAAAATGCAGACATTGCTTCTCACTAAGAACCTGGCTTCCACCGTGAAATTCTCCTTCTAATTCTCTAGCATTGTAGTAACATAAAACTTCAATTAAGTATTTAGAAATACAGTTTAAGCATCCAAAGAAAAGAGACAGGCAGAATTTTGGGGTCTGAAGGAAAATTTCATGGGTGGGGGTGCAGAATTCTTATTTTCTGGGGCAATGTCCTTCCACCCAGCTAAACTTTTGACCAGTATTTTGCTTAGGCAGAACTACAGGCAAAATTAGACAAGAGCAACCTCTTTTTCTTTCTTTCTTGTCTCCCCAATTTCTCTCTCTCTCTCTTTACCCCACTCCCCATTGCCAGGTGAAGCACTCCTATCTTTAATGATTGTGCTGAAAAGGGAATTTCAACAGGTGCTGCTTGCACAGGTAAAGTTCCCTTGTGTGTGTATATGCGACTAGTTGTGTGCCTTCAAGTCAATTGTCGACTTGTGGCAACTCTGTGAATTTCATAGGGTTTTCCTAGGCAAGGAATACTCAAAGGTGGTTTTGCCAGTTCCTTCCTCTCAAATATAGCTTACAGCTCCTTGTAGTCATTGGCAGTTTCTCAACCAAGTACTAACCAGGGCTGATCCTGCTTAGCTTCCAAGATCAAACAGGATCTCGTGCCTGTAGAGAAATTAAAGACACAGCAGCCCTGTCCCTTTTTCACCTGACAACCCTATTCCTGCACCTCTCACCCTGCTTACTGTGTTTCCAGGTGAGAAACAGGTTGCTTTTGACCCAATGTTTGAACTGATCATTTGCAAGGGACTTTTAACCCAACCCATGCTTGGCCTAAATTTATCTCCTTCTCACCTCCTTCTAACTGGTCACAGACGACTAATTCTTTTGCAGACTTCAGACTAACGTTTTGGCACATTCTGTGCTGTGCTGTAGATTAGTATATAGAAACTTGCTCCATGGAACAGCTGGATTTGGGTCCTGTGGTTATTTGGAAGTACAATTTAGGTTGTTTCTGAGTTATATTACATTTCTTGAGTCCTAGGCATGCATTTAAAGAAATATATTTTCAGCAAAAATGTTTGTCAAGTGACTTTCAGTGGGAGGGGAAATAAGATAGTTGAAAAAGTGAGCTCATAAAGGGAAGTCAGTGGCTCATTCAGTTTTTCCTAAAAGTTTAGATCAAAAGCATAGGCAGCCTTTCGCCCATTTTCTAGTTATGAGCTGTACATAATCTAATAGAGCAATGCTCATTTCATTCTGAATCTCTGAAACTCCTGAACAAAAGGTATCATTGTTGCTTAGTTGCGATGCAAATAAATATTCATTACAATGGCACATGAATAGCTAATTGAACAGTTTTTGTTAATATTATACTAGATATTCATGGACATGTGCCTTTTTCTATCATGAAAATACTGCCCTAGGCTAGCTTTGTTTTTCTTGTCAAGAACAATTTGTGTACTTTCATTTAAATGAATATAAACTCCTATTCTCATGACAAAATAATTCGCCATTAATTTGGGTAAAGAATTTCTTTATTCCCTTTGTGGTATGTTTTATTGAAAAAGAAAAGCCTAAACGTGTCTTGAAATTTCTCTTCGAGCATTATTGCTAACTTCAGCAACAATATATATATATATATTGTTTCTGGAGTTATTAGCTCCTGGTACACTGCTGTGATTGTGCACAGAACAGATTTTATTTAAAATTAATTTGCAAAGTAATAAAAAGTAAGATTGCCTCATGGAAATTAATGTGAGAATCTGACTATTTTCCCCCAGGTTTCCTTGCTAATTTTTAAACTCATTATCTCTTCTATTTTTTTAATCTCTGTATTTACTCCTATTGTACTCCAGGCTTATGTCATTCAAATTTCGGTTGTGAAGAATCAGTCCAGTCTTAACCACATTTACTCAAAATTGTGCCCCACTGATTTCAGTAGGACTGACTGTACATACATTTTGCAACCCTATACATAATAATAATAATAATAATAATAATAATAATAATAATAATAATAATAAATAAAACTTTTATTTATATCCCGCTTTTTGTAATCAAACAATCACCATATCTACTAGGACTCCACTGGACTCCATACAACTTACTCCCAAATAAGTGGATATTTGCATTGCACCTTTAATAGACTAGATTACAGTCTGTATAATAGAAGGTTGCACAAATTGATACCTTAGTATTCTATGTGGCCTAAAAACCTGTTTTTGAGGCTCTGAGCCAAACTTGCCTTCACTGTCCCTTCTTTTTCCAGCTAAAAAAGAGAGTGAATTGCTTCTGCTGGAAGCCTCTAGAAGTGGCATTTAGCATTTTAAAAACATTTCACAACCCCTCTTTACTCTTTAACATTTGAATATTATTTATTTTATTAATGGATTCTAGACGGTTTACAACAATGTAAAACGTACAGCTAAAACACTAATGTACAAAAGTTAAAAAGGAATTAAGTATTACCATTATTAAAAACATGGTAGAAAACAGTTAAAATGCTTTTACACATTTTAAAATGTGGTTAAAATTAAAAGAAAATAATAAGAAAAAAGCACACCATTTACACACACATTAGAAAAATACAAATTTCTAAAAAAAAAAAAAAAAAACAGAAGTAGATTACGGGGCACTTCCAGTTTTGTTTTTGGAGGAGATTTGGGGGATTTTTAGCAGTATGTCTCAGCAGGGAGGTCTCAGAGGTAGAAAACTGTTCCAGATTCCTGCTGAAGTTCTTCATTCCCAATACACTGTCTCTCAATGGCTATAATGCTGTGTCTCCTAAGACAGAGAAAAGCAAGCAGGTATCTTGTTCCTGGGCCAGTGAGAGTCCCTCCCTTCATTCCAATTGCCATTGCTGTGGTCTCTTAGGGAAACGAAAGTAACCATGAACTGCTGAACTTAATTTCCTTCCCACTATTTCCTTTTTCTTATGTGCCAAATCTTATTTTGGTTGTAAGCCTGTCAAACCATTTATTTATTTATTTATTTAGGGGGTTTATATTCCACCTTTCACCGAAAATTGGATTCCAGGTGACTTATAATAATTTAAAAAGATAGAACTAAAACACCGATTACAAAATGTTTTTTTTAAATAAATATTACTAATATTAAAAGATAAGCTAAAACAGCATAGTTAAAACCAATAAAAACCATTAAAACAGCTCACCACACGATACAGTAAAATTCATCACCCAAAAGCCTGGCTAAATAAAAATGTCTTCCACAGGCTGGGAGCAGCCATGGAAAAGGCTCTTTCCCAAGTCCTCATCAAGTATTACAAAATAATTATAAGCTTTCCCTGGAACCTTTGTGGTTGAAGTGCCCTTCAGGCAGGGTACAAATATTCAAATGAAGGAAAATAAAATAAATCTAATGAATGTTTGTAAGAATTGAGAACTGACAACACGGGGATAAAATTATAATATATATTTGCATAACATATTTTATACATACTAACTGCTTCTTGTGTTATCTAGCTGTAATCCTTACTACAGCCTTGCAAGGTACCTTCCTCTTATTCCCATAATGCAGACAGTTGGACTGAGGATGACATAAATTGGCTTGTCAAAGATACAAACAAGATTCAAAGTGGAGTCTTCTTTTTCTCATCCATAGGCATTGCACTATACGGTTATATTGGTGATGATGGTGCTTTTGGTGTTGATAGGCACAATGTGTATATCTGAAATTACAGGTTTCTAGAGCTTAATGAAACCCTTCTCCTTCCAAGCTCTCTATACCACCCCATCTGGCATAATTTGCAATGGAGAGGCCAGAACATATATCCATGTAAGTATGTAAATACCTACAAGGATATATATTCACAGTCCTGGATGTCATTCTGGACTGGTTCTTAACACATCACTATGGTTGACTAGAAGTGACCAGTGGGGTCCCAGTAAGCTCTGTCCTGGGCCCAGTGCTATTCAACATCTTTATCAATGACTTGGATGACAGGATTGGGGGGCATACTTATCAAATTTGCAGATGACACCAAATTAGGGTGAATAGCTAATACCCCAGAGGACATGATCACAATTCAAAATGACATTAATAGATTAGAAATCTGGACCAAAGCTAAGAAAATTAATTAAAACACAGAGAAATGTACAGTACTGCACTTAGTATCCTGGACTGCGGCCAGCACACACAAACACCACTGATAAGGATGGTAATTAGCAAAGCAAGCAGCTGAAACAGTCCACAAACCTTGCCAGGAGTGAGAGAGAGAACAAGCCGAAAGCCGACATCAGCAACACAGAGATCACCGTAGTCAGTCCAGTCCAGGGTCAGGGCAGCCAGTAAGTAACAAGAGTCCAGTCCAGGATTAGGGCAGCCAGAAAGTAACAAGAATCCAGTCTGTTCCAAAGTCAAGGCAACAAGAAGTCAGGATACACAAAGCCAGTGCCGGCAGCAATCACACCAAAGGATCATGCAATAAACTCTGGCATTGAGTTGCCATCTCTCTGCTTCCTCCCCCGTACCAGGTGAGGCTGGTTAGCTAATTGCCTTGCAGCAATTGTCTGGGATCTGCGTCTGCCAGCGCTTTCAGCCCTGCGCTGCCTGAAGGAGGGAACCTCCAAGCCTAGTTCCTCCCCAGAGTCACCACTAGGCTGCTGTACCACCAGAGGAATCCCACCAGCACTAGGACCTGGCTGAGCCTCCTCCTCTGGGGCTGGGAGATCAGGGCTGGGCTCTGGCAGAGCAGGATTAACACCTGGTGTAACCTCAATTACCTCTTGCACTGGAGGAACCCCATCCTCCTCATCATCTTCCGAGACCTGCTCTTGGCTGGCCATGACACTTAGGGAGGAAATATAAAATGTACAGCTATAGGATGGGGGACACCTGGCTGAACAAGACTACATGTGAAAGGCATCTACGAGCCCAAGTAGACCACAAACTGAACATGAGTCATCAGTGTGATGCAGCAGCTAAAAAGGCCAATGCGATTTTAGGCTACATCAATAAAAATATAGTGTCTAGATCAAGGGAAGTAATAGTGCCACTCTATTCTGCTCTGGTCAGGCCCCACCTGGAATATTGTGTCTAGTTCTGGGCACCACAATTTAAAAAAGGATGTTGAGAAACTGGAGTGTGTCCAAGGGAGAGCGACTAAACTGGTGAAGGGTCTGGAAACCACGCCCTATGAGGAATGACTTAGGGAGCTGGGTATGTTTAGCCTGGAGAAGAGAAGATTAAGAGGTGATATGATAGCCCTGTTTAACTATTTGAAGGGATGTCACATTGAGGAGGGAGCTAGCTTGTTTTCTGCTGCTCCAGAGACTAGGACCAGGAGCAATGGACGCAAGAAAAGAGAATCCACCTCAACATTAGGAGGAACTTCCTGACAGACAGGGATGTTTGACAGTGGAACACACTCCCTCAGAGTGTGATGGAGTCTCCTTCCTTAGAGGTCTTTAAACAGAGGCGGGATGGCCATCTGTCGGGGATGCTTTGATTGAGATTTCCTGAATGGCAGGGGATTGGACTGGATTACCCTTGTGGTCTCTTCCAACTTTATGATTCTATGAAATATTAACATAGGGATTTCTCAAGTCTCTATAGGAAGTGCTGCTGCAGCAGCTGTAGCTTGCTTGCTTCATCCCTTGCCATGGGGTGACAATAGGTTGGTTGGCTGACTGCTATCATTCATGCCAGCAGTTTGGGAGTAGGGTCATCAAATGGATGGTGTGATAAGGCAAGGTAGGGTTGGGTGTACAGCAGGCATCAGCAGGTGGATCATGGGTTGGTAGCACAGAGGTTTTCCCTTGCCAGTCCAATGAAGTGCCACCACTGTCGTCTACCCTGTAGAGGTTTTGAGTTTCAGCAAGTCTGAAACCTACCAGGTAGTGTTCTGGTCATGAGCACTGAACAATAGAAGGTTTCTCTACACTACAATTATTATCTTTGTACCCAATACACACATACACCAGATGCAACAAGTGACCTGCTGAATGATTGGGACCAGATATTAATTGGAAGAGACAAACCTTCTTGGTTGGCTTTTTGGCTAAGATCAAGTGAGAGAGATCCAGATGTCACAAAGGCCTCCTGTTTCTACAAAAAAACAAAAACAAAAAAGAAGGGGAAAAGGAGACTAATTTCAAAACTAAATCCCTGCAGTGTTCCCTTCTATGACCAAGTGTCCCATAAACTCCCAAAACAAGCATGTGTTGGAAACATATTTTCAAAAGGAGTTAAACTTAGAGAGAAAAACAGCTCTCTTAAAATTTATATATTTTTGGGCTGGGCCTGGAGTAGAGAGTAGGGATGGGGGCAAAGTCTGATATATGCATAGCTGTCTGGAAGCCTCTCTGCAAACAAACAAACAAACAAAACAACAAAAGGCACAGTTTAATCTTTCTATAGGTGATGGGGTATGGGAAGGAAAGGAAAGGAATTACTCAGTTATTGTCAGAGAGATTGAGCTCTCCTAGAAAGTCAAGCATATGCTAGACTAGTGCTTCTAACATTAGAAAATTTCTCCTTTTGTTATTTCTGAAATAAACAAAGCTTTTCCCATGTAAGTTTGACACAATATTGGATTTTGAGATGTTAAAGAAGTGTGGCCTGAAAGTAAAACAGCAGTAACAAATATGTCTTTCCTTCTGGCTGAGGCAAAAGGGGATAAAATTAATATACTGCTGAAAGCATAGTTTGGTGGACACTCTTTAACAACCACCTAAGGCATAATCTACCATTTTTTCAAGTGATATCCAGGGAGGGGGTGCAAGAGGTCAAAGGATTAAGTTGAAGACACTGGCCTAGATCTGAAATTGCATTAGTGGCACTCAGAGAATTGAGTTCACCATTATTATTCACATATGTATCCTTTATATCCTTCAGGAAGATGAAGAATTGCACATGGGGGTTATCTCATTTTATCCTCACAAATCCTGAGTGAGTTGGTTGAAAGATAGTATGAGTGGCTCCAGGGAGACCCTTGGCTGAACAAGAATCCCAGCTGGATTGTCTCAGTCTGCGCACAGGTCTATGGCCAATACTCTAAGTAGCTACCATACTGGGGCTGCAAAGCAATTGCTCTGCCTCATTCACATAATTTTATTGGGTGAGGGACATACTGCACCTTCAAATTGTAACTCTTCTCTTTTCCCCCACCTCATCTTCTGTCTTCTTTTTTGTTACCAGAGTAACTCTTAGAGTCTTCAGCTGGAAACATCCTAGCTCTCAGACAGCCGGCTCAGTAGAGGCCAAAGAATGACACAGAAGAAAAATGAAATATTCCATCTTAGGCAAACAGAAAGAAGATAGTTATAATTCACAGTCCACAAAAACTATCACAGCTTGGTAATAGTGCATTCAGAGTACTGACAGTGATGTATTCAAGTCTTTTAGTCCAAGCCTCAAGTCAGGTCTCAATTCTCTATCTTCAAGTCTCAAGTCAAGTCTCAGATACTTTCAAGTCGAGTCTCAAGTTTGGGAGCCAATTTTTAAAAGAAAAGAAGAAGGTGGGGTGCATTTGTTTTTGGAAAGAATAGCAAGTGCATTAGGCAATGGGCTTGAGACAGGGGTTGAAGTCTGCTTGGAAGCCTGTCCCCACTACACGTCAGAGAAGACCTCTAAACCTTTTCAAAAGCTTTAGAAGGATCCTTCCACCTCAAGCCCATTGCCTAATGCATTTGCAGTTTCCTTCAGAGAAATGCACTCTGAACTTTGGGGGGCAGGTCTTGCTTGCTGCTTGAAGTGAATGGCATCAGCAAGTCAGTCACTAAATATAGACAAGTCAAGTTGAGTCATTTTTACCAAATCAAGTCCAAGTCAGATCTTTGAAGTGACTTTGAGATCAACTTAAATCCAAGTCAACTGAATTGAGTCAGCACCGACTGCTGACTTGTCTAGAGGGAGAAAAGACAATTCTAACTTCAAAGACCTGGTGGGCAAAAATATTCTTGTGAATTCAGAGAGCTACTATTGTTATGAGACTGATGTCTTTATAAATTCAACACAGCCTGTCTTACATATTACCTGAAACTATCCTGTTCATTACTGTCACTCTCCTACAAAGGTAAGCGGCCTATTAATGCATTACGTTAATGAGTAAGAACATGAGAAGAGCTGTGCAGATCAGACCAAAAATTCACTGGCCAGCCAATTATCTACTGGGAAAACACAAGCAGGACATTTGTACCTCTTGCTAATGCTCTGATACACAGACACATACTCCCATTTACTGAAATGATTATTTCCTTCCTGTTCAATAGCAACTCATAGCCTCATCCCTATGAAAAAAAATTCATTCCTCTTTTAAAGCCTTCCAAGTTGGTGGCCAGCAGTACTTCTTGTAGTAGTAAATTTAGCAGTTTAACTAGGTATTGTGAAGATTTACTTCTGTCTGTCTTGAATCTCTCACCATGAATCTTCAGTGGATGCCTTTGTACTTGGCTGAATGGAAATGTAGGAGTTATTCAGATGTTGGTTTTTTTTCCCAGCACAACTATGTGAATAATCTCACTCACACATTCTGTTTTTGTTGTTCACATTATTTTTTTTTATTGGAACCACATCTCTAGAATTATGTTGCTCACATTTGTCAGCACTGAAAATAAAGATGGAGTCAATTATGCAGATGTATTAGAAACACATTCAAGACATGCAGATTTTTATCTCGGTTCATCCCAGGTCTATTTGCATCAGTTATTCACACAGTTGACAATGCGAATATTTTAGGGAAATGTGGGGAAAACCTTAAGACTGATTATCCTGGGTTATGTGGGAGCTTTTTTTTTTTTTTGGACAGACTCAAATCCAATGCTTACTTGGATGAATTCGAAATGCATGTGAGCAACAAAGATTCAACCCACATTCTGCACCGTGCTTGTGTCATCATGGCGGCCCCCCATGTGGACAGTAGGGCACCATGATGACACCGATGCCAAGCACTGAGGTTCAGGAGCATGCGGTTGCTCCGTTCTCCTGAATCTTAATTTTGGCCCCAGACTGCCGCAAACCAGTGGTCTGTACCGGGCCTATATTTGGGGTGAATTAATGAGGCCCAATGGCATTGATGAACCGCTAAGTTTTAACTTGGTGCCTAAATGACATGAATATTGGCACCAGTCAGGCCTCCAGAGGGAACCATTCCATTCTTGGGTGCCCTCTCCCATGTCCCAACACAGTAGATCCTGCCCCCCTTCTATGAGCAGGGGTTTCCGTGAACAAAACTTTGCTTATGGAATTTATGTAACCAATCCTAAGGCATTTGGGGCAGTTACCTATTCTTAAACTACATAACTACAGAGCAGACATGGTGAACCTGTGGTTCTCCAGACACTGTTGGACTACAGCTCTGATCAACCATAACCAGCACAACCAATGGTCAAGGATTATTGGGGTTGTAGTACAAAAACACATTGACAGCCACTGGTTATCCATCCCTTCTATAGGGCATGGAGACTAAGAGGTTAAAAAGTGGGGGATTCATGCGTGTCTCATCTCAATCTCTCAAATGTCCAGATTGAGATATGATCCTGGTCCTGAATGTATCATTCTTGCTTATTTTTAGTTCTTTTTCTTCTTCTTTTTTTTACAAGGCACAGCTCCTTGTGCACACACCCAAAATGCATCCAAAAATGGCATTTGGAGAACTGACATCTGATGACCTGCTGCCATGGAAAAGACAATACTAGGCAGCTAATACCTGTTAAGAAAGAAAGAAAGAAAGAAAGAAAGAAAGAAAGAAAGAAAGACATTAAATTTCAGCTTTGGATCACCTTGAATTCTTGTTTTAAAATATTAAATCCATGTAGATTTGAGATGATGATGATGATGATGATGATGATGATGATGATGATGATGATGATCTGGGATATAGGTCTGGACCATGGACCATCTATCTCTGCTTAGGCTTCACCAAAATAATGTGAGGGCACATTTGAAGGCAATAAGAGGGATAAGGAAAGTAATGTAATTCTTTGAAAAATCACATATCCTGGTGTAGCCACTATTATACAATTTTCATTTACTTGCGAAAACACCTCTGGAAATGTTTTTGTGTTATTTAAAGTGTCCTTTTGGTGAAAAACATTAAATAGGTAACCCATATAAAACTTTTTAAATCCTCTGTCATCAAGAATATTTTAATTTTTTTGGATTCACCTCCCCAACAGATGAATGGTTGCAAGTTCACTCCATCACCTTTTATTACATAAAAGTGCTATGCCACCGTGACATTTAATTATGTCTTTTATATTCACAATAAGATATTTATAATGGGAGACTTAAACTTTCATGTATCTTAATTAAAGAAATTTTCTAAACCAGTTGTAACCTGCATTTGGCCTTATGATGCCTCCTGGAATAACAATGATCTGGCAGTTAATACATAGAGGTTCACAACTGATTGTTGCTCCTCTTCTTTGGAATATTAAGTAGGGTTGATTAATTATTATTCAGCCAGCTTGCCTCTTGCACACAGGACATCATCTTTGCACTGGGCTCCCAGTAGACAAAAGAATAATAGTAGTTTAAATGAAAAGCTTTTGAAATCACTTTGAGTGAGGTTGTGATTATAACTGTGGGGAAAAAAACCCCTGATACACAGGATAGAGGTATATAGGAGATTGTGTTGCAGTCAGATGAATTCCTGGCTGTTTTTAGATATTTTAGAAGCAATAGTACTCTACTCTACTGATTATATATATATATTCCTGTGAGGTGCCAGGTTGTCAAATATATAACATCTCAAAGATCTGGAGGGCTCACTCATGTACAAAATGTTTTGCTTTTTTTTCCTGAACCAGTTCTGCTGTCAGTGCAAGAAGCTTCTGTAACAAGATTCCTTTCAACACCCTCAGCTGCACAAGTGATCAAGAGAAGCAGGTATCTAACTAGATCCAGAAATTTAGGTATTGTTGATAATATTTTTCATGGAAGAAAGCTATAAATGGATGCATAGCCTCCTGTCATATTGACAACTTCCTGGATTAAATGCATTTGAATGAATTGCCTTGGATTTCAGATTTGGATTGGGTTTTGGTACAAATATTGAATTTCCCAACCTTTTAAATTGAGGCTGACATGGTTGGTGGGGACACCCTCCCCTAGTCTCCCCACCTTCCTTTGGTTAACACCATTCGCACATTATGCAATTATAGTGCTACTTTCCACTTTAATTGATATGGCAACTTCTGATAAAGTCCTGCCTTTGGCGGTTTAAAGAGAGCAGTGAGAATTCTCAGCCAGCACTCTAGTGTGCCAGCAAACTACAGATCCCAGGATTTGAAAATATGCAAAGGTGGCAGTTAAACTGGAATAACAGAGCTATAATTGTGTAGTGTGGATGCACCCTGGTGACACATTTTCTCTAGGATAAGGCTCCAACCTCTGGGCACTGGCTACAGGATTTGACTAGAGAGGATTTCCAAGCTAACACTTCTCTGTCCTTAGCCTGACAGTCCAGACTAGTTCCATGTAAAAACATGCATGCACACACACACATGCATGTTTATGCGAACATATACACACACTTGTCTTTTCAGGGGTGTTCTGCCCAGCAAGAAATGTCATGATAGTGCAGTTTCTCAAAAGTTGTGCAAGTGGAGTATCCTTTTCGGAGTTGTGCAAATCCTGTGACACCAACATAAATTATTGTGAAGCAGTTGTGCTGGCCCAGAAGTAGATGTATACCACAGAAACTTCACTTGGTTTTAATTGTCTGGTTTGGTTCACATCTTTTCTACACCTCTTTTAACCCTCTCTCACCAACATTTTTCGTTGTTGTTGTTGTTGTGTGCCTTCAAGTAGTTTTTGATTTATGACAACTCTAAGGCAAACCCTAAGTCTTTATCCTTCTCTGCCAAAGAGTGCTGGTGCCTTACAAAACTACAAATTCCAGGATTCTTTAGAATGGAGCCATGGCAGTTAAACTGGTGTCAAACCACATTATTGGACAGTGTAATACACTCTGAGTAAAAGTATTTCTGTTGAGAACATAACACTGCTTCTTGAGCTCTACTATGCCTGAGATTGAGTCTGGAAAAATACTTTTTAGAACTACAACTCCCTGAACCTTCGACCATCATGATGATCATGTTGGCTGGAGCATTCTGGGAACTGTAATCCAAAGATATCCAAGATCTTCTAAGATCTGTATGTCATCTATATGGAGAGATTCTACTTGGAGAGATACATTTAAATCCAAGTACAATTTCCACATGTAATAAATTATACAAGGAGCATACCTTGGAAAGGAAAGTATGAGGTGGTGAAAAAATGTCGCTAAGAATAATGCAGGAACAGAGGTACAATTTCAGATTGTTTTGTCCATTTACTGTTTATAAAGGTTGAGAACAGTGAGTTAAATGGGGAAGTTCAGTTTTGGATTCATTTCTGGTTGAGTTATACACAACACATTTTTGCCACTGCAGATACATTTTGTGCTTTTTAACGCAGCCAGCTGTTGTGGGTTTTTTGTTTGTTTGTTGTTTATTTGACAAGTTTTTGTTTTTAACAATAAGTCCCCCTCTGGGACATGTCACTTGGAGCTTGTGTTTGTCATGCTTATAGTGCAGGGAAAAACACACACTAAATTCAATCTTTAAATTAAGCTGTAACCAAGCTTGTATATTCATTAGAGGAGAAAAATTCTCTTCTGAGAAGTTCAAATTGTTTATTGATTTTCATTTCTGTGTTCAAGTGAAGCTTGAGTAAGTCTGTCTTACTGCAGTCCCTCTGGGGCAGCACAGCCAACAAGTGCATCACATTTTAACCTAAGTGAGCAGTTACCAACAAAAATCTGAGAATTCCTTTAAAACTATATTAATAAATAGCCAAAAGGTGAGATTTCCAGTTCAGTAAAGTTGTTTCATTTGCCAAGGAAAAAAAGAGTAGTCTTGAATTTCAGGCTATATAAATATCAATATTTGTAAAAGACCTAAAATTAAATTCAAGTAATTGGAAAGTGGAATTAATAGCATGCTGTGTAGGATGTAAAAGGTGATGCACAGTTTTATTTCTTAAATATTGTCATGTCAAAATAATGATCTAAGGTGATGAAATTACTGTTGTTTGTTATTGTGTGAGTTCACTAATGGCAAATGCAATAATTAACATTGCCATCCAATTGTTCTTCTCATGCTTGAATATAATTCTGTTGTTGTCCTGCTCCAGATAAGGTTATATATGCAGAGAAATAGTCTTCTGCAAATGTTTCTCTGGCCCTATACAGACAGGCCAAAATAAAGCTGCTTCAAGTCACTTTGGAGGTATGGTGTTTCAATGACACATGCATCCTAAGAGTCCAGAAGCCACACCAAAGCCATGCTCTGGTCCTAAGGACGGGAATGCAGCTTTGGTGCAGCTTCCAGACTCTTAGGACGCATGCATCATTGAAACACCATACCTCCAAAGTGACTCGAAGCAGCTTTATTTTGGCCTGTCTGTATCAGGCCTTAGGTAAGGAAAACATGTGAGTAGATCATCAGTGTGTTGGGCTGACATCTTCACATTTATGTGAACAAACTATAGGCTCATGTCTTCCTACTCTAGCAACATTTAGATTTAGCTTTATTAATTTTCTCCTCCTTCCCTCATTTGAGTTATTTTCAAGTGCTCTGTTTGGTGTAAATTTTGGTTGGCATTGAAATGATTCCTATGAACATCTATCCCATTTTTTTTAACAAATTTACTATTATTCCATACACAAAGTAGCAAGATGCAAAGCAAAAGCTACACTAGACTTCAACGTCTAAATGGTGTCTTTTCAGATTAATTCATATAGTTTTCATCAACACTTCTATACATTTGCTTAAAATTGTGATTCTTATAAAATAGTAGTACCAACATCTTGTATTTTAAGAAGGCATAACAATTTTATCACAGAAGGTAAGCCAAACTTGGGCTTAGTTGGCTGCTCAGTCCCATACTCCAATTTCTTCACTTGATCTTTTTCTCAATAATTCTTGGATTACCTTTCAGGTTTTGTTCGTGCATAAAATAATCCCAAATTAGCAATCACCTCACCAAACATCGCTGTTTCCTGAAATTTTATGGTGGCCTCCGCACTTTATTAATGTGTCTTACTTTTTTTTTTTCAAAATAGAAAATAATCATTGTCTATTTCTTGTCACTTTTTATGTATTTCAGATATTGATGTACTTGATATTGTGTTTTGTATTTTTTGTCTTTTGTCATGTTGATAAGAATCTGTATCTTGAAAACTTTGCATCTTGCAAAATCACTCTTTTAAAAAATCATTTTTAAAATCACTTTTAAAAACATGGTTTATCAATAGATAAATATATTCAAGGGTGAATGTGTTCCACTATGCCGAGTCCATTATTGCAGAAAAAAATATAGCTGTTTTGATTGTAGCCTTTTCTGCATTTCCCTCACCAGCCTCCTGCTCATTACCCAGCATACAAACATACTCATACACTTCACTGCACTTCAGCAGCATCCTCTAGTAGCTGCAGAATCAGAGGCGGAAAGTTAAGAATTTATTTATTTATTTATTTATTTATTTATATCTCTTTTGGCATCAAGACCAAGGAATCTTAAGATTAAGAATGAAAGAGACCAGCCTGATGAAACGATAGAAAATAACTGAGAATCAGACAAATGACTTTCATAATTTTTTAAATTGTTAATTGACATCAAGTCAACTTTGACCTAATGGAGACTTCTATGAAATAGAAACCTCCAGGTCACCCTGTTATCCACTGTCCTACTCAGGTCTTGCAAACTTGGTCATGGTTTCCTTGATTTAGTCTACCCACTTGCAAAGTGATCTTCCTCTTTTCCTGCTGCTTTCTACCTTGCCAAGCATTATTATCTTTTCTAGTGAGTCATGTCTTCACTTGATATGTCCAAAGTACAACCGCCTCAGTTTAACCATCTTGGTTTCTAGGGACAGTTCAGGGTTTATTTGCTCTAGTAACCATTTATTTATGTTTTTGTCAGCCTATGTGTCCTGCTTACTTCTACTGAGGGCAGCACAGCAGGGGAATATGCAAAGAAATAGTTCAGAGTCCAGTCCAAGGGTCACACGATACCAGTCAGTCAGTCAGTCAGAGCAAAGGGCAGAGGAAAGAGCGTAGTAACAAGGCAAGGCCAGATGTCAAATAACTTAAATCCAAGAGCGAGGAATACAAGAACAACAAGCCTGCAAAACTGGTTATTGGCTGCAAAGAACCTCTGCAGCTGGAGGTCTTTTAAAAGGCCTCTATTTCTCTCAGTTGAAACCTATTAGCTCTCCTCTTGGCTTCCAGCCTGGAATACCTCCTCCAGGACTCCTTGACCTGCCTTCTCTCCACAGGTCCTAGCACCTGCATCCCTAGAGTCCATAGAGTCTGTTTTTCCCTCTGCAGCTTCCCGAGCCTCCTCTGAGACTACTGATCCAGGCAGCCCAAGATCTGCCTCTGTCTCAGCCTCCTCCACATCTTCAGAGTCAGAGTCCTCTGACTGTGCCTCTTAGTCAATCCCAGGGCAGTCCATGACACCAGGTCCCCACAGAACGCTCTTTCAGCATCACATTTCAAATGAGTATCTCTCTTCCTATCAGCTTTCTTCACTTCCAGCATTCACAACCATACATAGAAATTGGAAATACAATGGCATGGACAATCACGACTTTGGTATTCAAATATATATCTTTACATTTGAGCAGCTTCCTTCATAGCTGCCCTTCCATTCCACTTCCTAGTCTTCAGATTTCTTGACTGCAGTCTGCATTTTGATTAATGACTGAGCAAATGTATAGGAAATCTTTGGCTGTCTTAATGTCTTCGTTGTCTTCTTTAAAAGTAAAGGTAGTCCCTTGACATGAATGTCTAGTCATAACTGACTGTAGGGGTGGTGCTCATCTCCGTTTCTAAGCCAAAGAACCAGCGTTATCCAAGGACTGCTCTGATGGTCATGTGGTCAGCATGACTGCATGGAATGCTGTTACCTTCCCACAGAGAAGTGGTACCTATTTATCTACTTGCATTTGCATGCTTTCAAACTGCTTAGGTTGGCAGAAGCTGAGACTAGTGACAGGAGCTCAACCCATCATGAAGCACCCAGGCTTCGAACTGCCAACCTGCTGATCTTGCAATCAACAGAGTCAGCGTCTTAATCACTTGAGCCACTGCATTGTTTTCTTTAAACCTATGTAATTAATCTATGGTCAGTATTGCTATTTTCTAATGTTCAACTGTAACCCTGCTTCTGCACTTTCTTCCTTGACTTTCTTCAGCAGTCATTCCAAGCCTTTGCTATTTTCTGTTAGTAGTGTGTTGTCATCTGCATATCTTAAATTGTTTATGTTCCTTCCTCTAATTTTCATACTTCCTTCCTCCAAGTCTAATCATATGTTCAGCATATAAATTAAACAGACAGGGGGATAAAATGCAACCTTGCCTGGAAACCTTTCTGCTTCTTCATATTCTCTCTTAACAGTGACTTGTTGTCCTGAGTATAGGTTATGCATCAGAATAAACAAATGTTGTGCTGCACCCATTTCTTTAAGAGCAACCCATAGTTTTTCACAATGTACACAATCAAAGGCTTTGCAATAGTTTGTAATCACAGGCTGATTTTCTTCTGAAATTATTTGGAGCACTTCAATATTCAATATATGTTTGCAAGATTATCCTTAGTGTCTCTTCCTTTTTCTGAACCCAGGAATGGACATCTGGCATTTCTTACTCCATATATGATAAAAGTCTTTGTTGTAAAATTTTGAGCATCACTTTTCTTTCAAGGGAGATAAATGCAATGATCTGGTGATTACTGTATTTCCTGGTATCATCTTTCTTGGGGATTGGAAGGTATATTGATTGTTTGCAGACTGTGGGCCATTGTTTTATTTTCCATATTTGTTAGCAGATTTTTGCTAGAGTTTGAGTAGATTCTGTCTTGGTAGCTTGAAAGAGTTCTATTGAGTTCTATTGATTTACGATTGGTTCCTAGTTATTTATTTCTCACTTTCAGTGCAGCTTCCATTTCTATAGTTTTAACCACATTTTTTTAAATAGAATTGTGTTTCAGTTGTTTTTAATATCTGTAACATAAGATTTTAGCTAAAAATTTGCTTTAAATTAATTTAAACCATAATGGATAACAGATGAAACTTTTCAATCAGTAAAGGAAAGAAGAGAAGCAAAAGAAAAGGGAGATAGAAACAAAACTGGAACCATTAATGTAACTGTACAATGACTAGTGCACAAAGAGAAAGAAAACTACTATAATAACCAATGCAAAGAAACAGTTGAGTTGAAAGTTTTTAGTCATCCATCTTGGTTTCTTGAGACACCTCACGTTTCTCCCATCATTGGAACAGTCCTGGAAACTTAGGAAAATATTTGGTGCAGCAATTGCACAGTCCCTAACCTCAGTACGGCGAGGTGCCGTAACAATGGTGGCACTCCATGTATACAGGTGCCACCGTTATGATGTGACAGATTCATAGCATCCACATATCACTCCACATCTCTCATGTCATGAGTGCGCCATTGGCACACTCATGATATCCGACTTGCGGGGCAAAAAACCCACTTTTCATGGATTCTTTTTCCTCCGCAGAGAAGCCATGTGGTTTGGCGGCTGCAGCTTCCCTGCAGAGGAAAAAACAGGCACTGGCAAGCCTCACTTTTTGGGAGGTCTGTGCCACATGTTTGTTAACTCAAATTTTGGCTGTGTTATATATAAGATCATAAACCTGTGTATACTGAGGTCCAAGGCAAGAGAGAGAGCAAAAGGCAAACCCTCAATATAGTGACTTTTATTTAAAAGAGAAAAATCCATGCACACAGATACACAAGCATACACACCTCCACTAGACATAGGGAACAAAGAGTTCACTTGGAATAGAAAAGGCTTTAGAAGGGGGCCATATGACCTGAATGTTTTAGCTCCTTCCGCTGCTGCCAATGTTAGGGTGGAAACTCATTCGCTCTCTTGGCAGAGGAGAGAAGAGGGGTTTTGAGGGGTCCTTTAATGGGTGTAAGACCTTCAATATCTCCCTTTTGAGAAACTCCCATCCATCCTGAACTCCCTTCTCTTAGTGTTTCTGACCATGCAATCACCCCCAGTATTTAGTGAAATCAGCTTTCCGAAAGTCTAGAATGAATGTCTGACTGTGGGGATTATCACACAGAGGCATTTACCATCAATAAAACGTTGGCAAAAGGTTCCTAAAGCATGAAGGTGTGATAGTGCGTCATTCTTCTAACACATCATTGAGGTTTCCTGCTTCTTTCCCATCGATGAAGTGTTCGTGAAGCAGTCATTTTTTTAAATAACAGGATGTTCCATTATTCAAAAAATTGCTGCTCCACAATGCTACGCTGAGAGAAAATCAGGATATCTCAACGACATTTTAGAAGCACAACGCACTATCACACCTTGGCACTTCAGGAACACTCCAGGAACCTTTTGCCCACGGTGAGGCTCCGTGTGATAAGGTCCTATGACTGGCTTCTCCTTTCCATGGTATAAGAAACCCCAGGAGAACATGATCACTCCCACCTAAGGCTCCCACCACTTGCACCCCATTTACCAGGTCATCCCTGTTGGTTAGGATCAGATCTAAAATAGCTGATCCTCTTGTTGCCTCTTCCACCTTTTGCACAATGAAACAGTCTTCCAGACAAGTGAGGAATTTTCTGGACCGTGAGGTTTTGCCTGAGTTTGATTTCCAGCAAATATCCCAATAGTTGAAGTCACCCATCACTACCACATCTCTTCTTTCTGAGTGTGTGGTCCTCTGTTCTAGAAAGGCATCATCCTATTCCTCTGTCTGATTTGAGGGTTTGTAGTAGACTGTCACAATAACATCCCTGTTGTTTTCCTCGCCTTTAATTTTTCTCCAGATGCTCCCCACCTGGCTTCCAGGATTGAGGTCTGGATCTCTTTGTAAACATCCCTGACATATAACTATTCCTCCTCCTTTCCTGTTGGCCTATTTGCCTTAAAAAGGCAAAAGCCCTCTATTCATATATTCCAATCATCAGACTCATCCCACCAGGTTTCAGTGATGCCTATTATATCATATTTGTTTTGTTGTGCTAGAAGTTCAAGTTCATCTTGTTTATTTCCCATGCTTTGTGAATTAGTGTAAAGACATCCAAGACCCTGTGTCCTCTCCGCTTGCTGCCTGTGTAAAGATTTTTGCCTCCCACTGTTGGGTCCTTGCACTGTTTGCCTTGTTCCCTCTATAACAGTTTGACTATTATCTCCAATCCTTGATGAACCCCTGCTTTCCAAAATACTGTCTTCCTCCCTGCATACCTCAATTTAAAGCCCTCCTTATCAATTTTTTTTTGACTACTGGCAAAAACATTTCTGCCAACTGGTGTGAGGTACAAACCATTCCATGCCAGAATTCCCCCCTCATGGAACTACAGCCCATGATCCAAGAATCCAAAGCATTCTCGGCAGCACCATCTACAGAGCCAACTGCATGGTCCAGGAAGGGAGAGGAAAATAGTGGATGTGAATAACTATTCACATCCACTATTTTCCTCTCCTTTCCTGGACCATGCCCTTCAACTGCAAGCAGCAACGAGATAACAACTTGTGCATCCAGCTCTTTCAGCTTCCTACCCAGAGCCTCATAATCTCTTATGATATTCTGAAGGCTGTGCCTTGCAGTATCCTTGGTTCCCACATGAACTAAAAAAAGAGGTAATGGTCAGAAGGCTTGATCTGAGAAAAAAGCTTGCTGATCATCCACAGAAGCCTGAGTTACTAAGTCTGGGAGTGGGAGTTACTGATTCATCCTAACATCTCCCTGGAAGCCAATGTGATCAAACTGTGGCTGTCATAGTTTGATCACATCAGGCAAAGGCATGACTTATTAGAAAAGACAATAATGCTAGGAAAGGTGGAGGCTATCAGAAAGGAGGAGACTGCATGCCAGATGAATAGACTCAATCAGGGAAGTCATAGGTATGAATTTACAGGACCTAAGCAGAGCAGTGGAGAATAGGGAGTCTTAGAGGTGTCTTATCCACAGAATCACCATGAGTCAGGAATGACTCAAGTGCAGTTAACAACAACCGATAATAAACTGAAGAATAATTGCTTGGTTATAAACCTGAAATCCTGAATAATAGTGTTATAAACCTGATGAAATGTGTGTGGGGTGGGGGGTAGAGCTTATGAAAGCTCATTCTGTAATATGCTTTTAGTCTTTAGAGTGACACAGGACTCTTTGTTTTACTAGCCAGGGAAGACTCCTTAAAAATCTGGTGCTGGAAGCAACGTAGACATACCTGATAGCCCTGTTTTTTACCCTTTGCATCCCATTGCAAAGATTTCTTTTACGTAAGTTTTCCCTTATGCCTTTCACAGTCTCTTGTCCAGTGAAATAATTTCATTGGGCTATGTAAACAAATGGCAACTGGCTACTTTTACAAAAAGCAAGAGGAAAGATTGCCATCTATCAGCCAAGGCAGCTATATAGTAACAGCAAGCAACTAAACAAAGGGAAGCATACAGATTAGAAATTAGATTAGATACAAATTAGATAGTTCCTTTGCAAAAGATATTTGGAAAATATAATATCTGAAAGAAGCCTGGAGGGAATTGTGTTATAGAATAAAATAAATAACAAGACAACTGCAGGAAAGATCACTCCATCACTTCACTGATATATCATAAAAAGGACAGAGAGGAAGCCAAACATTTATTGGGAGGGAGGTTTTTCCTTCCTTTTTTAATAGTCACTATAAATATGGTTGTTGACAATAAATAAATGTTAGGAACATGCTGAACATGAGCACATGCTGGAGAAAAGGCTGCTCATAGCAAATACATTATAGGTGTTCTTCGAGAGCTGTTCATCCATGTTAAAAATACCTCACCTGTAATAATGTCAAGGAGAGTGAAAGCTGCGATGGTCAGGAACTGAATGAGTGCATCTGGCTGCTCAGGCAGAATGCTTGAATATAGCAAAGACATGCAGTTGTAATGGCCACATTCAATATCTCTTAAGTGCAGAAGTAGACATCATAAAGAATGGGTTCTCAATTCTCTGCTACCTTTGTTCATACAGAGATTGCTGGGTGGGGCATTATCAGAAAGATTCATCTTCCTCCACCCACCCAGTTCTTTTTAAAAAAAATATTCCCCCAAGACCATTTTAATTCATCACCCCCATAAAGAAACACATGGAGTACAGTGTATTGCACTAATCCAGCCAGGTGTAAACAAGGCAAGTGTCACTATACCAGATCTGACATGTCTAGGAATGTACACAACTGGCCCACTACCTTTCAGCGTGTAATGCATTCCTTGCCAACACTAAAAATAAAGGCTCACGGCTGAGTACAGGAACGCACCACCCAAGTTGCAAGCCTGACATTTCTGGGGGAGTGTAACTACATCCAGCAGAGGCTGAATCCCTATTCTCAAGGTGCTATTTGACTGACTAAGAGCACCTCTGTCTTGTCTGAATTAAGTTTCAAGTTGTTTGCCCTCATCCAAACCATTATTGATAGCAGACAAAAAAAAATGTGAGGAACATACTGGACATGAACATATGATAGAGAAACTGCTGGATTTTGTATAGCATTGTACAAAAAAGGCTGCCACAAGTGGATTACAAGGACTCTTCCAGGCTTATAAAGGCCTTTTTAAAAATTAAAAGTGACTAGTCAGTCAGTTCCTGTTTCTTTAAAAGGAATTTTCTGGAAATGTGATATGCAATGACCTGTAAGTTTCTTTGGGATTTTTTTTGTTTGTTTTGTTTTGTTTTGTTTCATTCAGGTTCTAAAAAAGACTCTGCACCAGGAAAGATGAATTTAAACAAGAACATACATAAGAGGAGGGTTTAAGCTAGATACCAAAATCAGAATCATAATACCATAGTATATTTGATATCTATGTATGGGTGTGAAAGCTGGACATTGAAGAAAGCTGACAGGAAAAAAATCAACACATTTGAAATAGGGTGCTGGAGAAGAGTTCTAGGGACATCACAGACTGCTAAAAAGACAAATGATTTCCTAGAGGAAATCAAACCTGAACTCCCACTATAAGTCAAGATGATCAAACTGAGGCTATTGTGTTTTGGACATATTGTGAGATGACATAACTCATTGGAAAATACAATAATACTTGGTAAAGTGGAAAGTAGAAAGGAAACAGGGAGACTTCAGTACAGATGGATAGACACAATCAAGGAAGGCACAACTCTTGCGTTTGTAAGACCAGAATAAGGCTGTTGATGACAAGGTGTCATGAAACTCTCTCGTTCATAGGGTCTTGATGTCAGATAACAACAACAAACTGTGGGTGGTGGTTCCAGTGCAGAAGAGGGGGCCTTCCAAGTTCTGTTGCACAGTATGCCCTCTGTGTGAGTTTTGTGGGGGGAACAGTGTCACACACACATGTTTTAACTTATTTCTACATGATATTTTAAAGACAGCTTACAAGAAAAATCTTAAACTGCATCATTTTGAAGCAATTCTATTAACTGCAAAATACAACTCCACAGAAAGTGGCTTGGCTGTGCCACTTTGACTTCACTGATTCTTTTTTCATTTCACTGCAAAAGTAGTGCAACAAATCTAGTTAAATCATTGGGAAAAAATCCAGAGCCCATGCAAGAGTCAGTAATGGCAATGAAAGTTTCATATTATCTACCTTGTCCACATTTCCTGAAAGATCAATATGTCTAAGTACATCTTCTGCATACTTCTATAAGGAGACAAATATGAAACTCAGTTGCATCAAACACAGTGTGACACCAGCTTTAAATGGACTCTCCCCTCCCTCCCCCCAAATATCTGGGGAGAAATATCAATACTATGTTTGAATTACATTAGTTGGAACAAGGATGAATGTGATGGTGCAAAGTCAAAAGGATTTACTCAGCAACTTTCCATAAATGATAAATGGTCTTTGAAAAAGCAGGGCTTCTTGCAAAGTATTTTACTAACATGTAAAATCTTTCACTTTGATATTATGGATTTGTCACAATGTTGAAATTTCCCAGCAGGCTCTATGGAGTGAAAATATTAACACTGAAAAGGATATTCACCCTCCAACAAACTTCACGATATGCACTTAACTTGCAGATTTTGACTGATTCCAGTATTACCAAAGAAGTATAAGTTTTGTCAGATTCTATGGGGCATGGCAGAAAGGGTAATCTTCTGGAACTACTTGGTGAGGCCCACAAAGCTGTGTCTGTTTCTTGGTGTCACAGCTGCCACCTTCCATTTCAGGCTTTACTACTTTTAAAAACGGTATATCTACATATGACGAATCACTGAGTTATCACTTGCCAAATGTTTAACCATTTAAAACTGGAGCTACAATTGTTTGGAGCAACAAGGATTAAGGACCAGTTCACGTGAAGGCTGCCCTATAAAACTTGTTTGGGATTGTAAAGTTCCCATCTAACCCTACTCATATCACTCACAATTTCACATGTCTGCTCTCTACACTGGTAGGGTATGCATAGGTTGAGACATCTTTGTTTCCATATCCAGTAACATCAAAAACCACTAAACAGTGATACCCTTATTGGATCAACCAAAATGCACAGTATACATGTTGCAAGCTTTCATAGCTTCACTGGCTTCTTCATCAGGCAAGGTATTAAAAACCATACAGGGAAAAAAATGTGAAGATGTTAGTCATAGGTCTGCATTTTGCTGTTTTTGTTCTCAGTTCAGATGATATGGAGGGGTATCTCTTGCAGGTTGGCAGCTCCTCCTTCTGGCCATGTGGCTACTAGGAGATGGTGAGGCAAATGTAACTGTTTAGGATTCTCTAAATCCTAAGGCAAGAACAAAATATCAGAATACGCATCTGGACAGGAAAGGATATATCAACGAGATTCTAAAAATGGAAAATTTCTCAAGATCTACCGTATGTGGTAAGATTTAGGAGAGAATGCTGAGTAAAGGTGGTTTGGTGTAACACTATATTGCCCTCCTTAGGCCAATTGCAACTGCTTTGCTTAAATTTCAATCTGGACAGAGACAAAACCACATAATACCAAGTCAAATGAATGTTCATTCAATCACATCAGTAAAATACATTTAGCAGTCAGCTCCAAATGGAAGCATTCAGAGGCAACTCGAACTGGCAGCGGGAGAAGTAAACACAGTAGTGGTTGAAAGGACCTATACTGTGGAAACTACATCTTTAGGATCCTCTCAAGGGTGTTGCTCCCTTGGTATTGATGAGAAATTTGCAAGGGCAAATTATTTAATACAGTTATTTAATATTTATAATGTGTTGTACCATGCATGTTGAAGTGGCATTTATTGGGAATCCAGCTTGAACAAATCTGAGCTCACAAACATTCAGAAAAGTTTTAAATCAATTTTTAAAAATTAAAGTGGTATCAAACCGAATTATTTCTGCAGTGCAGATACAGCCTGGGTAGGGCATAGGACAGGAAAGTGGGATTACAGAGGCTGTACAGAAGAGACAGTATGAGACCTTAGATTACCAAAGCAATGCCTTAGAGCTTTTCCAGATAAGTGTGATAATGAACATTCCCAAACCAAAATGTTACCAGTTCCTTAAACCAGTTCCTTATTTTCTCTGCTCCTTTCTCTAGTGGCTTCGAGCTGCCTCAGGTGGTCTCCATCTGCACACCATGCCCCTAAAACAGCCAGAAGTTGCTTCTTTTAGTACGTCTGTTTCAGGCCTTAGTGTACACTAGATGTAACCAAAATATGAATAACTGAGATGAGATCCACTGCATCCACACAACTGGTGCATCAGCTTCAGACAGCAAAAATGTTGTTCCTGGCCACTTACAACCATGACAGATAGTTCCAGTTTTGAATGTGGACTTTCAAAGAGTTATGTGATTTTATCTAGAATTGGTTGAAAATTCCTGCTGAGATCTGTCTGTTCTCTTGCTTAGTGGAATTCTATCATGTCTGGGTTAATTTCCATATTGTTTGGTATGCTGCTAATCTTCTGCTCCCTGAACAGAATTTTTTTTAAAAAAACAGGTTTTTCAACTGCACAAAATACCCTGATACTGCATACGAAAAACACTGAACACTTTTGCACACTGATAACCATTTCTCTAGTGATGAATAATTTGTGAATCTGCCTTAGTTCAGTAACAAACTGTAAGTATGTTCCTGTTGTCTTAATCCAGTCAGTGCTACCCCAACACCTATTGTTTTATTGTAGTTATATGCAATCAAATTGACCTCAATTTATTGTGATCTTGTGAATGAGAAACCCCTAAGAGCCTTGGTAATCAACTGCCCTGATCAGCTTTTATAAACACAGTACTGTGGCTTTCTTGATTGAGGCTATCCACTTATATTGTGGCCTTCCTCTTTTCAAAGCTTTATTGCCTTTTTCAATGAGTCATGCTATCTCACAATATGTCCAAAGCACAACAGCCTCATTTCAGTGATCTAGTGAGAGTTCAGGCTTGATTTAATTTAAGGACACTGTGTCTGTCCAGTAGCTGGTCTGTAGTCCATCAGTTTCTGGAGTGCTCTTTCTCATTGACAAGTAAAACCAGCCAATGCCATGCAGTTGGCCTACTTTTATACTGTTGATTCAAGTGTGATATGTTCTTCTAGAGGTAGCTCCAATATGTGAGCAGTCATGTGGTGTGAGCAGGCATGAATATGCTCCTCTCCCCGTCTTCCCCCTCCCTCTCGCTATTCCCAAGCAGGCTGTTTTTCTTCATTTTCCCCCCAATTTATTTTATTTTATTACTTAATGGATTGCAATGATTGCGCAATAGTGCTAAAATATATATAAATAAATTAAAAATACAGGCTGAAAGGCATGCTGGGAAGAGATTAGGGTAGGGAGGAGTGTAGAAGACAGAGGATGGGAAAGAAAACATTTTGAAGAGGTATGCAATAATGAATGTCCCCAACTTGATATGTTTGCATTTCCTAGACTAATGTGATCATGCTGATTTATAGAGTTTATCAAACAAGGGAAATTGGAAGTATAATTCAATGGCAATCTGAATGCAATCATGGGGTTTACCGTTATTGCGTGATAGACTACCACACTCAATTTCGGGCAATGGCAAGCTATTTTCGAGCAATGGGAAGTCAGTTCGAATGCAATTCGAATTCACGTAAATTCGCTGAACTAGCAAATTCACGTGAATGCATTCTAGACCCACTTTCTTTTCATTCAAAATTAAGAGAAATTCCTCCCGTGTGATAAACTCCTTATGAGTCTGATATTACAAAGTCCTAAGATCCATTCATTTGACTCTTTAGCAGCTCATAGTATCTATAGAAATTTTCTCCAACAATACATGCCTCTCAAAAGATTGGTGGTTTTCTTAGCTCACTATTCTTTTTGAATACTTGAAAAGACTATGGTTTATTGCATCCCCACCATATTATTACACACTCATGCAATTAGAGATTTCTATTCCAATTCCCTATCTCTAATACATAGGCTTTTCCCCATTTTTCCAGCTGCAGATCTATTATCTTTTCTACTGCACATTTTTCCAACTGCACATTTTGTGTACAAACATATGCTTTAAAAAAAACCTGTGCCTAAATATTCAGGATAGAAATAATAGAATTAACATTAAGGTATCAGGCTATAAAAAGGAATGTGGCCTTATGAAGAAAATTTTACTTCCTTAGGTCTTTCTTCTTTCAGCAGGGACAATATCACTGGACTCAATTTGAACAGGACAGAGCAAACCTAGTTATTCTTGAACACGTTTGTCTATATGAGTCTCTTTTTTTTTAATCCATGGAACTGAGAATCCATTTTTCAAAGTAATTTCCTAGGATGCATACCTCTACAGAGAAAGCTTCATTTGGGTTATTTGGATTTCCCCCCCTCCATTTCCATGCAAGGGGCTAGTCAGAACTGTCTGTATGCAACAGAAAGATAAAAATTTCAATTAGGTTGAGTGCTGTCATAAGCAGCCTACATGAGAAGGCTAGAGATAATATGCATTACATATTGATGCCTATCAGCACTGAGAACACAGCCATGTTTTATTCCATGCCCCTTTTGTAGCTTTGGCAGTAATGGTACCCAATAAAGGCCTAATCATATTAATTTATGCCCCTATCAATTATGCATTCAGATTCCCCTGATAGCTTGTCAGTTTTTATTCAGTATTTTCTGGAAAATACGCCTATTACAGTTACTGAGCAAATAGTAGGACTGTCAGAAAGTAAGATTTAAAGAATATAACTTAAAAAGGGAGGGTTTTTTAAATTTATAAATCTTGTATTATATGTCATGCATTTGTTAGCTTAAAAAACAGGTGACAGGACAGGGACAGATGTCACATTAAGGACTTTCTAGAGATGAGAATAAAGATCTGTTCCCTTTTTGCAAGGAGAACCTTGTTATGTATTCAACATTTCATGAAAGCAAAATGTTCTCGGGTTTACAAATGTAAAAGTGCATTGTATTTCTTAGTTTAATCTGAATGTAAATTTGCATCTCTCAGATGAGAGACATTAATTAAGAACTTTAAAAATAATAAGTTTTCAACCATATACTGGGCAAACCTGTGTTCCTATGGGGGAAAAAGTGTTATAAATATAGTATCCTGAATCTTAAGGGCTACACTTCAGAATGTACATTTTGTCATACACCAGTTAAGACAGGATCCAGGAAGAAAAGAACCTCAGAGATGTATCACACCAAAATCCCACACTGCTTTTAAGGTAAAGTTATCATGGATGGTTAGAGTACTTTCAACAACACATAAACACCAAACAGTATAATCAGGATATTCCATGAAACACATGAACAATATTATTTGCTACCGTCTACAAACTGCACTGGCTTAAATCCTCTTGCTAGTCCTGATTAGAGTAGACCTATTAAATTAATTGATACAGTGGGACTAATCTAATTGGGACTAATCCAACTGTATATATTAACTAGCTCTTGTGAACAATATATGCTCTTGAGCCAGCAGATCTTTCTTCTGTTGGCTGACATCAGGAATCTGCCATCTGAAGAACTGGCCTGCTGGACAAAATTTGCTGGCAGAGAAGCTCAAAGAAAGTCAGAGAACAGGAAGGGCAAAGGAAGAGTTGAGTTATACCAGATTAAGCTTTCTCCAAATCAGGATCATAGCTACACTGCTGGCATAAAGTTAGGCCAAGGTGAAGACAGTCCTAATTATTTTCTAGCAATTCTAGGCTGGGTGTACTTGGATTCAGCACTGTTTCAGCTGATAAAATGTCAGTTATGTTAGCTCTGTCTTGACCATTCTGGCCAAACAAATTTACACTCTAAATCGACTTGGAATATTATTGCTTTCTATGAAGAAGTGAATATCATTTCAAACATTCTCAAGATTACTACTTTGGATTACAAAGTGTGTTTTGCAAGCTTGAATATCCCTTCATGTTTAAAAAAAAAACCCTCTATGGAAGCAGGATTGTTGGGAAAATATCCCAACCTGGTCTTCTTCTTGACTCAATAGCTTAAACATGCAAATAAAGATTTTTAGCCAGTAGAACATGAAGATATAGAATCCCTCCACCTATATGTTGAAGGCATATACTTTTATGCATTATTTTGGCACTTTTGAACTGACCGTTTTGTTTATTGTGGTACTGCAGCAGAATCTCTCCGTGAAGGTGTAGCAACAGATCTAACCTTAATATAGCAATTCCCCACCACCATCTTTTTCTTCTCTTAATCCACTCACTCCTCTTTTGGCCTTCTTACCACTTTTTTTTTTTACCACCATGGTTCAAATACAGTCTTGACTATAGGGATAAAAGAATAATAAAATTTTACCTCCAAGGGAACTCCACCATTGAGCAGAGTGAAGCAGCTGCCTCAAGCAGCAATCCTGGGATGTGATGAAGGGGCACTGTATAGTTATAATACATTAAATAGCTAACCATTTGCAGCCCTTTCATTACACTTTGATGGAACTTTGTATTTTTACTGAAACTAAATTTGAGAATTATGCTACATATGTTAAAATAATATGACTAGTTTAGGGTGAATATTTTAGCCTAATGAAATTATGCCACTTGACTTGAGTGGAAGGGATATGCTTTCTGGAAAATGGCTTGGGTGAACCCTGGATATTCCTAATCAGCATACATGGCTTTCAGTTTAGTACCAGAAATTCAGCTTGTCATTTTTAAAAAGACTTATGACGTAATGGTATGATTGTATTTTAACTTCCAATAATACTTTTAAAAAATATTTAGTCTAATGAAAAATCTTTGTGCTACCATGCCAGTTTTCTGAATCAATTCCACTCTTTGTCCCCATGAATAAAAGTTGATTTTTTGATTTTGTTTCTGGTATTACTTTCCAAAACTGCCAAATGAAACATTTATACAGCTCCTTTATAAACTACACTTTTTGCAATTTGTCTCCCACATCCTGCAAAAGACCTCTTATATTTCTTTTTATTTATTCATTAGTTTTTGATGGAAGAGCAAGGAGCATATGCAAACATGGATAGCAGAGTAGCAAATGTATAGCCCAATGTAAGTGATGAAGCAGTAAAATGACATGTCTTGGACAGAACAAATAAAAACTTTGACAACTTCTGGCAAGGAGAAATGCACCAGTTAATGGTGCCTCCAGGTAGCTTTAGCTGATATGACTGGCAATTGTAACACAGTACCTCTCAGTGCACTTGGCAGCATTACAAGGATCACAGTCTAACAAGGATGAACAGTTTAGCCAATGTGTGGGTTTCTTCCTTGCATTTTGGCATGGATATCTTTCTGCTTCACCTTTTGTTTTCTGTCAGAAGGATATTTATTGTGGCAATCCACAGTGTAATCCAGCTCTTCATTTATGTTTGAGTTCCCTTCTTATTGTATTTCATGGTATTAATGGAGTACACATTTCTTTTCTATACATCTGCCTTTTTAAAGATACCCATTCAAGTCTACAGTGCCCTTGGGCTACTGGTAATGTTTAATAACTTTCTACACTGGTAGTTCTTTCTTCATCATTACACGAAGCCTTTTCTTACCTTGGTATATAAAGATCTTAAGTGTTCTCCTTGACTGGTGGCCCACACATTATATACCAGTACTAGGAAGATAATAGAGAAAAAATATCTCTTCTTTTTAAGTATTACAATGGAAGCCTTGCTAAAAGCTACCTGAGAAGATATTGTCAAGGAGGTTTACCTGCATGTTTTTTGTTGTAACTGGTTCATCATTTTCTTTGAAATAAAATCATTTTGAGATGTCATTTTTCTGAAAAGTCATTATATTTGTCAAAAAAATATTTTCCAATATTTGATGGAATTTTAGCATGGCCTGCAATTATCTGTCCTATAAAGTACAATAGCAATAGCAAGTATATTTCTATACCACTTATCAGTGCACTTAAGCATTCCCTAAGTGGTTTACAATGTGTCAGCTAATTGCCCCCAACAAGCTGGGTACTCATTTTAGCAACCTCAGAAGAATGTCAAGCTGAGTTGACACTGAGCCCCTAACTGGTATTGAACTCACAACCTTGTGGTTTGTGAATGAGTGGCTGCAGTACTGGCATTTAATCACTGCACCACCAGGGCTCCAGTACAGGCAATGACATAAATGAGTTAATGTACTAATAATACTAAGTACTTAATTTATTTTTCAAGTGATGGCCATACTACAAACTCAGTAAGTTCTTGCAGGGCAAAGGTTTTGTAGATCTGTGGTTTGTGTAAAAAGGCAAGGGATAACACAAATGCCTATCAAATGATGGACAAAGAAAAATAAGAAATACACTGGTCCCAGTAATGTTCTGCTTTAGAGCACAATTAAATCAAACTAAACTGAATCAGCGTGGCATTCAGGCAAGAGTTCTGTGCTCACCTATCTTGCAGTAAGATTCATTGGACACAGTGCATTTTTGTTCTGAATAAGCTTACACTGTTGCCTAAATCATATTCTGGCATAAAACCAGAGATAAAACACACTAATCCTGCGCCATTATGTTTCTATTGCTGTTGTCATGTAGATGGTAACTTTCTGAGATGGAGAACACCTTCTTTCCCTGGAGATTGTCTATACAATTCAGAACAGTAGAAAATCAGCTTTCTAACCTGTTCTTGTATAGAGAACATCATGCATAGAGGAGGATCTCTTCAGAAATTATTCTATGAATAAAGGCAGTTGAAATTACAAGGAGAGACATAATAGTAAATATTAGCATACTTCCTTTCCTAGTATGTTGAGTCTTCCTAGTTTATCATTCATTCATTCATTTATTCATAATCTGCCTTTCATTCAGAGAGCTCAGTATGTGGTACAGGTCCAATCTGCACTGGAGAAATAATGCAGTTTGACACTGCTTTAACTGCCATGCCTCAATGGAATTCTGAGATATTTAGCTTTCTCTAGGCCTTATCACACATGGGGGGTTTGCAGCTCAGATCCGCAGTCACTCCTGTTCTAGCAACGCGGAACGTGATGTTTTTTCACACCAGATCCGGAGTCACTCCTGTCTAGCAATGCGAATTCATGTTAAAACGTGATGTTTTACCACACCTGGTTGCCTTTCCGTTGCCCTTCTGAATCGAGGGGGAAGCGGAGTCAATTCGATTCCAGCCAAGTCATGTGATGCGGATTCAAGCAAAGTGTGGTGAGTGCACATTGTATTACCACACCAGAGGGTTCAATGATTCGAATTGGCACCCTTACGCATGCTAAATGAGGCTCTGGACATTGTCTTTCTTCCCTGCCCCCTCCTTGGCTGTCATCCTTCATCGGGGTGAAGGAGCAGTCAGGGGATGATGGGACAAGTTGCAGGGGGTCACTGGGGCCAGATCAGGATGAAGGAACAGGCACAGGATGATGGGACAGGTTGCAGGGGGTCACTGGGGGTGAGATGGGGATGCAGGAGCAGGCAAGGGATGATGGGATGGGTGGCAGGGTGGCAGAGGGGGCGAGATGAGGATGCAAGAGCAGGCAGGGGATGATGGGATGGGTGGCAGGGTGGCAGAGGGGGTGAGATGGGGATGCAAGAGCAGGCAGGGGATGATGGGATGGGTGGCAGGGTAGCAGAGAGGACGAGATGGGGTGAAGGAGGAGGAGGAGGACCCGCAGTCATGTCAGAACTGAGCTACCAAAAGCTCCAAAAATCTCTCTGTGATAAACACATCTGTTAGAGACCTCTGGTGCTACAACAAACTACAAATCCCAGAATTCCATCACATTGAGCCATGGCAGTTAAATCTATGTCAAACTGCTTTATTTCTGCAGTGCGTATTACATCACAGACAGTAAAGAAATAGTAAATTATTATTGAACTATTCAGAAAAATTCAACAGGATAAAACAATGTAGAAATCCACAACCAAGTACATCAACTATGATCTCTGGGTCCCCAGAGCTCTGGTGAAAAGTCATGTTGAGGCGTTACAAACCGCTGCTTTGCGGCGGTCTCCTGGCGCTGCTGTTTGCTCCACAAGGGAGCCTCCGCAGCCAAACTGCGCGGCTCCCTTACGGAGCAAAAAAGAAGCTCCAAAATGGATCTTCTTCTGGCGGTGCGCTAATGACGCCGCGAAGCACCAATGGTGCACTTGCGACATCATTAGCGCCGCGTGACGTGCAGACGCACAGCATCCATTACGTCAAGATGGCGGCGGCCATGTGGAACGGCCGCCGCCATTTGTTACAGACAGAGTCCGTAACAGGAATAGAGGCATCTGGAAGAGACGCCCCTTTTTTAAACTGGGACGTCCTGAGGACGTCCCAAGTGGCAGTTTGTAACCCGCTGTTGTAACTTGGCAATGAAATTAAGAAAGTACCTCTGCCATTCAGGACTCCAATGGGAGTACAGTCCACAAAAAGGATGCAATAGCAGAAAAGAAATGGTAGTGTGTGTATGTGTGTGTAAAAAACCAATCCTTTGAATACCAACATTTATTTATAAAATTGAATCAATCATTTCTGAAAAAGCAAAATACACTACAGAAAATTAAATGAAAGGAATAAGAAAACACCCACTGGTTAACAATTACTCTTAAATTTAATTAATTTATCTGATTCAGGCCACAATAGGAATATGGTGGAAGTCCCAGAGAATAAAAGGAGCATGAGGCCCCAACACAGCATTTACAGTGTAGTACATGTCGAAACAAATGAAGTGACACACTACCTTTAAAGCAGGATTCTTATTGAAATTGGTCCAGATTTAGGCACACGCCATTGAGATAACAGAAGGGAATTCTCTACTTCATCCTTCCCATGTCAGACCCTACAGTTCCTGAAAATGTTACATGGGAGTTTTTCTTTCAATTTTTGGATTTTAGATATGTTTACAAACAACAATGTCCAATCCTCAACAGTTTATCAAATTAGTACAACCAACTAACACCGTTTTATAAATTGCTTATCTAGCATGTATACATCATGTTCAGACAATCCAGTTGATAGCTGGCAGTTCATGTGTTGAAGTCAGATCCGTAACATGAATGGTGACCAAATCTGTACCATGCCATCTTCCATTAATTCCTCCAACTCTGCCATTCAGTCGTGATAAATTAATTTGTGAAGATGGGGAACTTTCTGAACACGGTGAGTTATGGTATTGGATAGAAGGGTAAATCTCCCAAACTGGGTAGATGCACCTTTCAGAGCAAGATCTTTCTGTTCCAAATCTAAAATTAAAACTGAACAGCTGAACTGGTTAACCACAGGAGTTGAATCACACTGTATGCCTTCTTCGAAACTGATTCTATGAATACATTATTGAGTTGTTCAGAGTAAACTAACCCTTCTACAAACTCTGGTTAAACAATAACTTTTCCAAAACAATTTAACTGCTGCTAATAGTTTTGAGTTAAACTAAGCCAGGTTTGTAAAATACACTTGACCAGGGCAGCAGTACAAGCTGAGCTTTTGTGTTCAAATTTGATTCTGTCTTCTACTTTTTCCTTATTTCTACTTTGTCATCAGTGAATTTAAGGGCTTATAAACTGCACATATGTGTGTAAGCCTATTCATGTGTGTGTGCCCACATATTTGAAAGGAAGAGAATGATTTTTGAATATCATGTACTGATAATATTGTTCAGCTGCCAGATTTTTTAATAGGGCACAGTAGCGTCATTCCAAAGGTGGTTTTATCTGAGTTTTTCCATGTTTACTCTTAGGCTTTACTGTGCCATGCAAACTGAGTATGTGGGGAAAGAGAGGTTTTTATATCAACGGCTTGAAACTGTTTACTATATTGAACTTCTAAATAGAAAAGAAAGAAATAAATCACACAAAGACCTGAGGAAAAGCATTCTGCATCTTTGATATACTTCATCCTATCGTTACATGTTGACCTTGTTTATATTTTCTGAATTGGTGTACAAAGTTGTCGAGTTGGTCAATAATCTAATCCAACCATCAATAAAACATACCTTCTTGTTTATTAATATGTGATTAAAAATGTATATGATAAAAAGATATTGACTGCAAGCAGAGTTTGCGTGACAAGAACAATTATGCCTCCCAAACTTAATCACTGCATGAGCTCTTTAACCCAGTGAAAGTCAATAGTCTATTTATGAACAACAGTGTGACGGGGTTCTTTTTTAAAGTACAGTATTAGGATTTTGTTAGGTCTCCTGCTCTTATTGCATTTACTCTTTTAACTTGTGTAAATCTCCAAGATACAACACTCAGCAGATAAACCCCTCATTAAATTCTTGCTTTATATTTGTTGTATGACAAAGCTGAAGGCATAAGACAGAAGGTATTTGCTCTTGTTATTGTTCTCTATTTGCAATTAAACAAAGGTCCTCATTTGGTGAGTCCCATTTTTCTTCATAGTACTCATTACACATTTGTTAATCAGATTTTCAAACCCTTGTAACTTTCCTTAATCTATTTAAACAATATTGTTTTAGGCTTGGCTATGTTGTTTTAGGATTGATTCTGATTTGATTTAAATCACTGCTTGATCTAAACCTCTGATAGTTTGTAAGGTAGTAGTAAAAAAAAATGACAAAGGAAATAAAGATTCAGCACAGTACTGTTTCATGTGAAATTTCAGGGAGAAAGAAAGACAATTCTAAATATAATTTTACAACAGGGTTCTGTGGAAACCAAGGGCCTAATCTGTTGCTCAGCTTCACTTTAGGACACTGCACTTTTGTTTTTGCTTTCCTTCCAATCCCAGTTTCCTTAGCAGTTCAGAATGTGTAAAAGCATAGGTATGAAATCAAACACCACAGTATTCCAAAACATCATGTTAACATTTCTTACACAAAAAGCTTTGTTAATCCTACATTATCCCAGGATGGGTTGAAATTAAATCCCAGTACCTTGACTGCTTTGAAGAGTCATGAATTCACTGGTGAGGATAGTCCCTCTACTAATGCAGATTAAAACTATTTCATAATGCCACTGTGTTCATAGCCAACATAGCAAGTTTGATTCCTGGTGGCCAGCCTTTGGGTGATGAATCTCTCCATACTCGGATAGATTGGTCCTTTGATTATGGAAATACAACGCACCACCTGGGCCCTACTCAAAACTTTCCCAGTCTGAGTTATTTCCACACCATGAAAAAGCAGCAGAGTTTGTGGAGGATGCTTATAATGTGCATTTCAAAAAGCAAGATAATGAGTATAAAAAATTCCAAGTACAGTAATATAATACTCTTTTGTATTGTGCCTTCCAGAATATTAGGAAACTCATTCAGGAAGGGTATATTATTCCTGATGAAGAACTACTCCTTCCTTCCTTCCTTCCTTCCTTTCCTTCTTTCCCCCCTAAAAAATGAGAGTCAGAGCAGCTTACAATTTAAAAGAATAGTACAGTTAAAAACACAATAGAGAGCATTAAAATAGAATTAAATTATTACACTAATTTTGTGAAGTTGAAGGCTTTCACGACCAGAATCCATAGGTTTTTTGTTTGTTTGTTTGTTTGGGGGGGGGTTAGATGCCAGACACAGATGTTGGCAAAACATCAGAAATAAACTCTTCCAGAATACAGTCACATAGCCCAATATTTGCACAAAGATCACTTGTTATATGACAGTTTTAAAAGATAACTAATTCCCTTTGAAGTACAAGAGTCAATTTTTTGGAAGCTACACACCCACACCAGCTGGGGTAGGAGGCAAAATAATTGCACAGAGTTCCCCGTTTTGCTTTCTATCACTTTCTTATCTCTCCCAGAAATCTTTCCCTCTCTCCAGTCATGTTGGTTGTCCCATCTTTTTATTTCTATTTCTGTTCTCTTCCTCTCCCAGCCTCTTCTAAACAGTGGATTTATACTTAGTTAGAATTTGTTTGTGTTCAAATGAGCTGTTGTCTGCCCCACCCATTGTGCCCCTCAGATTTATCAATATTTTTGTTAAAATGCCCCCCCCCATTCCCTTTCTTTCATCTGGCAATGGATAGTTTTATCTGCGTCCTCACATTGTGATGACACAAAAGGCAAAGACAACTCAACAGGAGAGAGGGAAGTGTTGTTTTTGCTTTCTCGTGCCTCTAATAAACCCGTATTCTCTGTGGTGGTGGGTGGAAGATTCTGTGCTACTACACTACATCTCCCCATCCTAGTCTTTGTCCTTCCCATAAAAAAGTTTTCAAATAGCTTGCATAGTGATTTAACACTGCATTTCAGCAATATTTAAACCATATAGCACCCTAAACCTCCCAATTCTGAAATCTTTTCAAGTATTTTAACTCCTACTTATTTGCCCATTTTTATAGTATTAGAAAGGAAAAGATTAACAATACTCCACCTATGTTTATGAGTAACCCCAAGGAATGGTAAACTTTATAGCTAATCCATACTACTGTTTACAATATTTCAGTAAAGCCCAAGCATTACCCTTATCCCTTAACATAAAGATAATATATAGCCAGCCACTGAATACTTAAAATCCCATTTCTAATTTGCTGGGAAAGTGCCAAATTTGGAATCTTTTTTAAAAAAAATACCTATTAGCAAAGCTCACTCCACACCTTGATAAGATACACATTTACAATACAAAACAGTTGGCAGTGTTTGGAACAAAGAATGAAACATAAAAAAACCCCAAACATTTATTGCTGCAATTTGTCATAAAATTTGAAATTCAAATACCATTAGATTTTTAGGGATGTTTTGCATAAAACAGGTCTTTTTGCAGGCTTGGGGCCAGAACATGCTGTGGCAATATTGGAAGACTGGTACTATTAACTGTCCCCATTTATCAATAGTTTGAATTATGCATTTGCATAGTATGGTCTTCTGAGTTCATGGAGACATTTCAATCCAAAGAAAGGTATTAGGCTGTCCTCCCATATGTAATTCATACTGTAGAATAGAGTTTATATTAATTCAGTGTCAAGATGTGCTCACTGCAGAACATTTTTATAAGTCAGACTTAAGCATCTGATCATGACTCTGTGCATATATGACTTCTGATGCAAAATTAAATGCCTAGACTCCTGCAGAGTTTTGAAAGGGAGATTTGGAGGGATGCAGAAATAAAAGGAACTTAGTGTCAAATACTGCCCGGGGGTGTCACTTTTCCAACTTCAGTATTCCCATTTAGATCTATATCTGCTTTTGTCCATGAAAGCTTATTTCCTAATTGTTATGAGACTACCTACTACTTTATTAAACTTTAGAAGCAACTGGATTCATCCTTTGACTATCCTCACCCTCCATGTGCCAAAGTCATCTATCTCCAGGTAAAGATTCATACTGTGGATTGCTATGTGACATATAGAGAAAGTCAGGCTGTTCAGGATCTGGCCCCTGGACACAGAACATGACCCTGACCCTGAAGACCACCTTGAGGCTGCAGAGCTCCAAAATTGTGTGAAAACCTGAGTGGAAAAAAAATAAAAAATAGTGAGGGGGGACAGTGGCACCATGTGACTGCCAATTGCGCATATGTCCCAGGAATGACTTTTTGTTCCCAGGGCATTGTGCAATTGTCAGCTCGTCATGGATTTCTCCTGTGAATGAGAAGGGATGGCTGGGGGATGGAGCAGCTATGGAAATGACATAATGCGATCAGCATTGCCAATGGCAATTCCCTCCCAATTAAATTGTGGTTTAAAAGCCGTGTGTGATAAAGCCCTTGGTTAGAGAAACAGGCTGGTGGGTTTCTCCTGTCTTTGGACTTTATCGCATGGGGAGTATTGGAAGGTTAACCGAGTGAGAATCTGGGGTTATCCAATGTATTGCACATAATGTCACAAAAGATTTTCACATGACATTGCACATAAACAGATCACATCACAAACAGAAACATGTGAGATCCCAGGAATAGCTTCTTTTGCAAAAATACCGAATTTCCATCGCAAATTCACATTCAGTTCATAATTGCATTAGTGTGAAAGGCATTTCCAGTTCAACCAAGGGATTCTGCCCCCCATGAGAAACAACTTCAATTCCCATGATCCTTTGTTGCGAGTTTGCTTCATGTACTTCTTTGTCGTCCCTGGCTGCCAAGAAGAAAACAGCCGTTTTTGAAGGAGGAAAGAATAAAAGGGGGAGGGAAGGATGAGGAGCCTGAGCATGTCTCCTTATACTTGTCTAACTCTAATGTTGGGGGGGGGGGTGTTCCCTTGGGAACTCATATCGACTCTGACAGCCTATATACTAGCCCTAGGGTGAAGGAAGCTTTCGTATTGAAACAGAAGCGTAAAATCTTCTTGATGCGATAATCCTCGCTCTGCACATGCGCAAACACAGTATTTGAAATCATGAACCTGATGGATACGTACTCGTGTGATAACTAAGTTCACATTCATGCTCCTTTCCCTTTCGGATGCATGCTGTGTTGCTCGTGCATGTGATAAGGAATCATGCAATTTCAAGCATTTCCGGAATGCTACCACTTTCTTCTTTTGTGGGGATGATTATACATTTCCCTCATGTGAAAAAGTCCTTTCTTTTGGCTGCTAGCTTCCCTGTCTTCTCAGACAGAATTTATTTTCCCCTAAAGAGAGAAAATTAATAATCAGTCCATTTTAAAAAATAAGCTAAATACCTGTGGCCATGATGTATATCTGATATGTGATTTACAAACTAGTATTTCACTGCCTGTCTTCAAATTGACTCTGAATAACCGCATTGCTAACAGAATGTTTTGTTCCAGTCCCTGACCTAATTCACTGACATATTTTAAAATATTAGAACATTTAATAATGTTTGGTACATTTTATGAATCTAATTAGACATCTGCACAGTAGATGTTTATTTCTTTTTCTCATGAGTAAAATTGGTCTTCATTTATTTAGTGTTTTACTTTTTTTTAGGCTTTTAACATCCATGACTTTTTTCCCCCTGACAGTATAAATGTTTGGTTAGTATACACTATGGTCACAATAATTAAGAACTCCAGTTAATAATAGCCTGAGGAGATCCTCTGGAAGTATCAGCAATAAAATAATATATAGTAAAAAAAATTCTATTTACCATTTAAGTGTGTTACCTTCCATCTTATAGAATCTCAGCTTTACACTTAGCATTTCTGGACATATTTTGGTCATATTTTGCATTTTTTATTATTTGGTATCACAATCCAAGCCATAGTACCATGGTGGAAAGGAGAAACCAGACATTTGTCAGACATGGACTCTAGACTTCAGGAAAGCTCATTTCAGTAAACTTAGGGAAATACTGGGAGTGATCCCATAGTCAGGAGCAGTAAAAGAAAAAGGAGTTCAGGATAGATGGGAGTTTCTCAAAAGAGAGATACTGAAGGCACAATTTCAAATAATGAAGAGGAAAAATGGGAGGTGTCTCAAGAAACCAGGATGGATGGCTAAAGAACTTTCAACTGAGCTAAGTATTAAATGGGACATGTATAAGAAATGGGAAAAGAGGGAACCCACCAAAGAGGAATAGAGAGCATGTGTAGGGGTAAAGTCAGAAAAGCTAAAGCGCAGAATGAACTAAGGGATGTTGTATTGAGGATGGAGCAAGCTTGTTTTTGCTGCTCCTAGGACTAAGGGTCTCAAAAGACGAGTAGCTCTGTGCCACCAGTTTTTTTCCCTGCATCATTGCTGCAGCAACCAAAAGGCGCTGCAAGAATGCACTCCCTCTTGGGAGCAAAAAGAAGCTGCCAAAAGCAGCTTCCTGGAAGGGACGCGATTGGTGCACTCACATGTCCCAATAGTGTCACTTCCGGCCAGTGCAGTTTGGGTGCTGTGGCACCCTCACACCATCATGGTGGCCCCCGTGTGGATGGGGCCATGCCATGATTGCGCCAGTTACCTTTTTATTATTTTTAGTCAAATCTCCAAAGCACATGCATATCGTGGACATAGTTTTAGTGCTCAGCACAATTGTAAGTATATGAATGAAAGGCGTAGATAGGGCAGATCCTTGGAGGTGAAAATTGGGACACAGGTTCTCTATTAGCTGTATGAGGGATAGGCTCTGCCCATTAGGAAATACAAATTCTTGTCTTGAGTGACAGGACTTAAAGGATGCCAGACATATGTGATCTTAACATGAAGGTGACTGCCTTAAGTGTTAAGCTGTGTGCATTTCCCTTACTTTCTACACCATCACATTCCTTCCTTTCTTCCTTGCAAAGTAGAACCTGCCTCTGCTGTATTCTGTAACTATACACTTCTAATTCCCTGCCTCTTTATTTTACCTTCTAGCCTGCAGGTGTCTTTAGGTGATGGTGTAGTAGAGCCAGAAATTACAAGTTTGCTCTGCAACTTCTTATTTAGCAGGGATTCTGCTGTCATCTTTAATCCAGCTTGGACTCCTCTGTTCCTCCCTCTGAGTTTGGGTGCACTAGCTGGACAGGACATGGAAATGGAACAATATATTGGTGTTAGTTATCCCTGTTATAATTTAAAATATTTTGAGGGTGGCTTGGTTTTGGATGGCTGCCACTTGAATTTTGGATTCTCCTTAGGGATGTAGTCATGATGACACCTCTGCATTTCAAACATGTATCACTACACTAATGCATTTTGTTACCATCATTTTAAAATATTATTTACTTTTTTGAGATTAGCATATTACTTTCAAACCATGATTATAACTGCATGCTGAAGTTATCCATAGTTGAGCTGTGGTTGGACAGATTCTGTGTCCCAAAAGAAAAACTTCTTGGTGCTGAAAGTAGGGATGCCATATCCCGGTGGCTGCCAGGAAAATCCCACTTTTGGGGGGCCCCTCCCGGTCATGGCCCAGTTTGGCCCCCACCCATGCATTTGTACCAGTCCGGGGCCCGCTCCTGCAGCCATTGCCGCTGCCGCTAATGCAGCTGGCCGCGGCGCCAACCCACCTCCTCCTTCCCTTCCTGGAGTGGTGGGCAGCGCCAACCCACCTCCTCCTCCAGCTCTGCCTTCCTTCTCCTTCTCAGCGGCAGCAGCACTGCCGCCACCGCCGCCGCCCCTCCAGCACCAGGGCTTTCCCGCCCACGTGCGCGGGGGGCTCTAAAGCAGGAGCTCGTCCCCTGATTTGGCCAGCTGGCCAAAGGGGACGGTCTCCTCAGCGCACGCCGCCCGGGCCTCAGCAGGGGCCAGCGGCAGCGTGCGCGCCTGCCCCACTTCCCTGCATGTGTGTGTGCGCCTCCCCTGCTTCCCTGTGTGCGTGTGTGAGCCTAAAGAGGAGGAGGAGGAAGAGGAGGAGGGAGGAAGAGGGGGAAGCAGAAGGAGGAAAGGTGAGTCAGTGGCCATTAGGTCTGCCTTGGGTTTTTTGGTTTTTTTAATTAATTTTTAAAAATATAAAATACTTATTTTATTTTATTAATTTTATTATTGCTTGTTTTATATTTTATTTCATTAATTTTTATTATTTCTTGTTTTTTATTTTATTAATTTTTATTATTGCTTTTTATTTTTTTCATTATTTTTATTTTTTATATATATACACCCTGTCTTGTTTTTATTTATTTTTTCATTATTTTTATTATTAAATATATACACCCTGTCTTGTTTTTTATTTATTTTTTCATTATTTTTATTATTAAATATATAAACCCCTGTCTTGTTTTTTATTTATTTTTTCATTATTTTTATTATTAAATATATACACCTCTGACTTGTTTTTATTTATTTTTTCATTATTTTTATTATTAAATATATACAACCCTGTCTTTATTTTTATTTTTATTTTTCATTATTTTTATTATTAAATATATAAATATGGCCAGAAAGGGAAGTCCATTTCTGCCATCTGTCTAGGAATAATGCCAAAATGTCCTCCATTTTGATCATGCCTTAGAAACATGCATTTAGATTAACATTTTATAAAAATCATCAAATTTTTTCACATGTCCTCCATTTTTATAAAAACGTGTCCTCCATTTGTCCTACATTTGTCCCGGTTTGGAGGTCCATGCTTATGGCAACCCTAGCTGAAAGGAAAAATTGTACATGGAAGCAAATTTAAGTGCCCATGTAGCAGATGTGGGAAAATGTTAAGCTTGTGATAACTTTTCTTTTTTAATTACTAGAAAAGAAAAGTCCAGATATAGTCACATAGGCGGGTTATAGACCACCGCCGCTGTTTGCTCCATAAGGGAGCCGCTGCAGCCAAACCGCGCGGCTCCATTACGGAGCAAAAAAGAAGCTCCAAAATGGAGCTTCTTCTTGCAGCGCCCTAATGACATCTCAGAACATGTCTAGTACAAACTTTTGGGGATATAATATTAACTTTTGGGGGTTATTAACAAGTGTGAGTATGCTGGGCACACACTTGGTTGCAGCAGCCCAATGCCTCGGCTTTGTTGTTTAAAAACACACACCACAATCTTGGCTATGATTTTGACGAAGTACCAGCTTTTGGGGTTCATAATGAATATCTGTTTCTGCTTCTTTACTTCCAGGTTTTTGAATCTTGTTTCAAGATACACTTTTTAAAAAACCTGTTCTTATTTTCTTCTGAGCCTCTGAAGTTATGTGAGTTCATCCATTAATACATTTAACCAAGCAGTTTGATTTTTAGGCTCATGGGTCAGGAGTTGCAGCCTAAAAATCAAACTGCTTGGTTAAATGTATTAATGGATGAACTCACATAACTTCAGAGGCTCAGAAGAAAATAAGAACAGGTTTTTTAAAAAGTGTGAAAGGTGAAATTTTAGTCAAGGAAAATACGAAGATATAAAATCAAAAATATGGGGGAAAGTTGGGGATGGGAGGAATCATAGCAAATTTGTAAAGCATGTTTATGCAGCCTTATCTGGGCAACTATCATTCTCAAGAAAAGTCCCATGTGTTTCCACATGTTAAAACCAACATATAAGAAATAGTTTTGAGTAAGAGATGGAGAGAGCTGGACAAATTTTGTGTTAAGGTCTGTTCTTTCCTCCAGAGAATCACAAGCATGATTATAAAAAGTTTTTGTGTTCATTAAACACATTGGCCACTTATGCAAAAATGAAGGCCCTGTCTGTAAAGGCCAGGATACTCTAGGAGCAACCCAGAGTATTCTGATTCCCATTATCTGGGGCCATCCACCCCACACATTGAGGTCCTCTAATAAGAACTTACTGCAGCCAGCCAAAACTAGGCTGGGTACGGTTACTCAGAGAACCTTTTCCTTGGCTTCTCCCAAGTTATGGAATAGCCTGCCAGAGGAGATCCGATATATCACCAGTCGTGAAAGCTTTAAAAAGGCAGTCAAACATATTTCTTCCAGCAGGCCTTCCCAGCTTAACATTCCAACAACCCCCTGTCAATTTAACTAATTATTTAGCAACTGCCCACTGCTTCTGTCCTGCTTTTACTAATTGTTTTAACAATTGTTAATAATATAATTATACTTTATTGTGGGTGGGAAGGTTGGGAGGGTTTGGGATACAATGGACAGTGAGACATTTATTGTATGTCTATTGCATTTTATGGATGTTTTATTGTTAGCCGCTTTGATCTTTTTGGAGAAGCAGGATACAAATATGTATTATTATTATTATTATTATTATTATTATTATTATTATTATTAGAGTTCTTGTGTGCCTTTGTCATCTCTGGCTTATGTCGACCCTAAGGCAAATCTATCTTGGGGTTTTCTTGGCAAGTTTCTTCAGAGGGGGTTTGCCATTGCCTTCCTCTGAGGCTGAGAGAGTGTGACTTGGGCAAGGTCACCTGGTGGGTTTCATGGCTGAGCTGGGATTCGAACCCTGGTCTCTGGAGTCAGTAGCTGTACTTTTTCCAGGACCACACATCACTGATGAGGGAAAGCAGCCAGTTTCTCCAAGACTGCACCTCCAGTCCTTTCTTTGCTCCTGGCACCATGGTGTAATCTTGTGTAGTTATGCCAGTATGATGCACCAACAGGATTACGTCCACTTTACTTAAGTATTTCCATAGATAACATCTATAAAGTCTTTCCTCTGCATTCAGTTGAACTTCTTAAAATATCGTATGAATGAAGAAAGAGAAGGGGTGAAGTTATGAATATAGTTAATGAAGTTGAGGGGGAGGAGAGAAAAAAAAACCCAAGCTGCCTGCATTTGGAACCATGGCTTTTATTAATGACTAGATGTATTACTAATGAAGTAACCATCCTCAACTAAGATTGCTGCCCAAGGGCCTTGTGTAACAAGAATGGCAGGGCCCTGATCGAACTAGAGGTTTGTGATGCGGCTCGGCTCCAGGAATCTGCCAAAGACAGATGCTTCTCTTAGGTGACTAGTTTAATCAGAGTTGCTGACTTTATCGTTGTTTCACAATCCTTTGCCAAAGATGAATTTCCTGGAGTGGCACAACTGCAGGTGCTAAAGGCCTGGAGTAGACAGGCTGTCGAAAGAACTTCACACCACTGTCTCGGAGAAGAGCTAACTACTGACAATAATTGATGAGCTACAACAGTGCAGCAGAGGGTGCTCTATGGAAATACCCACCACCACCACAACACATGCCTTGCCTTGTAAAAGTCAGCCATTTTCAACAACAAAGGGCCTCCCAACTCAAACTGCTGACTCTTTCCTATCAAAGCTCTTCAACATAGCTCTTAATAACCCAAGGTAAATCAAACTAGGGGATCAGCTGGAGCTAGCCACCTCTTCTCCCTGACTGAATATCAGGTGTGAACTTCTGTTTCCATGGCAGATTAATTTATGATCTCTAGGAAATCTGTGCTCCTAAAACCTGAGATGCTAAGTAAGGTAATCCTGAGGATTTCTTGTACAAAGCCCTATGCCTTGCAAAGATGGATAGTTTCTTGTTGGTTCTGAGAACTGTTGTTTTGTTGTTGTTGTTGTTTTAAAAGCAGTTTTTAATTCTCCTTGATCCTTCTAAGGAGAAGAGAAACCTTAGTGCTACAGCAAAATACATAAAATATTTGAAAATACTGTTGGCCCTTGGTATCCACTGATGTATAGTTCTCCGTGGATACCAAAATCTGTGAATGCTCAAGTCCCATTACATATAATAAAATGATGTCCTTTATGTAAAATAGCAAAATCAAGGTTTGATTTTTAAAACACACACACACACACACACACATATTCAAGCCATCAATAGATGAATCTGTGGATTAAAAAAATCCATGGATATGGAGGGCCAACTGCACTCTGTTCCTTTCCACTCCTTTTTGGGAGCTTGCATATTGTTTTGGACAACTAATAAACAATTCCTTTTGGGGCATAAAAATAAAAGGTGGCATCCAAAAAAAAATAATCAAGGGAGCAATCCAGAATATTGGTGGATACAATATTAGTGAATGGGACATGGGAGGCCACTAATGTAAGAAAGCAAGTAAAGCCTTGCTGGATCACACCAAGGACCTGCTAATCCTGCATCCTTTTTCTAAGACAGGTGTGTATAGCCTGCAACATTGCTAAGGTGTGTGGATAAGCTGTTATGTAAATGGAGAAGAGGGAGGCATCACACACTGAGACAGAAACCCCTTTGTTACTTATTACCTCCAACAGAAGTTACTATTTAACTCCTGAGTTACACACAGGGTCGGTAGCTGTGGTGTGGAATGCGCTTCAGATGCTTAAAAATACAGATGTGAGCAAAAAGACAATGAAACTAGATAGGCAAGAGTGTTGGGGGGGCAGTCTTGCGTAATGGGTTGAACGTTGGACTATGACTTTGGAGACCAGGGTTCCAATCCCTGCTCTGGCCTTGGGCAAGTCACACTCTCTCAGCCTCAGAAGATGGCGATGGCAAGCCCCCCTCTGAAGAAACTTGCCAAGAAAACCCTGTGATAGGCTCACCATGAATAGGGAAGGACTTGAAGGCACTTAAGACACACATGTTTCTAAACAACCAGACCCTCGTTTGCGTTTTATTTCCACCATTTGCTCCTCCAAACCCCATATATTGGCACAGAAAGAAAATGTATAACTATCTCTCCTGGCACTTTTGCAGCTGCAGAAACAATCCAGGTTGGCGCTACTCTGACTGCCCGGGCTCCATGCTATGGAATTCTGGGAACTGTCATTTTGTGAGACATTGAGCCTTTCCTGTCAGAGAGCTCTGGTGTGCATTGAGCCAGGGCAGTTAAAACGGTGTCAAACTGGGTTACTTCTGCAGGCGAATGCAGCCCAAGTTTCCAGAAAGAAAGAGGCAGCCCCAGACCAGCAACAAAGAGCAGCTGCAGCCCTTGGTCCCCCGTTAAGTTACTTGGAGGGAAGTCCCAGCTGTTCAACCGAAGGTTTAATATTGGTCCCCTCGAGTTCTCTGGTTTTGGCTCGCAAAAGTGGCGGGAAACTTTAGTAAAAGCTCTGAGGGAGCCCGAGGCAACAATGGCTGGGGCTGCAGCAAGGCAGACCACTTCAGTCAAGCACATTTCCAAGACCTTATAGCCCTGTTGGGCTGGGAAATCAGTATGTCAAGGGATCTTGCACCACCTTTGAGACTAACTGGAAGAAAGAAGTTGGCAGGATGAGCTTTCCAGACTTCAGTCTACTTCCTCAGATGCATTTGGATATAATAATAATAATAATAATAATAATAATAATAATAATAATAATAATAATAATAATAATAATAATGTAGAGAGATCTTGTAGAAGGAATTTGGCAGCATGAGCTTTCATAGACTTCAGCCTACTTCATCAGATGCATAATCAGATTTTTAATTTTTTTACATCTGATAAGCATCATATTTAATGTGTCTTATCAGACTGAATGCATCTGAGGAAGTAGTCTTAAGTCTAGGAAAGCTCATGCTGCCAACTTCTTTCTTTCAGTTACTCTCAAAGGTGCTAGAAGACATATCTATATACTGAAAGAAACAACCTGGTGGCATGAGCTTTCCTAGACTTAATCTACTTCCCCATGTGCAAATGCACCTTTAGCTGCCATGGCTCCATGCTGTGGCATTCTGGGAATTGTACTTTGTTGTGGCACCTGAGCCCTCTGATAGAGAAGGCTAAATACATCACAAAACAACAGTTGCCAGAATTACATAGAATTGAGCCATAGCAGTTCAGGTGGTGCCAAACTGGATTGTTTCGGCAGTGCATATGGCAGCTTCAGTCAATATCAAAGGTGCTATGAGATCCCTTTACGTTGTTAGAATTTCTGTGCCAGTGCAAATACACCTGAAGAAGTAGGCTCAAATCTACAAGCTCATGCTACCAACTTCTTTCTTTCAGTTAGCCTCAAAGGTGCTGCAAGATCCCTTTTCTTATTTGTAAACACTTTAGGCTGCATCCCCACTGCAGAAATAATCCAGTCTGACACCACTTTAACTACCATGACTCACTGCTATGGAATTGTATCAGTGCCATTTGGGAAATGTAGTTTGATGTGGTACCAGAGAAGGCCAAATATCTCACTAAACTACAGTTCCTAGAATTCCATAGCAGTGAGCCATGGCAGTTAAAGTGGTATCAGACTGGGTTATTTCTGCAATGCGGACGCAACCTTATAGTTAGCAGGAAGTCAAACTCAATAAGGGGCCTTACTTTTGTGTAAGATATGTATCTCTGTGTGAAATAACCAACAGAGCTCTTTCACCATCTGATACTTTTAATCCACCTTTGATCCAATGTGGCCTAAGTGACAAACTAGATGAAGTCATTTTATACAAAAATTTAAAAGCCACACCTTTTCATTACTCATATATGTGTGAGAGAAAGATATCTATCCATAGATATAGATATAGATACACACAAACCCTCTTCAGTTTCTATAATTGTTCTCCAAACTGAGGAATGATGTGTGGAAAATTGCTATGTCTATAACACAAAGATATTCCTCAGTTCAAGGTGTGAATTAAAATGTGAGTCCAGGAAGTCGTCGCCACACAATCCCTTATGCATTTAACAACTGAGCCTGCAATTATTTATTAATTGTAAAATAGTATAATTGGGGTTTAAAGGCAATTGTGGCTTGTAAAAACTCTATTAACCTCCCCTCGCTCTTTTTAAATTGTATCGTACCCCATCTGCACAAAAGGTCATGCTGGAAAGTTTTAAATTCTATCATTGCAGAGTGCCATACCCCACTTCCTACCTATATGTGTGTGTATAGTAGTAATTTTGATTCTTTTCTTTAGGACTTCGGCTTTTAGCTGTGGGTTTTCCTAACATTTCCCACACCATGTATATTAAACAGCTGGAGAACATTGGCCTGGCTCTTGAAAGTGGCCTGAGAATTCCCTCCAATAATTTTGTTGCGTTGAGTCAAAATTATGAAGTGTTCATGTGTGTCTCTTCCTCTCACTCTCTCTCACTCTCTCTCTCAGCCTCTCTCTCTGAAAAATGTTAAACCTTCCCAATTGGTTTTCTATAATCACTTCATGGTGTAAATTGTCCCTCCAACTATTGAGATACCAGTGTGAGGAAATGAGATGAAAGGAAAAGAAAGGAAAGGTGAGGAAAAGAGAGGAAAGGAAAAGTTAAAATGTAGATATGGCATGTTATTGTCAGTGAATTATGCCTCTTTCTTGCTCACAATATATTTGAGGGGAAGGACACACATTGTTTCACCTGACACTTCAATGGCTGCACCCGCACTGCAGAAATGATCCAGTATGACACCACTTTAATGGCCATGGCTCAATGCTATGGAATTCTGGGAAATGCAGTTTGTAATTTGTAATGGCCCAGAATGCCATAACATTGAGCCATGGTAGTTAAAGCGGTGTCATACCAGATTATTTATGCAGTGTGGGTACAGTCTGTAATGTGCAAGACAAGTAACATTTCATGAAAGAAAGACCCACTCTGGCTGTGCCACCTTATATTTTGGGTAGACAGAGGAAAGCAAAGGCAAACCCTCCTGTGAGCTTGGCAAATTTTGTCAAGAAAACCCAGGGATAGTACTTGGATGGGAGACCGCCAATGTATAGGCTATAGCAAAGGAAGGAACTGGCAGAAAAACACCTCTGAGTCTGAAGTATCCCTTGCCTAAGAATCCCTGATGAAATCTATGGGTTTCCATACACTGATAGGTGACTTGACTGCACATAGACACACACACACACAGAGAGAGAGAGAGAGAGAGAGAGAGAGAGAGAGGATGGTATCAGTGCTGGAACAATACACTGCCAACAACAAAACACTGCAAATCACAATGTCATTACAGTCACTGTAAATGGACAGGCGACTTGAAGGCACACAGACAACAGAGAGGTTCGCCTTAAGTTTGGAAAGGACTTGAAGGCACGCAACAAGAACAACAACAACACATCCGATTAGCATGGGAAAGGGCAGCTTTCTACTGTTGTTGGGTGCCTTCAAGCCCTTTCCGACTTATGAAGACCCTATCTATCGTGGGGTTTTCTTGACAGGTTTCCTCAGAGGGTGTTTGCCCTTGCCCTCCTCTGAGGCTGTGAGAGTGTGACTTGCCCAAGGTCAAACCGGGATTCGAACCCTGGTCTCCAGAGTCGTGGTCCAAGACTTTAAAACCACTATACCACTCAGGCTCCCAGACAGTCCCTATAGCCCCCAAATACCCCCCTTGACTCTCCATATGTGTGTGTGTGTGTGTTCCTGAATAACCATCTATAAACAAAGAAATTTTGCAGCTTGTGTACAAACCCTCACTAAAAACAGTAGAAAGAGCATCTTTCTACTATAGTTTTTTGTGGGTTTTTCGGGCTATGTGGCCATGTTCTAGAAGCATCACCAGCACCGGCCATGAAAGCCTTCGACTTCACACCTTTCTACTGTTGTTGTGTGCCTTTACGTCCTTTCTGACTTATGGCGACCCTAAGGCGACCCTATCAAAGGGTTTTCTTGGCAGGTTTCTTCCGAGGGGCGTTGTCATTGCCCTCCTCTGAGAGGGTGAGAGTGTGACTTGCCCAAGGTCACACAGTAGGCTTCCATAGAGAGAGAGAGAGAGATAGGAGAATGGATGGATAGAGAGGGGGGGGGGCAGACAGGCAGACAGGCAGACAGATATTTCCATATACTGTATACATATATTCCTGAATAGCAATCTATAAAGAAAGTAATTTACAATTTGTGTACAGCTCCCCACTAAACACACACACACACAAACCAAGAAAGACGGGCAGGCCATTTAACCTGCAAAAACCAGACTTCTTCTGGCCCTATAGGAGGGGACCTATAGGAACTAAAAGGGAAGGCTGCCCGGCCATCATCCTTCCAAGTGCAAGAGGCTCCCTGTGCTTGAAACCTCTAGCTGGGTTCTCCTCTTGTTCCCAGAGGAGGAGTATATTTTGCCCCCCCGCCGTGTCTTTTGTAGGATACAGAAGGTGAATCATGAAATCCTTTCGCTAATAGTTTATGAGCCATGAGATTGGAAATGTATATGGAGAGACCGGCGCGCCAGGCGAAAGGAAGACCACTGGAGAGCATTTCGGAGCCTGCCAGAAGTAACGATTTAATATCTCTCCGACCCTGAGGAGGAGAGGGGAGCAGGGGGCTGGTTCAGATCGCTTCTTTTCAAGGCTGCATCCACAATGGAGACATAACCCGGTTTGGCACCGCTTTAACTCTTTTCTAGCTCTTTGCTATAGAATTCTGGGAGTTGGAGTTTGTTGTGGGCCCAGAGCGGAGGGCCAGACAACAAGTTAAAGCGGTGCCAAACCGGGTTATGTCCCCAGTGTGAATGCAGCCGAGAAGCAAGATGATGTGGGGATAATTTCAAAGCGACAATTCAAGCGGGAAAGTAAAGAGATTACATTTTCAAACGTTGCAAAAAGGGAAACTGCTTTTCGAAGCATACTTTGCCAGTGAATTTTCCAAAGGTCCTGGCATCCAGAGGTCACTTTGGGGGGGGGTGTCTGTGTGTCTGTCCCTTTGTCTGTCTGCTGGGACTGAAGTACCAGAGGACGAGCCAAAGAGAGAGAGAAAACGGAGAAAGGCAAAAGTGGGCAAATAAGTCTGAGAGAAGCTTAAGGGACACAGAGCAAGGCAGAGAGAGAGAGAGACGTTTCCTAGGACTTGCTTCTGGAGGTTGACTTCTCCAGTGACTTTCCGCTAGTCCTGGCATCCAGGGGTCACTTTTAAGGGGTTTAGGGATCCTGCTGGTGATGCCAAATAAAGGGCATTTCCCAGAGAGCAGGTGTCTGGTGGCATCCCCTCCTGCCCTCTGCCAACCCCCAAAACAGGCATCAGCTGCACTCAATGGGCGCAAAAGGAGGAAAGACTTCTCGTAGCGAATTGGCAACCTCTGTCCGGGAAATCCTCCCAAATGGGGCAAGTGCCGTTTTCCTTCCGAGGGCTCAGCGCTTCCTTCCCGGGCAGCAGAGGAGGAAGAGGAAGAGGGAAGCCCTGGCACTGCTCCGGAGCTGGCGATCCTTGGCAGCTCCGACCCTGAAAGGGAGCCAGCCTCCTTGCTTGGCTGGCAGAAATCCATGCCCATCTCGACGAAAGGGAAGCCCCCACCTGATGCTCTGGGTTCAAGAAGGAAAGAGAGATGGAGTAAAAGGAAATCACTGTTCCTCGTAACTGCAACCGCGCCCCCCCCCCAATAATGTCTATAATATGGATGGGGGGGAGCATATGTGTTCTGAGTGTCTGAGTATGACCAAGCATGAAGCCACAAAATACATCAACGCATCCATAGTGGAGCAAGACTATCTCCATGTTATATATACGTAGATGACCCTAGACCCGCCTAGGCGAGCCCTACCTGGGGGTTTCCTTGGCCAGATTCCTTCCGTGGAGGTTTGCCCTTGCCTTTCCCTGAGGCTGAGAGAGTGCCACTGAGATGAGTGCTCTGTTCTAAGCATTGAAATACTGATCCACTTCCCAAACTCGCAGCTTGTTAGTCTTCCTTGTTTAGGGAGGGGAGGCTCAGCCTTTCGCATCAAGGGCAGAAGATAATTTCCGGACACTTTCACCATGCCCCCCCTCTGTGTGTGTGTGTGTGTGTGTGTGTGTGTATGTGTGTGTGTTGTTTGCCTTCGAGTCGGTCCTGATTGATATTTTTTTTTGCCTAGGTTTGTTCCAAGGAGGTTAGCCTTGGCTTTTCTCCCTGAGGCTGAGAGTGTGTGACTTGCCTAAGGTGGGTTTCATGCTTCTGGTGATCTCCAGAGTCGTAGCCCAACACCCAAAACCACGACACAATGCACCTTTATTTTGTTAAGCGCTTCGCAATTGCCCACTGTGGTCCCCAGCACACTGCAGAAATAATCCAGTTTGAGCCCGCTTTAACTGCCCTGGCTCAGTGCTAGGGAATTAGGAGAACTGTAGTTGTGTGGGACGTTTAACCTTAACGTGTCCCTTGAATGTTCAGACAAGACGATGCGACGTATCACCCGCGCTTAGCCCGGTACCATCCCGGATCAAAAGTCAACCCAACTAACCATCAACCCCACTGAGCAAACATCCCCCTTTTCTCCTTCTCCTCCTTCTCCTCTAGTAGAGGCAGAGTAGTCTATTGCGTGGCAAGTGCCTGCGGGGGGGCGAGAGGGGCGTTCAGCCTTCCCCAGAGAAAGAGGGGGGCTCCCTGCGCAAAATTACGCCTTCTGCTCTCATTTGTTCGCCGGTTCCCTCCAAAAGTTCGCTATTTATAGGCTACTACTCCCTGAACCTGGAGTCGGGCAAAAACCCTCCCGTGTCGCTTCCCTTTTGCAAAGCGACCGGCGCGGCTGCTTTTTTGCCCCCCTCCCGTCCTCCTCCTCCTCCTCTGGATCCCAAAATCAAATAACAGGCGGAGAGAAGGCAAGCCGGCTGCTTGGCGATCAGTCTACTCCCCACACAGCCCTGTAAGTACCTCCTCGTCCTTTTTCATTCATATATATATATATATATATATATATGCGCGCATGGTTGGTACTCCTGGTGGGAAGAAAGCAACTAGGAGGGGGTAGCAGAGCCGAGGGGAAAGGCCACCCGAAGAAGAAAAGAAGAAGAAGAAGAAGAAGAAGAAGAAGAAGAAGAAGAAGAAGAAGAAG